>NC_090444.1:1809400100-1809710621 GCF_031143425.1 Pleurodeles waltl | reverse complement strand
GTCACAGGAGGCGGTGAGGTATCTACACACTGACAGGTGTCACAGGAGGCGGTGAGGTATCTACACACTGACAGGTGACACAGGAGGCGGTGAGGTATCTACACATTGACAGGTGTCACAGGAGGCGGTGAGGTATCTACACACTGACAGGTGACATGAGGAGGCAGTGAGGTATCTACACACTAACAGGTGTCACAGGAGGCGATGAGGTATCTACACACTCACAGGTGTCACAAGAGGCGGTGAGGTATCTACATACGGACAGGTAACACAGGAGGCAGTGAGGTACCTACACACTGACAGGTGTCACAGGAGGTGCTGAGGTATCTACACACTGACAGGTGTCACAGGAGGCGCTGAGGTATAGTCACACTGACAGGTGACACGAAGAGACGGTGAGTTATCTACACACTGACAGGTGACACAGGAGGTGGTGAGGTATATACACAATGACAGGTGACATGAGGAGGCAGTGAGGTATATACACAATGACAGGTGCCACAGGCGGCAGTGAGGTATGTACACACTCACAGGTGTCACAAGAGGCGGTGAGGTATCTACACTCTGACAGGTAACACAGGAGACGGTGAGGTATCTACACACTGACAGGTGACACAGGAGGCGGTGAGGTATCTACAGATTGACAGGTAGCACAGGAGGTGGTGAGGTATCTACACACTGACAGTTGACATGAGGAGGCAGTGAGGTATCTACACACTGACAGGTGTCACAGGAGGCGGTGAGGTATCTACACACTCACAGGTGTCACAAGAGGCGGTGAGGTATCTACATACGGACAGGTAACACAGGAGGCAGTGAGGTACCTACACACTGACAGGTGTCACAGGAGGCGCTGAGGTATCTACATACTGACAGGTGTCACAGGAGGCGCTGAGGTATAGTCACACTGACAGGTGACACGAAGAGATGGTGAGTTATCTACACACTGACAGGTGACACGGGAGCCGGTGAGGTACCTACGCACTGACAGGTGTCACAGGAGGCGGTGAGATATCTACACACTGCCAGGTAACACAGGAGGTGGTGAGGTACCTACACACTGACAGGTGACATGAAGAGACTGTGAGTTATCTGAACACTGACAGGTGACATGAGGAGGTGGTGAGGTATCTACACACTGAGAAGTGACACAGGAGGGGGTGAGGTATCTACACACTGACAGGTGACATGAGGAGGCGGTGAGGTATGTACACATTGACAGGTGTCACAGGAGGCGGTGAGGTATCTACACACTGACAGGTAACACAGGAGGTGGTGGGGTACCTACACACTGACAGGTGTCACAGGAGGCGGTGAGGTATATTCACACTGACAGGTGACACGAAGAGACTGTGAGTTATCTACACACTGACAGGTGACATGAGGAGGTGGTGAGGTATATACACAATGACAGGTGACACGGGAGGTGGTGAGGTATATACACAATGACAGGTGAAACGAGGAGGCGGTGAGGTATATACACAATGACAGGTGCCACAAAACTCGGTGAGGTATCTACACACTGACAGGTGACAAGAGGAGGCGGTGAGGTATCTACACACTGACAGGTGACATGAGGAGGCCCTGAGGTATGTACACACTGATAGGTGTCACAAGAGGCTGTGAGGTATATACACAATGACAGGTGCCACAGGCGGCAGTGAGGTATCTACACACTGACAGGTGACACAAGGAGGCGGTGAGGTACCTACACATTGACAGTTGTCACAGGAGGCGGTGAGGTATCTACACTCTGACAGGTAACACAGGAGACGGTGAGGTATCTAAACACTGACAGGTGACATGAGGAGGCAGTGAGGTATCTACACACTGAGAGGTGTCACAGGAGGCGGTGAGGTATGTACACACTCACAGGTGTCACAAGAGGCGGTGAGGTATCTACACTCTGACAGGTAACACAGGAGACGGTGAGGTATCTACACACTGACAGGTGACACAGGAGGCGGTGAGGTATCTACAGATTGACAGGTAGCACAGGAGGTGGTGAGGTATCTACACACTGACAGTTGACATGAGGAGGCAGTGAGGTATCTACACACTGACAGGTGTCACAGGAGGCGGTGAGGTATCTACACACTCACAGGTGTCACAGGAGGCGGTGAGGTATCTACACATTGACAGGTGTCACAGGAGGCGGTGAGGTATCTACACACTGACAGGTGACATGAGGAGGCAGTGAGGTATCTACACACTAACAGGTGTCACAGGAGGCGATGAGGTATCTACACACTCACAGGTGTCACAAGAGGCGGTGAGGTATCTACATACGGACAGGTAACACAGGAGGCAGTGAGGTACCTACACACTGACAGCTGTCACAGGAGGTGCTGAGGTATCTACACACTGACAGGTGTCACAGGAGGCGCTGAGGTATAGTCACACTGACAGGTGACACGAAGAGACGGTGAGTTATCTACACACTGACAGGTGACACAGGAGGTGGTGAGGTATATACACAATGACAGGTGACATGAGGAGGCAGTGAGGTATATACACAATGACAGGTGCCACAGGCGGCAGTGAGGTATGTACACACTCACAGGTGTCACAAGAGGCGGTGAGGTATCTACACTCTGACAGGTAACACAGGAGACGGTGAGGTATCTACACACTGACAGGTGACACAGGAGGCGGTGAGGTATCTACAGATTGACAGGTAGCACAGGAGGTGGTGAGGTATCTACACACTGACAGTTGACATGAGGAGGCAGTGAGGTATCTACACACTGACAGGTGTCACAGGAGGCGGTGAGGTATCTACACACTCACAGGTGTCACAAGAGGCGGTGAGGTATCTACATACGGACAGGTAACACAGGAGGCAGTGAGGTACCTACACACTGACAGGTGTCACAGGAGGCGCTGAGGTATCTACAAACTGACAGGTGTCACAGGAGGCGCTGAGGTATAGTCACACTGACAGGTGACACGAAGAGATGGTGAGTTATCTACACACTGACAGGTGACACGGGAGCCGGTGAGGTACCTACGCACTGACAGGTGTCACAGGAGGCGGTGAGATATCTACACACTGCCAGGTAACACAGGAGGTGGTGAGGTACCTACACACTGACAGGTGACATGAAGAGACTGTGAGTTATCTGAACACTGACAGGTGACATGAGGAGGTGGTGAGGTATCTACACACTGAGAAGTGACACAGGAGGGGGTGAGGTATCTACACACTGACAGGTGACATGAGGAGGCGGTGAGGTATGTACACATTGACAGGTGTCACAGGAGGCGGTGAGGTATCTACACACTGACAGGTAACACAGGAGGTGGTGGGGTACCTACACACTGACAGGTGTCACAGGAGGCGGTGAGGTATATTCACACTGACAGGTGACACGAAGAGACTGTGAGTTATCTACACACTGACAGGTGACATGAGGAGGTGGTGAGGTATATACACAATGACAGGTGACACGGGAGGTGGTGAGGTATATACACAATGACAGGTGAAACGAGGAGGCGGTGAGGTATATACACAATGACAGGTGCCACAAAACTCGGTGAGGTATCTACACACTGACAGGTGACAAGAGGAGGCGGTGAGGTATCTACACACTGACAGGTGACATGAGGAGGCCCTGAGGTATGTACACACTGATAGGTGTCACAAGAGGCTGTGAGGTATATACACAATGACAGGTGCCACAGGCGGCAGTGAGGTATCTACACACTGACAGGTGACACAAGGAGGCGGTGAGGTACCTACACATTGACAGTTGTCACAGGAGGCGGTGAGGTATCTACACTCTGACAGGTAACACAGGAGACGGTGAGGTATCTAAACACTGACAGGTGACATGAGGAGGCAGTGAGGTATCTACACACTGAGAGGTGTCACAGGAGGCGGTGAGGTATGTACACACTCACAGGTGTCACAAGAGGCGGTGAGGTATCTACACTCTGACAGGTAACACAGGAGACGGTGAGGTATCTACACACTGACAGGTGACACAGGAGGCGGTGAGGTATCTACAGATTGACAGGTAGCACAGGAGGTGGTGAGGTATCTACACACTGACAGTTGACATGAGGAGGCAGTGAGGTATCTACACACTGACAGGTGTCACAGGAGGCGGTGAGGTATCTACACACTCACAGGTGTCACAAGAGGCGGTGAGGTATCTACATACGGACAGGTAACACAGGAGGCAGTGAGGTACCTACACACTGACAGGTGTCACAGGAGGCGCTGAGGTATCTACATACTGACAGGTGTCACAGGAGGCGCTGAGGTATAGTCACACTGACAGGTGACACGAAGAGATGGTGAGTTATCTACACACTGACAGGTGACACGGGAGCCGGTGTGGTACCTACGCACTGAAAGGTGTCACAGGAGGCGGTGAGATATCTACACACTGCCAGGTAACACAGGAGGTGGTGAGGTACCTACACACTGACAGGTGACATGAAGAGACTGTGAGTTATCTGAACACTGACAGGTGACATGAGGAGGTGGTGAGGTATCTACACACTGAGAAGTGACACAGGAGGGGGTGAGGTATCTCCACACTGACAGGTGTCATGAGGAGGCGGTGAGGTATGTACAAATTGACAGGTGTCACAGGAGGCGGTGAGGTATCTACACACTGACAGGTAACACAGGAGGTGGTGGGGTACCTACACACTGACAGGTGTCACAGGAGGCGGTGAGGTATATTCACACTGACAGGTGACACGAAGAGACTGTGAGTTATCTACACACTGACAGGTGACATGAGGAGGTGGTGAGGTATATACACAATGACAGGTGACACGGGGAGGTGGTGAGGTATATACACAATGACAGGTGAAACGAGGAGGCGGTGAGGTATATACACAATGACAGGTGCCATAAAACTCGGTGAGGTATCTACACACTGACAGGTGACAAGAGGAGGCAGTGAGGTATCTACACACTGACAGGTGTCACAGGAGGCGATGAGGTATCTACACACTCACAGGTGTCACATAGGCGGTGAGGTATCTACACACTGACAGGTGACATGAGGAGGCCCTGAGGTATGTACACACTGATAGGTGTCACAAGAGGCTGTGAGGTATCTTCACATTGACAGGTGACACAGGAGGCGGTGGGGTACCTACACATTGACAGTTGTCACAGGAGGCGGTGAGGTATCTACACACTGACAGTTGACATGAGGAGGCAGTGAGGTATCTACACACTGACAGGTATCACAGGAGGCAGTGAGGTATCTACACACTGACAGGTGTCACAGGAGGCGGTGAGGTATCTACACACTGACAGGTGACACAGGAGGCGGTGAGGTATCTACACACTGACAGGTGCCACAGGAGGCGGTGAGGTATCTACACACTGACAGGTGACATGAGGAGGCGGTAAGGTATATACACACTGACAGGTGTCACAGGAGGCAGTGAGGTATCTACACACTGACAGGTGTCACAGGAGGCGGTGAGGTATCTACACACTGACAGGTGTCACAGGAGGCGGTGAGGTATCTACACACTGACAGGTGACACAGGAGGCGGTGAGATATCTACACATTGACAGGTGTCACAGGAGGTGGTGAGGTATCTACACACTGACAGGTGACATGAGGAGGCAGTGAGGTATCTACACACTGACAGGTGTCACAGGAGGCGATGAGGTATCTACACACTCACAGGTGTCACATAGGCGGTGAGGTATCTACATACGGACAGGTAACACAGGAGGCAGTGAGGTACCTACACACTGACAGGTGTCACAGGAGGTGCTGAGGTATCTACACACTGACAGGTGTCACAGGAGGCGCTGAGGTATATTCACACTGACAGGTGACACGAAGAGACGGTGAGTTATCTACACACTGACAGGTGACACAGGAGGTGGTGAGGTATCTCCGCACTGACAGGTGTCACAGGAGGCGGTGAGGTATCTACACACTGACAGGTAACACAGGAGGCGGTGAGGTACCTACACACTGACAGGTGACATGAAGAGACTGTGAGTTATCTACACACTGACAGGTGACATGAGGAGGTGGTGAGGTATATACACACTGACAAGTGACACAGGAAAGGGTGAGGTATCTCCACACTGAGAGGTGACATGAGGAGGCGGCGAGGTATGTACACATTGACAGGTGTCACAGGAGGCGGTGAGGTATCTACACACTGACAGGTAACACAGGAGGCGGTGAGGTATCTACACACTGACAGTTGACATGAGGAGGCATTAAGGTATCTACACACTGACAGGTGTCACAGGAGGCAGTGAGGTATCTACACACTGACAGGTGTCACAGGAGGCGGTGAGGTATCTACACACTGACAGGTGACACAGGAGGCGGTGAGGTATCTACACACTGACAGGTGTCACAGGAGGCGGTGAGGTATCTACACACTGACAGGTGACATGAGGAGGCGGTAAGGTATATACTGTACACACTGACAGGTGTCACAGGAGGCAGTGAGGTATCTACACACTGACAGGTGTCACAGGAGGCGGTGAGGTATCTACACACTGACAGGTGTCACAGGAGGCGGTGAGGTATCTACACACTGACAGGTGACACAGGAGGCGGTGAGGTATCTACACATTGACAGGTGTCACAGGAGGCGGTGAGGTATCTACACACTGACAGGTGACATGAGGAGGCAGTGAGGTATCTACACACTAACAGGTGTCACAGGAGGCGATGAGGTATCTACACACTCACAGGTGTCACAAGAGGCGGTGAGGTATCTACATACGGACAGGTAACACAGGAGGCAGTGAGGTACCTACACACTGACAGGTGTCACAGGAGGTGCTGAGGTATCTACACACTGACAGGTGTCACAGGAGGCGCTGAGGTATAGTCACACTGACAGGTGACACGAAGAGACGGTGAGTTATCTACACACTGACAGGTGACACAGGAGGTGGTGAGGTATATACACAATGACAGGTGACACGAGGAGGCAGTGAGGTATATACACAATGACAGGTGCCACAGGCGGCAGTGAGGTATGTACACACTCACAGGTGTCACAAGAGGCGGTGAGGTATCTACACTCTGACAGGTAACACAGGAGACGGTGAGGTATCTACACACTGACAGGTGACACAGGAGGCGGTGAGGTATCTACAGATTGACAGGTAGCACAGGAGGTGGTGAGGTATCTACACACTGACAGTTGACATGAGGAGGCAGTGAGGTATCTACACACTGACAGGTGTCACAGGAGGCGGTGAGGTATCTACACACTCACAGGTGTCACAAGAGGCGGTGAGGTATCTACATACGGACAGGTAACACAGGAGGCAGTGAGGTACCTACACACTGACAGGTGTCACAGGAGACGCTGAGGTATCTACATACTGACAGGTGTCACAGGAGGCGCTGAGGTATAGTCACACTGACAGGTGACACGAAGAGATGGTGAGTTATCTACACACTGACAGGTGACACGGGAGCCGGTGAGGTACCTACGCACTGACAGGTGTCACAGGAGGCGGTGAGATATCTACACACTGCCAGGTAACACAGGAGGTGGTGAGGTACCTACACACTGACAGGTGACATGAAGAGACTGTGAGTTATCTGAACACTGACAGGTGACATGAGGAGGTGGTGAGGTATCTACACACTGAGAAGTGACACAGGAGGGGGTGAGGTATCTACACACTGACAGGTGACATGAGGAGGCGGTGAGGTATGTACACATTGACAGGTGTCACAGGAGGCGGTGAGGTATCTACACACTGACAGGTAACACAGGAGGTGGTGGGGTACCTACACACTGACAGGTGTCACAGGAGGCGGTGAGGTATATTCACACTGACAGGTGACACGAAGAGACTGTGAGTTATCTACACACTGACAGGTGACATGAGGAGGTGGTGAGGTATATACACAATGACAGGTGACACGGGGAGGTGGTGAGGTATATACACAATGACAGGTGAAACGAGGATGCGGTGAGGTATATACACAATGACAGGTGCCATAAAACTCGGTGAGGTATCTACATACTGACAGGTGACAAGAGGAGGCGGTGAGGTATCTACACACTGACAGGTGACATGAGGAGGCCCTGAGGTATGTACACACTGATAGGTGTCACAAGAGGCTGTGAGGTATCTTCACATTGACAGGTGACACAGGAGGCGGTGGGGTACCTACACATTGACAGGTGTCACAGGAGGCGGTGAGGTATCTACACACTGACAGTTGACATGAGGAGGCAGTGCGGTATCTACACACTGACAGGTGTCACAGGAGGCAGTGAGGTATCTACACACTGACAGGTGTCACAGGAGGCGGTGAGGTATCTACACACTGACAGGTGACACAGGAGGCGGTGAGGTATCTACACACTGACAGGTGTCACAGGAGGCGGTGAGGTATCTACACACTGACAGGTAACACAGGAGGCGGTGAGGTATCTACACACTGACAGTTGACATGAGGAGGCAGTAAGGTATCTACACACTGACAGGTGTCACAGGAGGCAGTGAGGTATCTACACACTGACAGGTGTCACAGGAGGCGGTGAGGTATCTACACACTGACAGGTGACACAGGAGGCGGTGAGGTATCTACACACTGACAGGTGTCACAGGAGGCGGTGAGGTATCTACACACTGACAGGTGACATGAGGAGGCGGTAAGGTATATACTGTGCACACTGACAGGTGTCACAGGAGGCAGTGAGGTATCTACACACTGACAGGTGTCACAGGAGGCGGTGAGGTATCTACACACTGACAGGTGTCACAGGAGGCGGTGAGGTATCTACACACTGACAGGTGACACAGGAGGCGGTGAGGTATCTACACATTGACAGGTGTCACAGGAGGCGGTGAGGTATCTACACACTGACAGGTGACATGAGGAGGCAGTGAGGTATCTACACACTAACAGGTGTCACAGGAGGCGATGAGGTATCTACACACTCACAGGTGTCACAAGAGGCGGTGAGGTATCTACATACGGACAGGTAACACAGGAGGCAGTGAGGTACCTACACACTGACAGGTGTCACAGGAGGTGCTGAGGTATCTACACACTGACAGGTGTCACAGGAGGCGCTGAGGTATAGTCACACTGACAGGTGACACAGGAGGTGGTGAGGTATATACACAATGACAGGTGACACGAGGAGGCAGTGAGGTATATACACAATGACAGGTGCCACAGGCGGCAGTGAGGTATGTACACACTCACAGGTGTCACAAGAGGCGGTGAGGTATCTACACTCTGACAGGTAACACAGGAGACGGTGAGGTATCTACACACTGACAGGTGACACAGGAGGCGGTGAGGTATCTACAGATTGACAGGTAGCACAGGAGGTGGTGAGGTATCTACACACTGACAGTTGACATGAGGAGGCAGTGAGGTATCTACACACTGACAGGTGTCACAGGAGGCGGTGAGGTATCTACACACTCACAGGTGTCACAAGAGGCGGTGAGGTATCTACATACGGACAGGTAACACAGGAGGCAGTGAGGTACCTACACACTGACAGGTGTCACAGGAGACGCTGAGGTATCTACATACTGACAGGTGTCACAGGAGGCGCTGAGGTATAGTCACACTGACAGGTGACACGAAGAGATGGTGAGTTATCTACACACTGACAGGTGACACGGGAGCCGGTGAGGTACCTACGCACTGACAGGTGTCACAGGAGGCGGTGAGATATCTACACACTGCCAGGTAACACAGGAGGTGGTGAGGTACCTACACACTGACAGGTGACATGAAGAGACTGTGAGTTATCTGAACACTGACAGGTGACATGAGGAGGTGGTGAGGTATCTACACACTGAGAAGTGACACAGGAGGGGGTGAGGTATCTACACACTGACAGGTGACATGAGGAGGCGGTGAGGTATGTACACATTGACAGGTGTCACAGGAGGCGGTGAGGTATCTACACACTGACAGGTAACACAGGAGGTGGTGGGGTACCTACACACTGACAGGTGTCACAGGAGGCGGTGAGGTATATTCACACTGACAGGTGACACGAAGAGACTGTGAGTTATCTACACACTGACAGGTGACATGAGGAGGTGGTGAGGTATATACACAATGACAGGTGACACGGGGAGGTGGTGAGGTATATACACAATGACAGGTGAAACGAGGATGCGGTGAGGTATATACACAATGACAGGTGCCATAAAACTCGGTGAGGTATCTACATACTGACAGGTGACAAGAGGAGGCGGTGAGGTATCTACACACTGACAGGTGACATGAGGAGGCCCTGAGGTATGTACACACTGATAGGTGTCACAAGAGGCTGTGAGGTATCTTCACATTGACAGGTGACACAGGAGGCGGTGGGGTACCTACACATTGACAGGTGTCACAGGAGGCGGTGAGGTATCTACACACTGACAGTTGACATGAGGAGGCAGTGCGGTATCTACACACTGACAGGTGTCACAGGAGGCAGTGAGGTATCTACACACTGACAGGTGTCACAGGAGGCGGTGAGGTATCTACACACTGACAGGTGACACAGGAGGCGGTGAGGTATCTACACACTGACAGGTGTCACAGGAGGCGGTGAGGTATCTACACACTGACAGGTAACACAGGAGGCGGTGAGGTATCTACACACTGACAGTTGACATGAGGAGGCAGTAAGGTATCTACACACTGACAGGTGTCACAGGAGGCAGTGAGGTATCTACACACTGACAGGTGTCACAGGAGGCGGTGAGGTATCTACACACTGACAGGTGACACAGGAGGCGGTGAGGTATCTACACACTGACAGGTGTCACAGGAGGCGGTGAGGTATCTACACACTGACAGGTGACATGAGGAGGCGGTAAGGTATATACTGTGCACACTGACAGGTGTCACAGGAGGCAGTGAGGTATCTACACACTGACAGGTGTCACAGGAGGCGGTGAGGTATCTACACACTGACAGGTGTCACAGGAGGCGGTGAGGTATCTACACACTGACAGGTGACACAGGAGGCGGTGAGGTATCTACACATTGACAGGTGTCACAGGAGGCGGTGAGGTATCTACACACTGACAGGTGACATGAGGAGGCAGTGAGGTATCTACACACTAACAGGTGTCACAGGAGGCGATGAGGTATCTACACACTCACAGGTGTCACAAGAGGCGGTGAGGTATCTACATACGGACAGGTAACACAGGAGGCAGTGAGGTACCTACACACTGACAGGTGTCACAGGAGGTGCTGAGGTATCTACACACTGACAGGTGTCACAGGAGGCGCTGAGGTATAGTCACACTGACAGGTGACACGAAGAGACGGTGAGTTATCTACACACTGACAGGTGACACAGGAGGTGGTGAGGTATATACACAATGACAGGTGACATGAGGAGGCAGTGAGGTATATACACAATGACAGGTGCCACAGGCGGCAGTGAGGTATGTACACACTCACAGGTGTCACAAGAGGCGGTGAGGTATCTACACTCTGACAGGTAACACAGGAGACGGTGAGGTATCTACACACTGACAGGTGACACAGGAGGCGGTGAGGTATCTACAGATTGACAGGTAGCACAGGAGGTGGTGAGGTATCTACACACTGACAGTTGACATGAGGAGGCAGTGAGGTATCTACACACTGACAGGTGTCACAGGAGGCGGTGAGGTATCTACACACTCACAGGTGTCACAAGAGGCGGTGAGGTATCTACATACGGACAGGTAACACAGGAGGCAGTGAGGTACCTACACACTGACAGGTGTCACAGGAGGCGCTGAGGTATCTACATACTGACAGGTGTCACAGGAGGCGCTGAGGTATAGTCACACTGACAGGTGACACGAAGAGATGGTGAGTTATCTACACACTGACAGGTGACACGGGAGCCGGTGAGGTACCTACGCACTGACAGGTGTCACAGGAGGCGGTGAGATATCTACACACTGCCAGGTAACACAGGAGGTGGTGAGGTACCTACACACTGACAGGTGACATGAAGAGACTGTGAGTTATCTGAACACTGACAGGTGACATGAGGAGGTGGTGAGGTATCTACACACTGAGAAGTGACACAGGAGGGGGTGAGGTATCTACACACTGACAGGTGACATGAGGAGGCGGTGAGGTATGTACACATTGACAGGTGTCACAGGAGGCGGTGAGGTATCTACACACTGACAGGTAACACAGGAGGTGGTGGGGTACCTACACACTGACAGGTGTCACAGGAGGCGGTGAGGTATATTCACACTGACAGGTGACACGAAGAGACTGTGAGTTATCTACACACTGACAGGTGACATGAGGAGGTGGTGAGGTATATACACAATGACAGGTGACACGGGAGGTGGTGAGGTATATACACAATGACAGGTGAAACGAGGAGGCGGTGAGGTATATACACAATGACAGGTGCCACAAAACTCGGTGAGGTATCTACACACTGACAGGTGACAAGAGGAGGCGGTGAGGTATCTACACACTGACAGGTGACATGAGGAGGCCCTGAGGTATGTACACACTGATAGGTGTCACAAGAGGCTGTGAGGTATATACACAATGACAGGTGCCACAGGCGGCAGTGAGGTATCTACACACTGACAGGTGACACAAGGAGGCGGTGAGGTACCTACACATTGACAGTTGTCACAGGAGGCGGTGAGGTATCTACACTCTGACAGGTAACACAGGAGACGGTGAGGTATCTAAACACTGACAGGTGACATGAGGAGGCAGTGAGGTATCTACACACTGAGAGGTGTCACAGGAGGCGGTGAGGTATGTACACACTCACAGGTGTCACAAGAGGCGGTGAGGTATCTACACTCTGACAGGTAACACAGGAGACGGTGAGGTATCTACACACTGACAGGTGACACAGGAGGCGGTGAGGTATCTACAGATTGACAGGTAGCACAGGAGGTGGTGAGGTATCTACACACTGACAGTTGACATGAGGAGGCAGTGAGGTATCTACACACTGACAGGTGTCACAGGAGGCGGTGAGGTATCTACACACTCACAGGTGTCACAAGAGGCGGTGAGGTATCTACATACGGACAGGTAACACAGGAGGCAGTGAGGTACCTACACACTGACAGGTGTCACAGGAGGCGCTGAGGTATCTACATACTGACAGGTGTCACAGGAGGCGCTGAGGTATAGTCACACTGACAGGTGACACGAAGAGATGGTGAGTTATCTACACACTGACAGGTGACACGGGAGCCGGTGTGGTACCTACGCACTGAAAGGTGTCACAGGAGGCGGTGAGATATCTACACACTGCCAGGTAACACAGGAGGTGGTGAGGTACCTACACACTGACAGGTGACATGAAGAGACTGTGAGTTATCTGAACACTGACAGGTGACATGAGGAGGTGGTGAGGTATCTACACACTGAGAAGTGACACAGGAGGGGGTGAGGTATCTACACACTGACAGGTGACATGAGGAGGCGGTGAGGTATGTACACATTGACAGGTGTCACAGGAGGCGGTGAGGTATCTACACACTGACAGGTAACACAGGAGGTGGTGGGGTACCTACACACTGACAGGTGTCACAGGAGGCGGTGAGGTATATTCACACTGACAGGTGACACGAAGAGACTGTGAGTTATCTACACACTGACAGGTGACATGAGGAGGTGGTGAGGTATATACACAATGACAGGTGACACGGGGAGGTGGTGAGGTATATACACAATGACAGGTGAAACGAGGAGGCGGTGAGGTATATACACAATGACAGGTGCCATAAAACTCGGTGAGGTATCTACACACTGACAGGTGACAAGAGGAGGCGGTGAGGTATCTACACACTGACAGGTGACATGAGGAGGCTCTGAGGTATGTACACACTGATAGGTGTCACAAGAGGCTGTGAGGTATCTTCACATTGACAGGTGACACAGGAGGCGGTGGGGTACCTACACATTGACAGTTGTCACAGGAGGCGGTGAGGTATCTACACACTGACAGTTGACATGAGGAGGCAGTGAGGTATCTACACACTGACAGGTATCACAGGAGGCAGTGAGGTATCTACACACTGACAGGTGTCACAGGAGGCGGTGAGGTATCTACACACTGACAGGTGACACAGGAGGCGGTGAGGTATCTACACACTGACAGGTGCCACAGGAGGCGGTGAGGTATCTACACACTGACAGGTGACATGAGGAGGCGGTAAGGTATATACACACTGACAGGTGTCACAGGAGGCAGTGAGGTATCTACACACTGACAGGTGTCACAGGAGGCGGTGAGGTATCTACACACTGACAGGTGTCACAGGAGGCGGTGAGGTATCTACACACTGACAGGTGACACAGGAGGCGGTGAGATATCTACACATTGACAGGTGTCACAGGAGGCGGTGAGGTATCTACACACTGACAGGTGACATGAGGAGGCAGTGAGGTATCTACACACTGACAGGTGTCACAGGAGGCGATGAGGTATCTACACACTCACAGGTGTCACATAGGCGGTGAGGTATCTACATACGGACAGGTAACACAGGAGGCAGTGAGGTACCTACACACTGACAGGTGTCACAGGAGGTGCTGAGGTATCTACACACTGACAGGTGTCACAGGAGGCGCTGAGGTATAGTCACACTGACAGGTGACACGAAGAGACGGTGAGTTATCTACACACTGACAGGTGACACAGGAGGTGGTGAGGTATCTCCGCACTGACAGGTGTCACAGGAGGCGGTGAGGTATCTACACACTGACAGGTAACACAGGAGGCGGTGAGGTACCTACACACTGACAGGTGACATGAAGAGACTGTGAGTTATCTACACACTGACAGGTGACATGAGGAGGTGGTGAGGTATATACACACTGACAAGTGACACAGGAAAGGGTGAGGTATCTCCACACTGAGAGGTGACATGAGGAGGCGGCGAGGTATGTACACATTGACAGGGGTCACAGGAGGCGGTGAGGTATCTACACACTGACAGGTAACACAGGAGGCGGTGAGGTATCTACACACTGACAGTTGACATGAGGAGGCATTAAGGTATCTACACACTGACAGGTGTCACAGGAGGCAGTGAGGTATCTACACACTGACAGGTGTCACAGGAGGCGGTGAGGTATCTACACACTGACAGGTGACACAGGAGGCGGTGAGGTATCTACACACTGACAGGTGTCACAGGAGGCGGTGAGGTATCTACACACTGACAGGTGACATGAGGAGGCGGTAAGGTATATACTGTACACACTGACAGGTGTCACAGGAGGCAGTGAGGTATCTACACACTGACAGGTGTCACAGGAGGCGGTGAGGTATCTACACACTGACAGGTGTCACAGGAGGCGGTGAGGTATCTACACACTGACAGGTGACACAGGAGGCGGTGAGGTATCTACACATTGACAGGTGTCACAGGAGGCGGTGAGGTATCTACACACTGACAGGTGACATGAGGAGGCAGTGAGGTATCTACACACTAACAGGTGTCACAGGAGGCGATGAGGTATCTACACACTCACAGGTGTCACAAGAGGCGGTGAGGTATCTACATACGGACAGGTAACACAGGAGGCAGTGAGGTACCTACACACTGACAGGTGTCACAGGAGGTGCTGAGGTATCTACACACTGACAGGTGTCACAGGAGGCGCTGAGGTATAGTCACACTGACAGGTGACACGAAGAGACGGTGAGTTATCTACACACTGACAGGTGACACAGGAGGTGGTGAGGTATATACACAATGACAGGTGACACGAGGAGGCAGTGAGGTATATACACAATGACAGGTGCCACAGGCGGCAGTGAGGTATGTACACACTCACAGGTGTCACAAGAGGCGGTGAGGTATCTACACTCTGACAGGTAACACAGGAGACGGTGAGGTATCTACACACTGACAGGTGACACAGGAGGCGGTGAGGTATCTACAGATTGACAGGTAGCACAGGAGGTGGTGAGGTATCTACACACTGACAGTTGACATGAGGAGGCAGTGAGGTATCTACACACTGACAGGTGTCACAGGAGGCGGTGAGGTATCTACACACTCACAGGTGTCACAAGAGGCGGTGAGGTATCTACATACGGACAGGTAACACAGGAGGCAGTGAGGTACCTACACACTGACAGGTGTCACAGGAGACGCTGAGGTATCTACATACTGACAGGTGTCACAGGAGGCGCTGAGGTATAGTCACACTGACAGGTGACACGAAGAGATGGTGAGTTATCTACACACTGACAGGTGACACGGGAGCCGGTGAGGTACCTACGCACTGACAGGTGTCACAGGAGGCGGTGAGATATCTACACACTGCCAGGTAACACAGGAGGTGGTGAGGTACCTACACACTGACAGGTGACATGAAGAGACTGTGAGTTATCTGAACACTGACAGGTGACATGAGGAGGTGGTGAGGTATCTACACACTGAGAAGTGACACAGGAGGGGGTGAGGTATCTACACACTGACAGGTGACATGAGGAGGTGGTGAGGTATGTACACATTGACAGGTGTCACAGGAGGCGGTGAGGTATCTACACACTGACAGGTAACACAGGAGGTGGTGGGGTACCTACACACTGACAGGTGTCACAGGAGGCGGTGAGGTATATTCACACTGACAGGTGACACAAAGAGACTGTGAGTTATCTACACACTGACAGGTGACATGAGGAGGTGGTGAGGTATATACACAATGACAGGTGACACGGGGAGGTGGTGAGGTATATACACAATGACAGGTGAAACGAGGATGCGGTGAGGTATATACACAATGACAGGTGCCATAAAACTCGGTGAGGTATCTACACACTGACAGGTGACAAGAGGAGGCGGTGAGGTATCTACACACTGACAGGTGACATGAGGAGGCCCTGAGGTATGTACACACTGATAGGTGTCACAAGAGGCTGTGAGGTATCTTCACATTGACAGGTGACACAGGAGGCGGTGGGGTACCTACACATTGACAGGTGTCACAGGAGGCGGTGAGGTATCTACACACTGACAGTTGACATGAGGAGGCAGTGCGGTATCTACACACTGACAGGTGTCACAGGAGGCAGTGAGGTATCTACACACTGACAGGTGTCACAGGAGGCGGTGAGGTATCTACACACTGACAGGTGACACAGGAGGCGGTGAGGTATCTACACACTGACAGGTGTCACAGGAGGCGGTGAGGTATCTACACACTGACAGGTGACATGAGGAGGCGGTAAGGTATATACACACTGACAGGTGTCACAGGAGGCAGTGAGGTATCTACACACTGACAGGTGTCACAGGAGGCGGTGAGGTATCTACACACTGACAGGTGTCACAGGAGGCGGTGAGGTATCTACACACTGACAGGTGACACAGGAGGCGGTGAGATATCTACACATTGACAGGTGTCACAGGAGGCGGTGAGGTATCTACACACTGACAGGTGACATGAGGAGGCAGTGAGGTATCTACACACTGACAGGTGTCACAGGAGGCGATGAGGTATCTACACACTCACAGGTGTCACATAGGCGGTGAGGTATCTACATACGGACAGGTAACACAGGAGGCAGTGAGGTACCTACACACTGACAGGTGTCACAGGAGGTGCTGAGGTATCTACACACTGACAGGTGTCACAGGAGGCGCTGAGGTATAGTCACACTGACAGGTGACACGAAGAGACGGTGAGTTATCTACACACTGACAGGTGACATGAGGAGGCAGTGCGGTATCTACACACTGACAGGTGTCACAGGAGGCGGTGAGGTATCTACACACTGACAGGTGTCACAGGAGGCGGTGAGGTATCTACACTCTGACAGGTGACACAGGAGGCGGTGAGGTATCTACACATTGACAGGTGTCACAGGAGGCGGTGAGGTATCTACACACTGACAGGTGACATGAGGAGGCAGTGAGGTATCTACACACTAACAGGTGTCACAGGAGGCGATGAGGTATCTACACACTCACAGGTGTCACAAGAGGCGGTGAGGTATCAACATACGGACAGGTAACACAGGAGGCAGTGAGGTACCTACACACTGACAGGTGTCACAGGAGGTGCTGAGGTATCTACACACTGACAGGTGTCACAGGAGGCGCTGAGGTATAGTCACACTGACAGGTGACACGAAGAGACGGTGAGTTATCTACACACTGACAGGTGACACAGGAGGTGGTGAGGTATATACACAATGACAGGTGACACGAGGAGGCAGTGAGGTATATACACAATGACAGGTGCCACAGGCGGCAGTGAGGTATGTACACACTCACAGGTGTCACAAGAGGCGGTGAGGTATCTACACTCTGACAGGTAACACAGTAGACGGTGAGGTATCTACACACTGACAGGTGACACAGGAGGCGGTGAGGTATCTACAGATTGACAGGTAGCACAGGAGGTGGTGAGGTATCTACACACTGACAGTTGACATGAGGAGGCAGTGAGGTATCTACACACTGACAGGTGTCACAGGAGGCGGTGAGGTATCTACACACTCACAGGTGTCACAAGAGGCGGTGAGGTATCTACATACGGACAGGTAACACAGGAGGCAGTGAGGTACCTACACACTGACAGGTGTCACAGGAGGCGCTGAGGTATCTACATACTGACAGGTGTCACAGGAGGCGCTGAGGTATAGTGACACTGACAGGTGACACGAAGAGATGGTGAGTTATCTACACACTGACAGGTGACACGGGAGCCGGTGAGGTACCTACGCACTGACAGGTGTCACAGGAGGCGGTGAGATATCTACACACTGCCAGGTAACACAGGAGGTGGTGAGGTACCTACACACTGACAGGTGACATGAAGAGACTGGGAGTTATCTGAACACTGACAGGTGACATGAGGAGGTGGTGAGGTATCTACACACTGAGAAGTGACACAGGAGGGGGTGAGGTATCTACACACTGACAGGTGACATGAGGAGGCGGTGAGGTATGTACACATTGACAGGTGTCACAGGAGGCGGTGAGGTATCTACACACTGACAGGTAACACAGGAGGTGGTGGGGTACCTACACACTGACAGGTGTCACAGGAGGCGGTGAGGTATATTCACACTGACAGGTGACACGAAGAGACTGTGAGTTATCTACACACTGACAGGTGACATGAGGAGGTGGTGAGGTATATACACAATGACAGGTGACACGGGGAGGTGGTGAGGTATATACACAATGACAGGTGAAACGAGGAGGCGGTGAGGTATATACACAATGACAGGTGCCATAAAACTCGGTGAGGTATCTACACACTGACAGGTGACAAGAGGAGGCAGTGAGGTATCTACACACTGACAGGTGACATGAGGAGGCCCTGAGGTATGTACACACTGATAGGTGTCACAAGAGGCTGTGAGGTATCTTCACATTGACAGGTGACACAGGAGGCGGTGGGGTACCTACACATTGACAGGTGTCACAGGAGGCGGTGAGGTATCTACACACTGACAGTTGACATGAGGAGGCAGTGCGGTATCTACACACTGACAGGTGTCACAGGAGGCAGTGAGGTATCTACACACTGACAGGTGTCACAGGAGGCGGTGAGGTATCTACACACTGACAGGTGACACAGGAGGCGGTGAGGTATCTACACACTGACAGGTGTCACAGGAGGCGGTGAGGTATCTACACACTGACAGGTGACATGAGGAGGCGGTAAGGTATATACACACTGACAGGTGTCACAGGAGGCAGTGAGGTATCTACACACTGACAGGTGTCACAGGAGGCGGTGAGGTATCTACACACTGACAGGTGTCACAGGAGGCGGTGAGGTATCTACACACTGACAGGTGACACAGGAGGCGGTGAGATATCTACACATTGACAGGTGTCACAGGAGGCGGTGAGGTATCTACACACTGACAGGTGACATGAGGAGGCAGTGAGGTATCTACACACTGACAGGTGTCACAGGAGGCGATGAGGTATCTACACACTCACAGGTGTCACATAGGCGGTGAGGTATCTACATACGGACAGGTAACACAGGAGGCAGTGAGGTACCTACACACTGACAGGTGTCACAGGAGGTGCTGTGGTATCTACACACTGACAGGTGTCACAGGAGGCGCTGAGGTATAGTCACACTGACAGGTGACACGAAGAGACAGTGAGTTATCTACACACTGACAGGTGACACAGGAGGTGGTGAGGTATCTCCGCACTGACAGGTGTCACAGGAGGCGGTGAGGTATCTACACACTGACAGGTAACACAGGAGGCGGTGAGGTACCTACACACTGACAGGTGACATGAAGAGACTGTGAGTTATCTACACACTGACAGGTGACATGAGGAGGTGGTGAGGTATATACACACTGACAAGTGACACAGGAAAGGGTGAGGTATCTCCACACTGACAGGTGACACAGGAGGCGGTGAGGTATATTCACACTGACAGGTGACACGAAGAGACTGTGAGTTATCTACACACTGACAGGTGACATGAGGAGGTGGTGAGGTATATACACAATGACAGGTGACACGGGGAGGTGGTGAGGTATATACACAATGACAGGTGAAACGAGGAGGCGGTGAGGTATATACACAATGACAGGTGCCATAAAACTCGGTGAGGTATCTACACACTGACAGGTGACAAGAGGAGGCAGTGAGGTATCTACACACTGACAGGTGACATGAGGAGGCCCTGAGGTATGTACACACTGATAGGTGTCACAAGAGGCTGTGAGGTATCTTCACATTGACAGGTGACACAGGAGGCGGTGGGGTACCTACACATTGACAGGTGTCACAGGAGGCGGTGAGGTATCTACACACTGACAGTTGACATGAGGAGGCAGTGAGGTATCTACACACTGACAGGTGTCACAGGAGGCGGTGAGGTATCTACACACTGACAGGTGACACAGGAGGCGGTGAGGTATCTACACACTGACAGGTGTCACAGGAGGCGGTGAGGTATCTACACACTGACAGGTGACATGAGGAGGCGGTAAGGTATATACACACTGACAGGTGTCACAGGAGGCAGTGAGGTATCTACACACTGACAGGTGTCACAGGAGGCGGTGAGGTATCTACACACTGACAGGTGACACAGGAGGCGGTGAGATATCTACACATTGACAGGTGTCACAGGAGGCGGTGAGGTATCTACACACTGACAGGTGTCACAGGAGGCGGTGAGGTATCTACACACTGACAGGTGACACAGGAGGCGGTGAGATATCTACACATTGACAGGTGTCACAGGAGGCGGTGAGGTATCTACACACTGACAGGTGACATGAGGAGGCAGTGAGGTATCTACACACTGACAGGTGTCACAGGAGGCGATGAGGTATCTACACACTCACAGGTGTCACATAGGCGGTGAGGTATCTACATACGGACAGGTAACACAGGAGGCAGTGAGGTACCTACACACTGACAGGTGTCACAGGAGGTGCTGTGGTATCTACACACTGACAGGTGTCACAGGAGGCGCTGAGGTATAGTCACACTGACAGGTGACACGAAGAGACAGTGAGTTATCTACACACTGACAGGTGACACAGGAGGTGGTGAGGTATCTCCGCACTGACAGGTGTCACAGGAGGCGGTGAGGTATCTACACACTGACAGGTAACACAGGAGGCGGTGAGGTACCTACACACTGACAGGTGACATGAAGAGACTGTGAGTTATCTACACACTGACAGGTGACATGAGGAGGTGGTGAGGTATATACACACTGACAAGTGACACAGGAAAGGGTGAGGTATCTCCACACTGACAGGTGACACAGGAGGCGGTGAGGTATATTCACACTGACAGGTGACACGAAGAGACTGTGAGTTATCTACACACTGACAGGTGACATGAGGAGGTGGTGAGGTATATACACAATGACAGGTGACACGGGGAGGTGGTGAGGTATATACACAATGACAGGTGAAACGAGGAGGCGGTGAGGTATATACACAATGACAGGTGCCATAAAACTCGGTGAGGTATCTACACACTGACAGGTGACAAGAGGAGGCAGTGAGGTATCTACACACTGACAGGTGACATGAGGAGGCCCTGAGGTATGTACACACTGATAGGTGTCACAAGAGGCTGTGAGGTATCTTCACATTGACAGGTGACACAGGAGGCGGTGGGGTACCTACACATTGACAGGTGTCACAGGAGGCGGTGAGGTATCTACACACTGACAGTTGACATGAGGAGGCAGTGAGGTATCTACACACTGACAGGTGTCACAGGAGGCGGTGAGGTATCTACACACTGACAGGTGACACAGGAGGCGGTGAGGTATCTACACACTGACAGGTGTCACAGGAGGCGGTGAGGTATCTACACACTGACAGGTGACATGAGGAGGCGGTAAGGTATATACACACTGACAGGTGTCACAGGAGGCAGTGAGGTATCTACACACTGACAGGTGTCACAGGAGGCGGTGAGGTATCTACACACTGACAGGTGTCACAGGAGGCGGTGAGGTATCTACACACTGACAGGTGACACAGGAGGCGGTGAGATATCTACACATTGACAGGTGTCACAGGAGGCGGTGAGGTATCTACACACTGACAGGTGACATGAGGAGGCAGTGAGGTATCTACACACTGACAGGTGTCACAGGAGGCGATGAGGTATCTACACACTCACAGGTGTCACATAGGCGGTGAGGTATCTACATACGGACAGGTAACACAGGAGGCAGTGAGGTACCTACACACTGACAGGTGTCACAGGAGGTGCTGAGGTATCTACACACTGACAGGTGTCACAGGAGGCGCTGAGGTATAGTCACACTGACAGGTGACACGAAGAGACGGTGAGTTATCTACACACTGACAGGTGACACAGGAGGTGGTGAGGTATCTCCGCACTGACAGGTGTCACAGGAGGCGGTGAGGTATCTACACACTGACAGGTAACACAGGAGGCGGTGAGGTACCTACACACTGACAGGTGACATGAAGAGACTGTGAGTTATCTACACACTGACAGGTGACATGAGGAGGTGGTGAGGTATATACACACTGACAAGTGACACAGGAAAGGGTGAGGTATCTCCACACTGAGAGGTGACATGAGGAGGCGGCGAGGTATGTACACATTGACAGGTGTCACAGGAGGCGGTGAGGTATCTACACACTGACAGGTAACACAGGAGGCGGTGAGGTATCTACACACTGACAGTTGACATGAGGAGGCATTAAGGTATCTACACACTGACAGGTGTCACAGGAGGCAGTGAGGTATCTACACACTGACAGGTGTCACAGGAGGCGGTGAGGTATCTACACACTGACAGGTGACACAGGAGGCGGTGAGGTATCTACACACTGACAGGTGTCACAGGAGGCGGTGAGGTATCTACACACTGACAGGTGACATGAGGAGGCGGTAAGGTATATACTGTACATACTGACAGGTGTCACAGGAGGCAGTGAGGTATCTACACACTGACAGGTGTCACAGGAGGCGGTGAGGTATCTACACACTGACAGGTGTCACAGGAGGCGGTGAGGTATCTACACACTGACAGGTGACACAGGAGGCGGTGAGGTATCTACACATTGACAGGTGTCACAGGAGGCGGTGAGGTATCTACACACTGACAGGTGACATGAGGAGGCAGTGAGGTATCTACACACTAACAGGTGTCACAGGAGGCGATGAGGTATCTACACACTCACAGGTGTCACAAGAGGCGGTGAGGTATCTACATACGGACAGGTAACACAGGAGGCAGTGAGGTACCTACACACTGACAGGTGTCACAGGAGGTGCTGAGGTATCTACACACTGACAGGTGTCACAGGAGGCGCTGAGGTATAGTCACACTGACAGGTGACACGAAGAGACGGTGAGTTATCTACACACTGACAGGTGACACAGGAGGTGGTGAGGTATATACACAATGACAGGTGACACGAGGAGGCAGTGAGGTATATACACAATGACAGGTGCCACAGGCGGCAGTGAGGTATGTACACACTCACAGGTGTCACAAGAGGCGGTGAGGTATCTACACTCTGACAGGTAACACAGGAGACGGTGAGGTATCTACACACTGACAGGTGACACAGGAGGCGGTGAGGTATCAACAGATTGACAGGTAGCACAGGAGGTGGTGAGGTATCTACACACTGACAGTTGACATGAGGAGGCAGTGAGGTATCTACACACTGACAGGTGTCACAGGAGGCGGTGAGGTATCTACACACTCACAGGTGTCACAAGAGGCGGTGAGGTATCTACATACGGACAGGTAACACAGGAGGCAGTGAGGTACCTACACACTGACAGGTGTCACAGGAGACGCTGAGGTATCTACATACTGACAGGTGTCACAGGAGGCGCTGAGGTATAGTCACACTGACAGGTGACACAAAGAGATGGTGAGTTATCTACACACTGACAGGTGACACGGGAGCCGGTGAGGTACCTACGCACTGACAGGTGTCACAGGAGGCGGTGAGATATCTACACACTGCCAGGTAACACAGGAGGTGGTGAGGTACCTACACACTGACAGGTGACATGAAGAGACTGTGAGTTATCTGAACACTGACAGGTGACATGAGGAGGTGGTGAGGTATCTACACACTGAGAAGTGACACAGGAGGGGGTGAGGTATCTACACACTGACAGGTGACATGAGGAGGTGGTGAGGTATGTACACATTGACAGGTGTCACAGGAGGCGGTGAGGTATCTACACACTGACAGGTAACACAGGAGGTGGTGGGGTACCTACACACTGACAGGTGTCACAGGAGGCGGTGAGGTATATTCACACTGACAGGTGACACGAAGAGACTGTGAGTTATCTACACACTGACAGGTGACATGAGGAGGTGGTGAGGTATATACACAATGACAGGTGACACGGGGAGGTGGTGAGGTATATACACAATGACAGGTGAAACGAGGATGCGGTGAGGTATATACACAATGACAGGTGCCATAAAACTCGGTGAGGTATCTACACACTGACAGGTGACAAGAGGAGGCGGTGAGGTATCTACACACTGACAGGTGACATGAGGAGGCCCTGAGGTATGTACACACTGATAGGTGTCACAAGAGGCTGTGAGGTATCTTCACATTGACAGGTGACACAGGAGGCGGTGGGGTACCTACACATTGACAGGTGTCACAGGAGGCGGTGAGGTATCTACACACTGACAGTTGACATGAGGAGGCAGTGCGGTATCTACACACTGACAGGTGTCACAGGAGGCAGTGAGGTATCTACACACTGACAGGTGTCACAGGAGGCGGTGAGGTATCTACACACTGACAGGTGACACAGGAGGCGGTGAGGTATCTACACACTGACAGGTGTCACAGGAGGCGGTGAGGTATCTACACACTGACAGGTGACATGAGGAGGCGGTAAGGTATATACACACTGACAGGTGTCACAGGAGGCAGTGAGGTATCTACACACTGACAGGTGTCACAGGAGGCGGTGAGGTATCTACACACTGACAGGTGTCACAGGAGGCGGTGAGGTATCTACACACTGACAGGTGACACAGGAGGCGGTGAGATATCTACACATTGACAGGTGTCACAGGAGGCGGTGAGGTATCTACACACTGACAGGTGACATGAGGAGGCAGTGAGGTATCTACACACTGACAGGTGTCACAGGAGGCGATGAGGTATCTACACACTCACAGGTGTCACATAGGCGGTGAGGTATCTACATACGGACAGGTAACACAGGAGGCAGTGAGGTACCTACACACTGACAGGTGTCACAGGAGGTGCTGAGGTATCTACACACTGACAGGTGTCACAGGAGGCGCTGAGGTATAGTCACACTGACAGGTGACACGAAGAGACGGTGAGTTATCTACACACTGACAGGTGACATGAGGAGGCAGTGCGGTATCTACACACTGACAGGTGTCACAGGAGGCGGTGAGGTATCTACACACTGACAGGTGTCACAGGAGGCGGTGAGGTATCTACACTCTGACAGGTGACACAGGAGGCGGTGAGGTATCTACACATTGACAGGTGTCACAGGAGGCGGTGAGGTATCTACACACTGACAGGTGACATGAGGAGGCAGTGAGGTATCTACACACTAACAGGTGTCACAGGAGGCGATGAGGTATCTACACACTCACAGGTGTCACAAGAGGCGGTGAGGTATCAACATACGGACAGGTAACACAGGAGGCAGTGAGGTACCTACACACTGACAGGTGTCACAGGAGGTGCTGAGGTATCTACACACTGACAGGTGTCACAGGAGGCGCTGAGGTATAGTCACACTGACAGGTGACACGAAGAGATGGTGAGTTATCTACACACTGACAGGTGACACGGGAGCCGGTGAGGTACCTACGCACTGACAGGTGTCACAGGAGGCGGTGAGATATCTACACACTGCCAGGTAACACAGGAGGTGGTGAGGTACCTACACACTGACAGGTGACATGAAGAGACTGTGAGTTATCTGAACACTGACAGGTGACATGAGGAGGTGGTGAGGTATCTACACACTGAGAAGTGACACAGGAGGGGGTGAGGTATCTACACACTGACAGGTGACATGAGGAGGTGGTGAGGTATGTACACATTGACAGGTGTCACAGGAGGCGGTGAGGTATCTACACACTGACAGGTAACACAGGAGGTGGTGGGGTACCTACACACTGACAGGTGTCACAGGAGGCGGTGAGGTATATTCACACTGACAGGTGACACGAAGAGACTGTGAGTTATCTACACACTGACAGGTGACATGAGGAGGTGGTGAGGTATATACACAATGACAGGTGACACGGGGAGGTGGTGAGGTATATACACAATGACAGGTGAAACGAGGATGCGGTGAGGTATATACACAATGACAGGTGCCATAAAACTCGGTGAGGTATCTACACACTGACAGGTGACAAGAGGAGGCGGTGAGGTATCTACACACTGACAGGTGACATGAGGAGGCCCTGAGGTATGTACACACTGATAGGTGTCACAAGAGGCTGTGAGGTATCTTCACATTGACAGGTGACACAGGAGGCGGTGGGGTACCTACACATTGACAGGTGTCACAGGAGGCGGTGAGGTATCTACACACTGACAGTTGACATGAGGAGGCAGTGCGGTATCTACACACTGACAGGTGTCACAGGAGGCAGTGAGGTATCTACACACTGACAGGTGACACAGGAGGCGGTGAGGTATCTACACACTGACAGGTGTCACAGGAGGCGGTGAGGTATCTACACACTGACAGGTGACATGAGGAGGCGGTAAGGTATATACACACTGACAGGTGTCACAGGAGGCAGTGAGGTATCTACACACTGACAGGTGTCACAGGAGGCGGTGAGGTATCTACACACTGACAGGTGTCACAGGAGGCGGTGAGGTATCTACACACTGACAGGTGACACAGGAGGCGGTGAGATATCTACACATTGACAGGTGTCACAGGAGGCGGTGAGGTATCTACACACTGACAGGTGACATGAGGAGGCAGTGAGGTATCTACACACTGACAGGTGTCACAGGAGGCGATGAGGTATCTACACACTCACAGGTGTCACATAGGCGGTGAGGTATCTACATACGGACAGGTAACACAGGAGGCAGTGAGGTACCTACACACTGACAGGTGTCACAGGAGGTGCTGAGGTATCTACACACTGACAGGTGTCACAGGAGGCGCTGAGGTATAGTCACACTGACAGGTGACACGAAGAGACGGTGAGTTATCTACACACTGACAGGTGACACAGGAGGTGGTGAGGTATCTCCGCACTGACAGGTGTCACAGGAGGCGGTGAGGTATCTACACACTGACAGGTAACACAGGAGGCGGTGAGGTACCTACACACTGACAGGTGACATGAAGAGACTGTGAGTTATCTACACACTGACAGGTGACATGAGGAGGTGGTGAGGTATATACACACTGACAAGTGACACAGGAAAGGGTGAGGTATCTCCACACTGAGAGGTGACATGAGGAGGCGGCGAGGTATGTACACATTGACAGGTGTCACAGGAGGCGGTGAGGTATCTACACACTGACAGGTGTCACAGGAGGCGGTGAGGTATCTACACACTGACAGGTGACACAGGAGGCGGTGAGGTATCTACACACTGACAGGTGTCACAGGAGGCGGTGAGGTATCTACACACTGACAGGTGACATGAGGAGGCGGTAAGGTATATACTGTACACACTGACAGGTGTCACAGGAGGCAGTGAGGTATCTACACACTGACAGGTGTCACAGGAGGCGGTGAGGTATCTACACACTGACAGGTGTCACAGGAGGCGGTGAGGTATCTACACACTGACAGGTGACACAGGAGGCGGTGAGGTATCTACACATTGACAGGTGTCACAGGAGGCGGTGAGGTATCTACACACTGACAGGTGACATGAGGAGGCAGTGAGGTATCTACACACTAACAGGTGTCACAGGAGGCGATGAGGTATCTACACACTCACAGGTGTCACAAGAGGCGGTGAGGTATCTACATACGGACAGGTAACACAGGAGGCAGTGAGGTACCTACACACTGACAGGTGTCACAGGAGGTGCTGAGGTATCTACACACTGACAGGTGTCACAGGAGGCGCTGAGGTATAGTCACACTGACAGGTGACACGAAGAGACGGTGAGTTATCTACACACTGACAGGTGACACAGGAGGTGGTGAGGTTTATACACAATGACAGGTGACACGAGGAGGCAGTGAGGTATATACACAATGACAGGTGCCACAGGCGGCAGTGAGGTATGTACACACTGACAGGTGTCACAAGAGGCGGTGAGGTATCTACCCTCTGACAGGTAACACAGGAGACGGTGAGGTATCTACACACTGACAGGTGACACAGGAGGCGGTGAGGTATCTACAGATTGACAGGTAGCACAGGAGGTGGTGAGGTATCTACACACTGACAGTTGACATGAGGAGGCAGTGAGGTATCTACACACTGACAGGTGTCACAGGAGGCGGTGAGGTATCTACACACTCACAGGTGTCACAAGAGGCGGTGAGGTATCTACATACGGACAGGTAACACAGGAGGCAGTGAGGTACCTACACACTGACAGGTGTCACAGGAGGTGCTGAGGTATCTACACACTGACAGGTGTCACAGGAGGCGCTGAGGTATAGTCACACTGACAGGTGACACGAAGAGACGGTGAGTTATCTACACACTGACAGGTGACACAGGAGGTGGTGAGGTATATACACAATGACAGGTGACACGAGGAGGCAGTGAGGTATATACACAATGACAGGTGCCACAGGCGGCAGTGAGGTATGTACACACTGACAGGTGTCACAAGAGGCGGTGAGGTATCTACACTCTGACAGGTAACACAGGAGACGGTGAGGTATCTACACACTGACAGGTGACACAGGAGGCGGTGAGGTATCTACAGATTGACAGGTAGCACAGGAGGTGGTGAGGTATCTACACACTGACAGTTGACATGAGGAGGCAGTGAGGTATCTACACACTGACAGGTGTCACATGAGGCGGTGAGGTATCTACACACTCACAGGTGTCACAAGAGGCGGTGAGGTATCTACATACGGACAGGTAACACAGGAGGCAGTGAGGTACCTACACACTGACAGGTGTCACAGGAGGCGCTGAGGTATCTACATACTGACAGGTGTCACAGGAGGCGCTGAGGTATAGTCACACTGACAGGAGACACGAAGAGATGGTGAGTTATCTACACACTGACAGGTGACACGGGAGCCGGTGAGGTACCTACGCACTGACAGGTGTCACAGGAGGCGGTGCGATATCTACACACAGCCAGGTAACACAGGAGGTAGTAAAGTACCTACACACTGACCGGTGACATGAAGAGACTGTGAGTTATCTGAACACTGACAGGTGACATGAGGAGGTGGTGAGGTATCTACACACTGAGAAGTGACACAGGAGGGGGTGAGGTATCTACACACTGACAGGTGATATGAGGAGGCGGTGAGGTATGTACACATTGACAGGTGTCACAGGAGGCGGTGAGGTATCTACACACTGACAGGTAACACAGGAGGTGGTGGGGTACCTACACACTGACAGGTGTCACAGGAGGCGGTGAGGTATATTCACACTGACAGGTGACACGAAGAGACTGTGAGTTATCTACAAACTGACAGGTGACATGAGGAGGTGGTGAGGTATATACACAATGACAGGTGACACGGGGAGGTGGTGAGGTATATACACAATGACAGGTGAAACGAGGAGGCGGTGAGGTATATACACAATGACAGGTGCCATAAAACTCGGTGAGGTATCTACACACTGAATGGTGACAAGAGGAGGCGGTGAGGTATCTACACACTGACAGGTGACATGAGGAGGCCCTGAGGTATGTACACACTGACAAGAGGCTGTGAGGTATCTTCACATTGACAGGTGACACAGGAGGCGGTGGGGTACCTACACATTGACAGGTGTCACAGGAGGCGGTGAGGTATCTACACACTGACAGTTGACATGAGGAGGCAGTGAGGTATCTACACACTGACAGGTGTCACAGGAGGCAGTGAGGTATCTACACACTGACAGGTGTCACAGGAGGTGGTGAGGTATCTACACACTGACAGGTGACACAGGAGGCGGTGAGGTATCTACACACTGACAGGTGTCACAGGAGGCGGTGAGGTATCTACACACTGACAGGTGACATGAGGAGGCGGTAAGGTATATACACACTGACAGGTGTCACAGGAGGCAGTGAGGTATCTACACACTGACAGGTGTCACAGGAGGCGGTGAGGTATCTACACACTGACAGGTGTCACAGGAGGCGGTGAGGTATCTACACACTGACAGGTGACACAGGAGGCGGTGAGGTATCTACACATTGACAGGTGTCACAGGAGGCGGTGAGGTATCTACACACTGACAGGTGACATGAGGAGGCAGTGAGGTATCTACACACTAACAGGTGTCACAGGAGGCGATGAGGTATCTACACACTCACAGGTGTCACAAGAGGCGGTGAGATATCTACATACGGACAGGTAACACAGGAGGCAATGAGGTACCTTCACACTGACAGGTGTCACAGGAGGTGCTGAGGTATCTACACACTGACAGGTGTCACAGGAGGCGCTGAGGTATAGTCACACTGACAGGTGACACGAAGAGACGGTGAGTTATCTACACACTGACAGGTGACACAGGAGGTGGTGAGGTATATACACAATGACAGGTGACACGAGGAGGCAGTGAGGTATATACACAATGACAGGTGCCACAGGCGGCAGTGAGGTATGTACACACTGACAGGTGTCACAAGAGGCGGTGAGGTATCTACACTGTGACAGGTAACACAGGAGACGGTGAGGTATCTACACACTGACAGGTGACACAGGAGGCGGTGAGGTATCTACAGATTGACAGGTAGCACAGGAGGTGGTGAGGTATCTACACACTGACAGTTGACATGAGGAGGCAGTGAGGTATCTACACACTGACAGGTGTCACAGGAGGCGGTGAGGTATCTACACACTCACAGGTGTCACAAGAGGCGGTGAGGTATCTACATACGGACAGGTAACACAGGAGGCAGTGAGGTACCTACACACTGACAGGTGTCACAGGAGGCGCTGAGGTATCTACATACTGACAGGTGTCACAGGAGGCGCTGAGGTATAGTCACACTGACAGGAGACACGAAGAGATGGTGAGTTATCTACACACTGACAGGTGACACGGGAGCCGGTGAGGTACCTACGCACTGACAGGTGTCACAGGAGGCGGTGAGATATCTACACACTGCCAGGTAACACAGGAGGTAGTGAGGTACCTACACACTGACAGGTGACATGAAGAGACTGTGAGTTATCTGAACACTGACAGGTGACATGAGGAGGTGGTGAGGTATCTACACACTGAGAAGTGACATAGGAGGGGGTGAGGTATCTACACACTGACAGGTGATATGAGGAGGCGGTGAGGTATGTACACATTGACAGGTGTCACAGGAGGCGGTGAGGTATCTACACACTGACAGGTAACACAGGAGGTGGTGGGGTACCTACACACTGACAGGTGTCACAGGAGGCCTCATGTCACCTGTCAGTGTGTAGATACCTCACCGCCTCACTGACATGAGGAGGCAGTGCGGTATCTACACACTGACAGGTGTCACAGGAGGCAGTGAGGTATCTACACACTGACAGGTGTCACAGGAGGCGGTGAGGTATCTACACACTGACAGGTGACACAGGAGGCGGTGAGGTATCTACACACTGACAGGTGTCACAGGAGGCGGTGAGGTATCTACACACTGACAGGTGACATGAGGAGGCGGTAAGGTATATACACACTGACAGGTGTCACAGGAGGCAGTGAGGTATCTACACACTGACAGGTGTCACAGGAGGCGGTGAGGTATCTACACACTGACAGGTGTCACAGGAGGCGGTGAGGTATCTACACACTGACAGGTGACACAGGAGGCGGTGAGATATCTACACATTGACAGGTGTCACAGGAGGCGGTGAGGTATCTACACACTGACAGGTGACATGAGGAGGCAGTGAGGTATCTACACACTGACAGGTGTCACAGGAGGCGATGAGGTATCTACACACTCACAGGTGTCACATAGGCGGTGAGGTATCTACATACGGACAGGTAACACAGGAGGCAGTGAGGTACCTACACACTGACAGGTGTCACAGGAGGTGCTGAGGTATCTACACACTGACAGGTGTCACAGGAGGCGCTGAGGTATAGTCACACTGACAGGTGACACGAAGAGACGGTGAGTTATCTACACACTGACAGGTGACACAGGAGGTGGTGAGGTATCTCCGCACTGACAGGTGTCACAGGAGGCGGTGAGGTATCTACACACTGACAGGTAACACAGGAGGCGGTGAGGTACCTACACACTGACAGGTGACATGAAGAGACTGTGAGTTATCTACACACTGACAGGTGACATGAGGAGGTGGTGAGGTATATACACACTGACAAGTGACACAGGAAAGGGTGAGGTATCTCCACACTGAGAGGTGACATGAGGAGGCGGCGAGGTATGTACACATTGACAGGTGTCACAGGAGGCGGTGAGGTATCTACACACTGACAGGTGTCACAGGAGGCGGTGAGGTATCTACACACTGACAGGTGACACAGGAGGCGGTGAGGTATCTACACACTGACAGGTGTCACAGGAGGCGGTGAGGTATCTACACACTGACAGGTGACATGAGGAGGCGGTAAGGTATATACTGTACACACTGACAGGTGTCACAGGAGGCAGTGAGGTATCTACACACTGACAGGTGTCACAGGAGGCGGTGAGGTATCTACACACTGACAGGTGTCACAGGAGGCGGTGAGGTATCTACACACTGACAGGTGACACAGGAGGCGGTGAGGTATCTACACATTGACAGGTGTCACAGGAGGCGGTGAGGTATCTACACACTGACAGGTGACATGAGGAGGCAGTGAGGTATCTACACACTAACAGGTGTCACAGGAGGCGATGAGGTATCTACACACTCACAGGTGTCACAAGAGGCGGTGAGGTATCTACATACGGACAGGTAACACAGGAGGCAGTGAGGTACCTACACACTGACAGGTGTCACAGGAGGTGCTGAGGTATCTACACACTGACAGGTGTCACAGGAGGCGCTGAGGTATAGTCACACTGACAGGTGACACGAAGAGACGGTGAGTTATCTACACACTGACAGGTGACACAGGAGGTGGTGAGGTATATACACAATGACAGGTGACACGAGGAGGCAGTGAGGTATATACACAATGACAGGTGCCACAGGCGGCAGTGAGGTATGTACACACTGACAGGTGTCACAAGAGGCGGTGAGGTATCTACCCTCTGACAGGTAACACAGGAGACGGTGAGGTATCTACACACTGACAGGTGACACAGGAGGCGGTGAGGTATCTACAGATTGACAGGTAGCACAGGAGGTGGTGAGGTATCTACACACTGACAGTTGACATGAGGAGGCAGTGAGGTATCTACACACTGACAGGTGTCACAGGAGGCGGTGAGGTATCTACACACTCACAGGTGTCACAAGAGGCGGTGAGGTATCTACATACGGACAGGTAACACAGGAGGCAGTGAGGTACCTACACACTGACAGGTGTCACAGGAGGTGCTGAGGTATCTACACACTGACAGGTGTCACAGGAGGCGCTGAGGTATAGTCACACTGACAGGAGACACGAAGAGATGGTGAGTTATCTACACACTGACAGGTGACACGGGAGCCGGTGAGGTATCTCCGCACTGACAGGTGTCACAGGAGGCGGTGAGGTATCTACACACTGACAGGTGACATGAAGAGACTGTGAGTTATCTACACACTGATAGGTGACATGAGGAGGCGGTGAGGTATATACACACTGACAAGTGACACAGGAAAGGGTGAGGTATCTCCACACTGAGAGGTGATATGAGGAGGCGGTGAGGTATGTACACATTGACAGGTGTCACAGGAGGCAGTGAGGTATCTACACACTGACAGGTAACACAGGAGGCGGTGAGGTACCTACACACTGACAGGTGTCACAGGAGGCGGTGAGGTATATTCACACTGACAGGTGACATGAAGAGACTGTGAGTTATCTACACACTGACAGGTGACACGAGGAGGTGGTGAGGTATATACACAATGACAGGTGACACGAGGAGGCAGTGAGGTATATACACAATGACAGGTGCCACAGGCGGCAGTGAGGTATCTACACACTGACAGGTGACACAAGGAGGCGGTGAGGTACCTACACATTGACAGTTGTCACAGGAGGCGGTGAGGTATCTACACTCTGACAGGTAACACAGGAGACGGTGAGGTATCTAAACACTGACAGGTGACATGAGGAGGCAGTGAGGTATCTACACACTGAGAGGTGTCACAGGAGGCGGTGAGGTATGTACACACTCACAGGTGTCACAAGAGGCGGTGAGGTATCTACATACGGACAGGTAACACAGGAGGCAGTGAGGTACCTACACACTGACAGGTGTCACATGAGGCGCTGAGGTATCTACACACTGACAGGTGTCACAGGAGGCTCTGAGGTATAGTCACACTGACAGGTGACACAAAGAGATGGTGAGTTATCTACACACTGACAGGTGAGACTGGAGGCGGTGAGGTATCTACGCACTGACAGATGTCACAGGAGGCAGTGAGGTATCTACACACTGACAGGTAACACAGGAGGCGGTGAGGTACCTACACACTGACAGGTGACATGAAGAGACTGTGAGTTATCTACACACTGACAGGTGACATGAGGAGGTGGTGAGGTATCTACACACTGACAAGTGACACAGGAGGGGGTGAGGTATCTACACACTGACAGGTGACATGAGAAGGCGGTGAGGTATGTACACATTGACAGGTGTCACAGGAGGCGGTGAGGTATCTACACACTGACAGGTAACACAGGAGGCGGTGAGGTACCTACACACTGACAGGTGTCACAGGAGGCGGTGAGGTATATTCACACTGACAGGTGACACGAAGAGACTTTGAGTTATCTACACACTGACAGGTGACATGAGGAGGTGGTGAGGTATATATACAATGACAGGTGACACGAGGAGGCGGTGAGGTACATACACAATGACAGGTGACACGAGAAGGCGGTGAGGTATATACACAATGACAGGTGCCACAGGAGGTGGTGAGGTATCTACACACTGACAGGTGACAGAAGGAGGCGGTGAGGTATCTACACATTGACAAGTGTCACAGGAGGCGGTGAGGTATCTACACATTGACAGGTGTCACAGGAGGCGGTGAGGTATCTACACATTGACAGGTGCCACAGGAGGCGGTGAGGTATCTACACACTGACAGGTGACACGAGGAGGCGGTGAGGTATCTACACACTGAGAGGTGACATGAGGAGGCCGTGAGGTATGTACACACTCATAGGTGTCACAAGAGGCCGTGAGGTACCTACACATTGACAGGTGACACAGGAGGCGGAGGGGTACCTACACATTGACAGGTGTCACAGGAGGCGTGAGGTATCTACACTCTGACAGGTAACACAGGAGACGGTGAGGTATCTACACACTGACAGGTGACACAGGAGGCGGTGAGGTATCTACACATTGACAGGTATCACAGGAGGTGGTGAGGTATCTACACACTGACAGTTGACATGAGGAGGCAGTGAGGTATCTACACACTGACAGGTGTCACAGGAGGCGGTGAGGTATCTACACACTCACAGGTGTCACAAGAGGCGGTGAGGTATCTACATACGGACAGGTAACACAGGAGGCAGTGAGGTACCTACACACTGACAGGTGTCACAGGAGGCGCTGAGGTATATACACACTGACAGGTGTCACAGGAGGCGTTGAGGTATAGTCACACTGACAGGTGACACGAAGAGATGGTGAGTTATCTACACACTGACAGGTGACACGGGAGCCAGTGAGGTATCTACGCACTGACAGGTGTCACAGGAGGCGGTGAGGTATCTACACACTGACAGGTAACACAGGAGGTGGTGAGGTACCTACACACTGACAGGTGACATGAAGAGACTGTGAGTTATCTACACACTGACAGGTGACATGAGGAGGTGGTGAGGTATCTACACACTGAGAAGTGACACAGGAGGGGGTGAGGTATCTACACACTGACAGGTGACACGAGGAGGCGGTGAGGTACATACACAATTACAGGTGACACGAGGAGGCGGTGAGGTATTTACACATTGACAAGTGTCACAGGAGGCGGTGAGGTATCTACACATTGGCAGGTCTCACAGGAGGCGGTGAGGTATCTACACATTGACAGGTGCCACAGGAGGCGGTGAGGTATCTACACACTGACAGGTGACATGAGTAGGCCGTGAGGTATGTACACACTCATAGGTGTCACAAGAGGCCGTGAGGTACCTACACATTGACAGGTGACACAGGAGGCAGAGGGATACCTACACATTGACAGGTGTCACAGGAGGCGGTGAGGTATCTACACTCTGACAGGTAACACAGGAGACGGTGAGGTATCTACACACTGACAGGTGACATGAGGAGGCAGTAAGGTATCTACACACTGACAGGTGTCACAGGAGGCGGTGAGGTATGTACACACTCACAGGTGTCACAAGAGGCGGTGAGGTATCTACATACGGACAGGTAACACAGGAGGCAGTGAGGTACCTACACACTGGCAGGTGTCACATGAGGCGCTGAGGTATCTACACACTGACAGGTGTCACAGGAGGCGCTGAGGTATAGTCACACTGACAGGTGACACGAAGAGACGGTGAGTTATCTACACACTGACAGGTGACACAGGAGGTGGTGAGGTATATACACAATGACAGGTGACACGAGGAGGCAGTGAGGTATATACACAATGACAGGTGCCACAGGCGGCAGTGAGGTATGTACACACTGACAGGTGTCACAAGAGGCGGTGAGGTATCTACACTGTGACAGGTAACACAGGAGGCGGTGAGGTATCTACACACTGACAGGTGACATGAGGAGGCGGTAAGGTATATACACACTGACAGGTGTCACAGGAGGCAGTGAGGTATCTACACACTGACAGGTGTCACAGGAGGCGGTGAGGTATCTACACACTGACAGGTGTCACAGGAGGCGGTGAGGTATCTACACACTGACAGGTGACACAGGAGGCGGTGAGGTATCTACACATTGACAGGTGTCACAGGAGGCGGTGAGGTATCTACACACTGACAGGTGACATGAGGAGGCAGTGAGGTATCTACACACTAACAGGTGTCACAGGAGGCGATGAGGTATCTACACACTCACAGGTGTCACAAGAGGCGGTGAGGTATCTACATACGGACAGGCAACACAGGAAGCAGTGAGGTACCTACACACTGACAGGTGTCACAGGAGGTGCTGAGGTATCTACACACTGACAGGTGTCACAGGAGGCGCTGAGGTATAGTCACACTGACAGGTGACACGAAGAGACGGTGAGTTATCTACACACTGACAGGTGACACAGGAGGTGGTGAGGTATATACACAATGACAGGTGACACGAGGAGGCAGTGAGGTATATACACAATGACAGGTGCCACAGGCGGCAGTGAGGTATGTACACACTGACAGGTGTCACAAGAGGCGGTGAGGTATCTACACTGTGACAGGTAACACAGGAGACGGTGAGGTATCTACACACTGACAGGTGACACAGGAGGCGGTGAGGTATCTACAGATTGACAGGTAGCACAGGAGGTGGTGAGGTATCTACACACTGACAGTTGACATGAGGAGGCAGTGAGGTATCTACACACTGACAGGTGTCACAGGAGGCGGTGAGGTATCTACACACTCACAGGTGTCACAAGAGGCGGTGAGGTATCTACATACGGACAGGTAACACAGGAGGCAGTGAGGTACCTACACACTGACAGGTGTCACAGGAGGCGCTGAGGTATCTACATACTGACAGGTGTCACAGGAGGCGCTGAGGTATAGTCACACTGACAGGAGACACGAAGAGATGGTGAGTTATCTACACACTGACAGGTGACACGGGAGCCGGTGAGGTACCTACGCACTGACAGGTGTCACAGGAGGCGGTGAGATATCTACACACTGCCAGGTAACACAGGAGGTAGTGAGGTACCTACACACTGACAGGTGACATGAAGAGACTGTGAGTTATCTGAACACTGACAGGTGACATGAGGAGGTGGTGAGGTATCTACACACTGAGAAGTGACACAGGAGGGGGTGAGGTATCTACACACTGACAGGTGATATGAGGAGGCGGTGAGGTATGTACACATTGACAGGTGTCACAGGAGGCGGTGAGGTATCTACACACTGACAGGTAACACAGGAGGTGGTGGGGTACCTACACACTGACAGGTGTCACAGGAGGCGGTGAGGTATATTCACACTGACAGGTGACACGAAGAGACTGTGAGTTATCTACAAACTGACAGGTGACATGAGGAGGTGGTGAGGTATATACACAATGACAGGTGACACGGGGAGGTGGTGAGGTATATACACAATGACAGGTGAAACGAGGAGGCGGTGAGGTATATACACAATGACAGGTGCCATAAAACTCGGTGAGGTATCTACACACTGACAGGTGACAAGAGGAGGCGGTGAGGTATCTACACACTGACAGGTGACATGAGGAGGCCCTGAGGTATGTACACACTGATAGGTGTCACAAGAGGCTGTGAGGTATCTTCACATTGACAGGTGACACAGGAGGCGGTGGGGTACCTACACATTGACAGGTGTCACAGGAGGCGGTGAGGTATCTACACACTGACAGTTGACATGAGGAGGCAGTGCGGTATCTACACACTGACAGGTGTCACAGGAGGCGGTGAGGTATCTACACACTGACAGGTGACACAGGAGGCGGTGAGGTATCTACACACTGACAGGTGTCACAGGAGGCGGTGAGGTATCTACACACTGACAGGTGACATGAGGAGGCGGTAAGGTATATACACACTGACAGGTGTCACAGGAGGCAGTGAGGTATCTACACACTGACAGGTGTCACAGGAGGCGGTGAGGTATCTACACACTGACAGGTGTCACAGGAGGCGGTGAGGTATCTACACACTGACAGGTGACACAGGAGGCGGTGAGATATCTACACATTGACAGGTGTCACAGGAGGCGGTGAGGTATCTACACACTGACAGGTGACATGAGGAGGCAGTGAGGTATCTACACACTGACAGGTGTTACAGGAGGCGATGAGGTATCTACACACTCACAGGTGTCACATAGGCGGTGAGGTATCTACATACGGACAGGTAACACAGGAGGCAGTGAGGTACCTACACACTGACAGGTGTCACAGGAGGTGCTGAGGTATCTACACACTGACAGGTGTCACAGGAGGCGCTGAGGTATAGTCACACTGACAGGTGACACGAAGAGACGGTGAGTTATCTACACACTGACAGGTGACACAGGAGGTGGTGAGGTATCTCCGCACTGACAGGTGTCACAGGAGGCGGTGAGGTATCTACACACTGACAGGTAACACAGGAGGCGGTGAGGTACCTACACACTGACAGGTGACATGAAGAGACTGTGAGTTATCTACACACTGACAGGTGACATGAGGAGGTGGTGAGGTATATACACACTGACAAGTGACACAGGAAAGGGTGAGGTATCTCCACACTGAGAGGTGACATGAGGAGGCGGCGAGGTATGTACACATTGACAGGTGTCACAGGAGGCGGTGAGGTATCTACACACTGACAGGTGTCACAGGAGGCGGTGAGGTATCTACACACTGACAGGTGACACAGGAGGCGGTGAGGTATCTACACACTGACAGGTGTCACAGGAGGCGGTGAGGTATCTACACACTGACAGGTGACATGAGGAGGCGGTAAGGTATATACTGTACACACTGACAGGTATCACAGGAGGCAGTGAGGTATCTACACACTGACAGGTGTCACAGGAGGCGGTGAGGTATCTACACACTGACAGGTGTCACAGGAGGCGGTGAGGTATCTACACACTGACAGGTGACACAGGAGGCGGTGAGGTATCTACACATTGACAGGTGTCACAGGAGGCGGTGAGGTATCTACACACTGACAGGTGACATGAGGAGGCAGTGAGGTATCTACACACTAACAGGTGTCACAGGAGGCGATGAGGTATCTACACACTCACAGGTGTCACAAGAGGCGGTGAGGTATCTACATACGGACAGGTAACACAGGAGGCAGTGAGGTACCTACACACTGACAGGTGTCACAGGAGGTGCTGAGGTATCTACACACTGACAGGTGTCACAGGAGGCGCTGAGGTATAGTCACACTGACAGGTGACACGAAGAGACGGTGAGTTATCTACACACTGACAGGTGACACAGGAGGTGGTGAGGTATATACACAATGACAAGTGACACGAGGAGGCAGTGAGGTATATACACAATGACAGGTGCCACAGGCGGCAGTGAGGTATGTACACACTGACAGGTGTCACAAGAGGCGGTGAGGTATCTACACTCTGACAGGTAACACAGGAGACGGTGAGGTATCTACACACTGACAGGTGACACAGGAGGCGGTGAGGTATCTACAGATTGACAGGTAGCACAGGAGGTGGTGAGGTATCTACACACTGACAGTTGACATGAGGAGGCAGTGAGGTATCTACACACTGACAGGTGTCACAGGAGGCGGTGAGGTATCTACACACTCACAGGTGTCACAAGAGGCGGTGAGGTATCTACATACGGACAGGTAACACAGGAGGCAGTGAGGTACCTACACACTGACAGGTGTCACAGGAGGTGCTGAGGTATCTACACACTGACAAGTGTCATAGGAGGCGCTGAGGTATAGTCACACTGACAGGAGACACGAAGAGATGGTGAGTTATCTACACACTGACAGGTGACACGGGAGCCGGTGAGGTATCTCCGCACTGACAGGTGTCACAGGAGGCGGTGAGGTATCTACACACTGACAGGTAACACAGGAGGCGGTGAGGTACCTACACACTGACAGGTGACATGAAGAGACTGTGAGTTATCTACACACTGATAGGTGACATGAGGAGGCGGTGAGGTATATACACACTGACAAGTGACACAGGAAAGGGTGAGGTATCTCCACACTGAGAGGTGACATGAGGAGGCGGTGAGGTATGTACACATTGACAGTTGTCACAGGAGGCAGTGAGGTATCTACACACTGACAGGTAACACAGGAGGCGGTGAGGTACCTACACACTGACAGGTGTCACAGGAGGCGGTGAGGTATATTCACACTGACAGGTGACATGAAGAGACTGTGAGTTATCTACACACTGACAGGTGACACGAGGAGGTGGTGAGGTATATACACAATGACCGGTGACACGAGGAGGCAGTGAGGTATATACACAATGACAGGTGCCACAGGCGGCAGTGAGGTATCTACACACTGACAGGTGACACAAGGAGGCGGTGAGGTACCTACACATTGACAGTTGTCACAGGAGGCGGTGAGGTATCTACACTCTGACAGGTAACACAGGAGACGGTGAGGTATCTAAACACTGACAGGTGACATGAGGAGGCAGTGAGGTATCTACACACTGAGAGGTGTCACAGGAGGCGGTGAGGTATGTACACACTCACAGGTGTCACAAGAGGCGGTGAGGTATCTACATACGGACAGGTAACACAGGAGGCAGTGAGGTACCTACACACTGACAGGTGTCACATGAGGCGCTGAGGTATCTACACACTGACAGGTGTCACAGGAGGCTCTGAGGTATAGTCACACTGACAGGTGACACAAAGAGATGGTGAGTTATCTACACACTGACAGGTGAGACTGGAGGCGGTGAGGTATCTACGCACTGACAGATGTCACAGGAGGCAGTGAGGTATCTACACACTGACAGGTAACACAGGAGGCGGTGAGGTACCTACACACTGACAGGTGACATGAAGAGACTGTGAGTTATCTACACACTGACAGGTGACATGAGGAGGTGGTGAGGTATCTACACACTGACAAGTGACACAGGAGGGGGTGAGGTATCTACACACTGACAGGTGACATGAGAAGGCGGTGAGGTATGTACACATTGACAGGTGTCACAGGAGGCGGTGAGGTATCTACACACTGACAGGTAACACAGGAGGCGGTGAGGTACCTACACACTGACAGGTGTCACAGGAGGCGGTGAGGTATATTCACACTGACAGGTGACACGAAGAGACTTTGAGTTATCTACACACTGACAGGTGACATGAGGAGGTGGTGAGGTATATATACAATGACAGGTGACACGAGGAGGCGGTGAGGTACATACACAATGACAGGTGACACGAGAAGGCGGTGAGGTATATACACAATGACAGGTGCCACAGGAGGTGGTGAGGTATCTACACACTGACAGGTGACAGAAGGAGGCGGTGAGGTATCTACACATTGACAAGTGTCACAGGAGGCGGTGAGGTATCTACACATTGACAGGTGTCACAGGAGGCGGTGAGGTATCTACACATTGACAGGTGCCACAGGAGGCGGTGAGGTATCTACACACTGACAGGTGACACGAGGAGGCGGTGAGGTATCTACACACTGAGAGGTGACATGAGGAGGCCGTGAGGTATGTACACACTCATAGGTGTCACAAGAGGCCGTGAGGTACCTACACATTGACAGGTGACACAGGAGGCGGAGGGGTACCTACACATTGACAGGTGTCACAGGAGGCGTGAGGTATCTACACTCTGACAGGTAACACAGGAGACGGTGAGGTATCTACACACTGACAGGTGACACAGGAGGCGGTGAGGTATCTACACATTGACAGGTATCACAGGAGGTGGTGAGGTATCTACACACTGACAGTTGACATGAGGAGGCAGTGAGGTATCTACACACTGACAGGTGTCACAGGAGGCGGTGAGGTATCTACACACTCACAGGTGTCACAAGAGGCGGTGAGGTATCTACATACGGACAGGTAACACAGGAGGCAGTGAGGTACCTACACACTGACAGGTGTCACAGGAGGCGCTGAGGTATATACACACTGACAGGTGTCACAGGAGGCGTTGAGGTATAGTCACACTGACAGGTGACACGAAGAGATGGTGAGTTATCTACACACTGACAGGTGACACGGGAGCCAGTGAGGTATCTACGCACTGACAGGTGTCACAGGAGGCGGTGAGGTATCTACACACTGACAGGTAACACAGGAGGTGGTGAGGTACCTACACACTGACAGGTGACATGAAGAGACTGTGAGTTATCTACACACTGACAGGTGACATGAGGAGGTGGTGAGGTATCTACACACTGAGAAGTGACACAGGAGGGGGTGAGGTATCTACACACTGACAGGTGACACGAGGAGGCGGTGAGGTACATACACAATTACAGGTGACACGAGGAGGCGGTGAGGTATTTACACAATGAGAGGTGCCACAGGAGGCGGTGAGGTATCTACACACTGACAGGTGACACAAGGAGGCGGTGAGGTATCTACACATTGACAAGTGTCACAGGAGGCGGTGAGGTATCTACACATTGGCAGGTCTCACAGGAGGCGGTGAGGTATCTACACATTGACAGGTGCCACAGGAGGCGGTGAGGTATCTACACACTGACAGGTGACATGAGTAGGCCGTGAGGTATGTACACACTCATAGGTGTCACAAGAGGCCGTGAGGTACCTACACATTGACAGGTGACACAGGAGGCAGAGGGATACCTACACATTGACAGGTGTCACAGGAGGCGGTGAGGTATCTACACTCTGACAGGTAACACAGGAGACGGTGAGGTATCTACACACTGACAGGTGACATGAGGAGGCAGTAAGGTATCTACACACTGACAGGTGTCACAGGAGGCGGTGAGGTATGTACACACTCACAGGTGTCACAAGAGGCGGTGAGGTATCTACATACGGACAGGTAACACAGGAGGCAGTGAGGTACCTACACACTGGCAGGTGTCACATGAGGCGCTGAGGTATCTACACACTGACAGGTGTCACAGGAGGCGCTGAGGTATAGTCACACTGACAGGTGACACGAAGAGACGGTGAGTTATCTACACACTGACAGGTGACACAGGAGGTGGTGAGGTATATACACAATGACAGGTGACACGAGGAGGCAGTGAGGTATATACACAATGACAGGTGCCACAGGCGGCAGTGAGGTATGTACACACTGACAGGTGTCACAAGAGGCGGTGAGGTATCTACACTGTGACAGGTAACACAGGAGACGGTGAGGTATCTACACACTGACAGGTGACACAGGAGGCGATGAGGTATCTACAGATTGACAGGTAGCACAGGAGGTGGTGAGGTATCTACACACTGACAGTTGACATGAGGAGGCAGTGAGGTATCTACACACTGACAGGTGTCACAGGAGGCGGTGAGGTATCTACACACTCACAGGTGTCACAAGAGGCGGTGAGGTATCTACATACGGACAGGTAACACAGGAGGCAGTGAGGTACCTACACACTGACAGGTGTCACAGGAGGCGCTGAGGTATCTACATACTGACAGGTGTCACAGGAGGCGCTGAGGTATAGTCACACTGACAGGAGACACGAAGAGATGGTGAGTTATCTACACACTGACAGGTGACACGGGAGCCGGTGAGGTACCTACGCACTGACAGGTGTCACAGGAGGCGGTGAGATATCTACACACTGCCAGGTAACACAGGAGGTAGTGAGGTACCTACACACTGACAGGTGACATGAAGAGACTGTGAGTTATCTGAACACTGACAGGTGACATGAGGAGGTGGAGAGGTATCTACACACTGAGAAGTGACACAGGAGGGGGTGAGGTATCTACACACTGACAGGTGATATGAGGAGGCGGTGAGGTATGTACACATTGACAGGTGTCACAGGAGGCGGTGAGGTATCTACACACTGACAGGTAACACAGGAGGTGGTGGGGTACCTACACACTGACAGGTGTCACAGGAGGCGGTGAGGTATATTCACACTGACAGGTGACACGAAGAGACTGTGAGTTATCTACAAACTGACAGGTGACATGAGGAGGTGGTGAGGTATATACACAATGACAGGTGACACGGGGAGGTGGTGAGGTATATACACAATGACAGGTGAAACGAGGAGGCGGTGAGGTATATACACAATGACAGGTGCCATAAAACTCGGTGAGGTATCTACACACTGACAGGTGACAAGAGGAGGCGGTGAGGTATCTACACACTGACAGGTGACATGAGGAGGCCCTGAGGTATGTACACACTGATAGGTGTCACAAGAGGCTGTGAGGTATCTTCACATTGACAGGTGACACAGGAGGCGGTGGGGTACCTACACATTGACAGGTGTCACAGGAGGCGGTGAGGTATCTACACACTGACAGTTGACATGAGGAGGCAGTGCGGTATCTACACACTGACAGGTGTCACAGGAGGCAGTGAGGTATCTACACACTGACAGGTGTCACAGGAGGCGGTGAGGTATCTACACACTGACAGGTGACACAGGAGGCGGTGAGGTATCTACACACTGACAGGTGTCACAGGAGGCGGTGAGGTATCTACACACTGACAGGTGACATGAGGAGGCGGTAAGGTATATACACACTGACAGGTGTCACAGGAGGCAGTGAGGTATCTACACACTGACAGGTGTCACAGGAGGCGGTGAGGTATCTACACACTGACAGGTGTCACAGGAGGCGGTGAGGTATCTACACACTGACAGGTGACACAGGAGGCGGTGAGATATCTACACATTGACAGGTGTCACAGGAGGCGGTGAGGTATCTACACACTGACAGGTGACATGAGGAGGCAGTGAGGTATGTACACACTGACAGGTGTCACAAGAGGCGGTGAGGTATCTACACTCTGACAGGTAACACAGGAGACGGTGAGGTATCTACACACTGACAGGTGACACAGGAGGCGGTGAGGTATCTACAGATTGACAGGTAGCACAGGAGGTGGTGAGGTATCTACACACTGACAGTTGACATGAGGAGGCAGTGAGGTATCTACACACTGACAGGTGTCACAGGAGGCGGTGAGGTATCTACACACTCACAGGTGTCACAAGAGGCGGTGAGGTATCTACATACGGACAGGTAACACAGGAGGCAGTGAGGTACCTACACACTGACAGGTGTCACAGGAGGTGCTGAGGTATCTACACACTGACAGGTGTCACAGGAGGCGCTTAGGTATAGTCACACTGACAGGAGACACGAAGAGATGGTGAGTTATCTACACACTGACAGGTGACACGGGAGCCGGTGAGGTATCTCCGCACTGACAGGTGTCACAGGAGGCGGTGAGGTATCTACACACTGACAGGTAACACAGGAGGCGGTGAGGTACCTACACACTGACAGGTGACATGAAGAGACTGTGAGTTATCTACACACTGATAGGTGACATGAGGAGGCGGTGAGGTATATACACACTGACAAGTGACACAGGAAAGGGTGAGGTATCTCCACACTGAGAGGTGACATGAGGAGGCGGTGAGGTATGTACACATTGACAGGTGTCACAGGAGGCAGTGAGGTATCTACACACTGACAGGTAACACAGGAGGCGGTGAGGTACCTACACACTGACAGGTGTCACAGGAGGCGGTGAGGTATATTCACACTGACAGGTGACATGAAGAGACTGTGAGTTATCTACACACTGACAGGTGACACGAGGAGGTGGTGAGGTATATACACAATGACAGGTGACACGAGGAGGCAGTGAGGTATATACACAATGACAGGTGCCACAGGCGGCAGTGAGGTATCTACACACTGACAGGTGACACAAGGAGGCGGTGAGGTACCTACACATTGACAGTTGTCACAGGAGGCGGTGAGGTATCTACACTCTGACAGGTAACACAGGAGACGGTGAGGTATCTAAACACTGACAGGTGACATGAGGAGGCAGTGAGGTATCTACACACTGAGAGGTGTCACAGGAGGCGGTGAGGTATGTACACACTCACAGGTGTCACAAGAGGCGGTGAGGTATCTACATACGGACAGGTAACACAGGAGGCAGTGAGGTACCTACACACTGACAGGTGTCACATGAGGCGCTGAGGTATCTACACACTGACAGGTGTCACAGGAGGCTCTGAGGTATAGTCACACTGACAGGTGACACAAAGAGATGGTGAGTTATCTACACACTGACAGGTGAGACTGGAGGCGGTGAGGTATCTACGCACTGACAGATGTCACAGGAGGCAGTGAGGTATCTACACACTGACAGGTAACACAGGAGGCGGTGAGGTACCTACACACTGACAGGTGACATGAAGAGACTGTGAGTTATCTACACACTGACAGGTGACATGAGGAGGTGGTGAGGTATCTACACACTGACAAGTGACACAGGAGGGGGTGAGGTATCTACACACTGACAGGTGACATGAGAAGGCGGTGAGGTATGTACACATTGACAGGTGTCACAGGAGGCGGTGAGGTATCTACACACTGTCAGGTAACACAGGAGGCGGTGAGGTACCTACACACTGACAGGTGTCACAGGAGGCGGTGAGGTATATTCACACTGACAGGTGACACGAAGAGACTTTGAGTTATCTACACACTGACAGGTGACATGAGGAGGTGGTGAGGTATATATACAATGACAGGTGACACGAGGAGGCGGTGAGGTACATACACAATGACAGGTGACACGAGAAGGCGGTGAGGTATATACACAATGACAGGTGCCACAGGAGGTGGTGAGGTATCTACACACTGACAGGTGACAGAAGGAGGCGGTGAGGTATCTACACATTGACAAGTGTCACAGGAGGCGGTGAGGTATCTACACATTGACAGGTGTCACAGGAGGCGGTGAGGTATCTACACATTGACAGGTGCCACAGGAGGCGGTGAGGTATCTACACACTGACAGGTGACACGAGGAGGCGGTGAGGTATCTACACACTGAGAGGTGACATGAGGAGGCCGTGAGGTATGTACACACTCATAGGTGTCACAAGAGGCCGTGAGGTACCTACACATTGACAGGTGACACAGGAGGCGGAGGGGTACCTACACATTGACAGGTGTCACAGGAGGCGTGAGGTATCTACACTCTGACAGGTAACACAGGAGACGGTGAGGTATCTACACACTGACAGGTGACACAGGAGGCGGTGAGGTATCTACACATTGACAGGTATCACAGGAGGTGGTGAGGTATCTACACACTGACAGTTGACATGAGGAGGCAGTGAGGTATCTACACACTGACAGGTGTCACAGGAGGCGGTGAGGTATCTACACACTCACAGGTGTCACAAGAGGCGGTGAGGTATCTACATACGGACAGGTAACACAGGAGGCAGTGAGGTACCTACACACTGACAGGTGTCACAGGAGGCGCTGGGGTATATACACACTGACAGGTGTCACAGGAGGCGTTGAGGTATAGTCACACTGACAGGTGACACGAAGAGATGGTGAGTTATCTACACACTGACAGGTGACACGGGAGCCAGTGAGGTATCTACGCACTGACAGGTGTCACAGGAGGCGGTGAGGTATCTACACACTGACAGGTAACACAGGAGGTGGTGAGGTACCTACACACTGACAGGTGACATGAAGAGACTGTGAGTTATCTACACACTGACAGGTGACATGAGGAGGTGGTGAGGTATCTACACACTGAGAAGTGACACAGGAGGGGGTGAGGTATCTACACACTGACAGGTGACACGAGGAGGCGGTGAGGTACATACACAATTACAGGTGACACGAGGAGGCGGTGAGGTATTTTCACAATGAGAGGTGCCACAGGAGGCGGTGAGGTATCTACACACTGACAGGTGACACAAGGAGGCGGTGAGGTATCTACACATTGACAAGTGTCACAGGAGGCGGTGAGGTATCTACACATTGGCAGGTCTCACAGGAGGCGGTGAGGTATCTCCACATTGACAGGTGCCACAGGAGGCGGTGAGGTATCTACACACTGACAGGTGACATGAGTAGGCCGTGAGGTATGTACACACTCATAGGTGTCACAAGAGGCCGTGAGGTACCTACACATTGACAGGTGACACAGGAGGCAGAGGGATACCTACACATTGACAGGTGTCACAGGAGGCGGTGAGGTATCTACACTCTGACAGGTAACACAGGAGACGGTGAGGTATCTACACACTGACAGGTGACATGAGGAGGCAGTAAGGTATCTACACACTGACAGGTGTCACAGGAGGCGGTGAGGTATGTACACACTCACAGGTGTCACAAGAGGCGGTGAGGTATCTACATACGGACAGGTAACACAGGAGGCAGTGAGGTACCTACACACTGGCAGGTGTCACATGAGGCGCTGAGGTATCTACACACTGACAGGTGTCACAGGAGGCGCTGAGGTATAGTCACACTGACAGGTGACACGAAGAGACGGTGAGTTATCTACACACTGACAGGTGACACAGGAGGTGGTGAGGTATATACACAATGACAGGTGACACGAGGAGGCAGTGAGGTATATACACAATGACAGGTGCCACAGGCGGCAGTGAGGTATGTACACACTGACAGGTGTCACAAGAGGCGGTGAGGTATCTACACTGTGACAGGTAACACAGGAGACGGTGAGGTATCTACACACTGACAGGTGACACAGGAGGCGGTGAGGTATCTACAGATTGACAGGTAGCACAGGAGGTGGTGAGGTATCTACACACTGACAGTTGACATGAGGAGGCAGTGAGGTATCTACACACTGACAGGTGTCACAGGAGGCGGTGAGGTATCTACACACTCACAGGTGTCACAAGAGGCGGTGAGGTATCTACATACGGACAGGTAACACAGGAGGCAGTGAGGTACCTACACACTGACAGGTGTCACAGGAGGCGCTGAGGTATCTACATACTGACAGGTGTCACAGGAGGCGCTGAGGTATAGTCACACTGACAGGAGACACGAAGAGATGGTGAGTTATCTACACACTGACAGGTGACACGGGAGCCGGTGAGGTACCTACGCACTGACAGGTGTCACAGGAGGCGGTGAGATATCTATACACTGCCAGGTAACACAGGAGGTAGTGAGGTACCTACACACTGACAGGTGACATGAAGAGACTGTGAGTTATCTGAACACTGACAGGTGACATGAGGAGGTGGAGAGGTATCTACACACTGAGAAGTGACACAGGAGGGGGTGAGGTATCTACACACTGACAGGTGATATGAGGAGGCGGTGAGGTATGTACACATTGACAGGTGTCACAGGAGGCGGTGAGGTATCTACACACTGACAGGTAACACAGGAGGTGGTGGGGTACCTACACACTGACAGGTGTCACAGGAGGCGGTGAGGTATATTCACACTGACAGGTGACACGAAGAGACTGTGAGTTATCTACAAACTGACAGGTGACATGAGGAGGTGGTGAGGTATATACACAATGACAGGTGACACGGGGAGGTGGTGAGGTATATACACAATGACAGGTGAAACGAGGAGGCGGTGAGGTATATACACAATGACAGGTGCCATAAAACTCGGTGAGGTATCTACACACTGACAGGTGACAAGAGGAGGCGGTGAGGTATCTACACACTGACAGGTGACATGAGGAGGCCCTGAGGTATGTACACACTGATAGGTGTCACAAGAGGCTGTGAGGTATCTTCACATTGACAGGTGACACAGGAGGCGGTGGGGTACCTACACATTGACAGGTGTCACAGGAGGCGGTGAGGTATCTACACACTGACAGTTGACATGAGGAGGCAGTGCGGTATCTACACACTGACAGGTGTCACAGGAGGCAGTGAGGTATCTACACACTGACAGGTGTCACAGGAGGCGGTGAGGTATCTACACACTGACAGGTGACACAGGAGGCGGTGAGGTATCTACACACTGACAGGTGTCACAGGAGGCGGTGAGGTATCTACACACTGACAGGTGACATGAGGAGGCGGTAAGGTATATACACACTGACAGGTGTCACAGGAGGCAGTGAAGTATCTACACACTGACAGGTGTCACAGGAGGCGGTGAGGTATCTACACACTGACAGGTGTCACAGGAGGCGGTGAGGTATCTACACACTGACAGGTGACACAGGAGGCGGTGAGATATCTACACATTGACAGGTGTCACAGGAGGCGGTGAGGTATCTACACACTGACAGGTGACATGAGGAGGCAGTGAGGTATCTACACACTGACAGGTGTCACAGGAGGCGATGAGGTATCTACACACTCACAGGTGTCACATAGGCGGTGAGGTATCTACATACGGACAGGTAACACAGGAGGCAGTGAGGTACCTACACACTGACAGGTGTCACAGGAGGTGCTGAGGTATCTACACACTGACAGGTGTCACAGGAGGCGCTGAGGTATAGTCACACTGACAGGTGACACGAAGAGACGGTGAGTTATCTACACACTGACAGGTGACACAGGAGGTGGTGAGGTATCTCCGCACTGACAGGTGTCACAGGAGGCGGTGAGGTATCTACACACTGACAGGTAACACAGGAGGCGGTGAGGTACCTACACACTGACAGGTGACATGAAGAGACTGTGAGTTATCTACACACTGACAGGTGACATGAGGAGGTGGTGAGGTATATACACACTGACAAGTGACACAGGAAAGGGTGAGGTATCTCCACACTGAGAGGTGACATGAGGAGGCGGCGAGGTATGTACACATTGACAGGTGTCACAGGAGGCGGTGAGGTATCTAAACACTGACAGGTGTCACAGGAGGCGGTGAGGTATCTACACACTGACAGGTGACACAGGAGGCGGTGAGGTATCTACACACTGACAGGTGTCACAGGAGGCAGTGAGGTATCTACACACTGACAGGTGACATGAGGAGGCGGTAAGGTATATACTGTACACACTGACAGGTGTCACAGGAGGCAGTGAGGTATCTACACACTGACAGGTGTCACAGGAGGCGGTGAGGTATCTACACACTGACAGGTGTCACAGGAGGCGGTGAGGTATCTACACACTGACAGGTGACACAGGAGGCGGTGAGGTATCTACACATTGACAGGTGTCACAGGAGGCGGTGAGGTATCTACACACTGACAGGTGACATGAGGAGGCAGTGAGGTATCTACACACTAACAGGTGTCACAGGAGGCGATGAGGTATCTACACACTCACAGGTGTCACAAGAGGCGGTGAGGTATCTACATACGGACAGGTAACACAGGAGGCAGTGAGGTACCTACACACTGACAGGTGTCACAGGAGGTGCTGAAGTATCTACACACTGACAGGTGTCACAGGAGGCGCTGAGGTATAGTCACACTGACAGGTGACACGAAGAGACGGTGAGTTATCTACACACTGACAGGTGACACAGGAGGTGGTGAGGTATATACACAATGACAGGTGACACGAGGAGGCAGTGAGGTATATACACAATGACAGGTGCCACAGGCGGCAGTGAGGTATGTACACACTGACAGGTGTCACAAGAGGCGGTGAGGTATCTACACTCTGACAGGTAACACAGGAGACGGTGAGGTATCTACACACTGACAGGTGACACAGGAGGCGGTGAGGTATCTACAGATTGACAGGTAGCACAGGAGGTGGTGAGGTATCTACACACTGACAGTTGACATGAGGAGGCAGTGAGGTATCTACACACTGACAGGTGTCACAGGAGGCGGTGAGGTATCTACACACTCACAGGTGTCACAAGAGGCGGTGAGGTATCTACATACGGACAGGTAACACAGGAGGCAGTGAGGTACCTACACACTGACAGGTGTCACAGGATGCGCTGAGGTATCTACATACTGACAGGTGTCACAGGAGGCGCCGAGGTATAGTCACACTGACAGGAGACACGAAGAGATGGTGAGTTATCTACACACTGACAGGTGACACGGGAGCCGGTGAGGTACCTACGCACTGACAGGTGTCACAGGAGGCGGTGAGATATCTACACACTGCCAGGTAACACAGGAGGTAGTGAGGTACCTACACACTGACAGGTGACATGAAGAGACTGTGAGTTATCTGAACACTGACAGGTGACATGAGGAGGTGGTGAGGTATCTACACACTGAGAAGTGACACAGGAGGGGGTGAGGTATCTACACACTGACAGGTGATATGAGGAGGCGGTGAGGTATGTACACATTGACAGGTGTCACAGGAGGCGGTGAGGTATCTACACACTGACAGGTAACACAGGAGGTGGTGGGGTACCTACACACTGACAGGTGTCACAGGAGGCGGTGAGGTATATTCACACTGACAGGTGACACGAAGAGACTGTGAGTTATCTACAAACTGACAGGTGACATGAGGAGGTGGTGAGGTATATACACAATGACAGGTGACACGGGGAGGTGGTGAGGTATATACACAATGACAGGTGAAATGAGGAGGCGGTGAGGTATATACACAATGACAGGTGCCATAAAACTCGGTGAGGTATCTACACACTGAATGGTGACAAGAGGAGGCGGTGAGGTATCTACACACTGACAGGTGACATGAGGAGGCCCTGAGGTATGTACACACTGATAGGTGTCACAAGAGGCTGTGAGGTATCTTCACATTGACAGGTGACACAGGAGGCGGTGGGGTACCTACACATTGACAGGTGTCACAGGAGGCGGTGAGGTATCTACACACTGACAGTTGACATGAGGAGGCAGTGAGGTATCTACACACTGACAGGTGTCACAGGAGGCAGTGAGGTATCTACACACTGACAGGTGTCACAGGAGGCGGTGAGGTATCTACACACTGACAGGTGACACAGGAGGCGGTGAGGTATCTACACACTGACAGGTGTCACAGGAGGCGGTGAGGTATCTACACACTGACAGGTGACACGAGGAGGCGGTAAGGTATATACACACTGACAGGTGTCACAGGAGGCAGTGAGGTATCTACACACTGACAGGTGTCACAGGAGGCGGTGAGGTATCTACACACTGACAGGTGTCACAGGAGGCGGTGAGGTATCTACACACTGACAGGTGACACAGGAGGCGGTGAGATATCTACACATTGACAGGTGTCACAGGAGGCGGTGAGGTATCTACACACTGACAGGTGACATGAGGAGGCAGTGAGGTATCTACACACTGACAGGTGTCACAGGAGGCGATGAGGTATCTACACACTCACAGGTGTCACATAGGCGGTGAGGTATCTACATACGGACAGGTAACACAGGAGGCAGTGAGGTACCTACACACTGACAGGTGTCACAGGAGGTGCTGAGGTATCTACACACTGACAGGTGTCACAGGAGGCGCTGAGGTATAGTCACACTGACAGGTGACACGAAGAGACGGTGAGTTATCTACACACTGACAGGTGACACAGGAGGTGGTGAGGTATGTCCGCACTGACAGGTGTCACAGGAGGCGGTGAGGTATCTACACACTGACAGGTAACACAGGAGGCGGTGAGGTACCTACACACTGACAGGTGACATGAAGAGACTGTGAGTTATCTACACACTGACAGGTGACATGAGGAGGTGGTGAGGTATATACACACTGACAAGTGACACAGGAAAGGGTGAGGTATCTCCACACTGAGAGGTGACATGAGGAGGTGGCGAGGTATGTACACATTGACAGGTGTCACAGGAGGCGGTGAGGTATCTACACACTGACAAGTAACACAGGAGGCGGCGAGGTATCTACACACTGACAGTTGACATGAGGAGGCAGTAAGGTATCTACACACTGACAGTTGACATGAGGAGGCAGTAAGGTATCTACACACTGACAGGTGTCACAGGAGGCAGTGAGGTATCTACACACTGACAGGTGTCACAGGAGGCGGTGAGGTATCTACACACTGACAGGTGACATGAGGAGGCGGTAAGGTATATACTGTACACACTGACAGGTGTCACAGGAGGCAGTGAGGTATCTACACACTGACAGGTGTCACAGGAGGCGGTGAGGTATCTACACACTGACAGGTGTCACAAGAGGCGGTGAGGTATCTACACACTGACAGGTGACACAGGAGGCGGTGAGGTATCTACACATTGACAGGTGTCACAGGAGGCGGTGAGGTATCTACACACTGACAGGTGACATGAGGAGGCAGTGAGGTATCTACACACTAACAGGTGTCACAGGAGGCGATGAGGTATCTACACACTCACAGGTGTCACAAGAGGCGGTGAGGTATCTACATACGGACAGGTAACACAGGAGGCAGTGAGGTACCTACACACTGACAGGTGTCACAGGAGGTGCTGAGGTATCTACACACTGACAGGTGTCACAGGAGGCGCTGAGGTATAGTCACACTGACAGGTGACACGAAGAGACGGTGAGTTATCTACACACTGACAGGTGACACAGGAGGTGGTGAGGTATATACACAATGACAGGTGACACGAGGAGGCAGTGAGGTATATACACAATGACAGGTGCCACAGGCGGCAGTGAGGTATCTACACACTGATAGGTGTCACAAGGAGGCGGTGAGGTACCTACACATTGACAGTTGTCACAGGAGGCGGTGAGGTATCTACACTCTGACAGGTAACACAGGAGACGGTGAGGTATCTAAACACTGACAGGTGACTTGAGGAGGCAGTGAGGTATCTACACACTGAGAGGTGTCACAGGAGGCGGTGAGGTATGTACACACTCACAGGTGTCACAAGAGGCGGTGAGGTATCTACACTCTGACAGGTAACACAGGAGACGGTGAGGTATCTACACACTGACAGGTGACACAGGAGGCGGTGAGGTATCTACAGATTAACAGGTAGCACAGGAGGTGGTGAGGTATCTACACACTGACAGTTGACATGAGGAGGCAGTGAGGTATCTACACACTGACAGGTGTCACAGGAGGCGGTGAGGTATCTACACACTCACAGGTGTCACAAGAGGCGGTGAGGTATCTACATACGGACAGGTAACACAGGAGGCAGTGAGGTACCTACACACTGACAGGTGTCACAGGAGGCGCTGAGGTATCTACATACTGACAGGTGTCACAGGAGGCGCTGAGGTATAGTGACACTGACAGGTGACACGAAGAGATGGTGAGTTATCTACACACTGACAGGTGACACGGGAGCCGGTGAGGTACCTACGCACTGACAGGTGTCACAGGAGGCGGTGAGATATCTACACACTGCCAGGTAACACAGGAGGTGGTGAGGTACCTACACACTGACAGGTGACATGAAGAGACTGTGAGTTATCTGAACACTGACAGGTGACATGAGGAGGTGGTGAGGTATCTACACACTGAGAAGTGACACAGGAGGGGGTGAGGTATCTACACACTGACAGGTGACATGAGGAGGCGGTGAGGTATGTACACATTGACAGGTGTCACAGGAGGCAGTGAGGTATCTACACACTGACAGGTAACACAGGAGGTGGTGGGGTACCTACACACTGACAGGTGTCACAGGAGGCGGTGAGGTATATTCACACTGACAGGTGACACGAAGAGACTGTGAGTTATCTACACACTGACAGGTGACATGAGGAGGTGGTGAGGTATATACACAATGACAGGTGACACGGGGAGGTGGTGAGGTATATACACAATGACAGGTGAAACGAGGAGGCGGTGAGGTATATACACAATGACAGGTGCCACAAAACTCGGTGAGGTATCTACACACTGACAGGTGACAAGAGGAGGCGGTGAGGTATCTACACACTGACAGGTGACATGAGGAGGCCCTGAGGTATGTACACACTGATAGGTGTCACAAGAGGCTGTGTGGTATCTACACATTGACAGGTGACACAGGAGGCGGTGGGGTACCTACACATTGACAGGTGTCACAGGAGGCGGTGAGGTATCTACACACTGACAGGTAACACAGGACGCGGTGAGGTATCTACACACTGACAGTTGACATGAGGAGGCAGTGAGGTATCTACACACTGACAGGTGTCACAGGAGGCAGTGAGGTATCTACACACTGACAGGTGTCACAGGAGGCGGTGAGGTATCTACACACTGACAGGTGATACAGGAGGCGGTGAGGTATCTACACACTGACAGGTGTCACAGGAGGCGTGAGGTATCTACACACTGACAGGTGACATGAGGAGGCGGTAAGGTATATACACACTGACAGGTGTCACAGGAGGCAGTGAGGTATCTACACACTGACAGTTGTCACAGGAGGCGGTGAGGTATCTACACACTGACAGGTGTCACAGGAGGCGGTGAGGTATCTACACACTGACAGGTGACACAGGAGGCGGTGAGATATCTACACATTGACAGGTGTCACAGGAGGCGGTGAGGTATCTACACACTGACAGGTGACATGAGGAGGCAGTGAGGTATGTACACACTGACAGGTGTCACAGGAGGCGATGAGGTATCTACACACTCACAGGTGTCACAAGAGGCGGTGAGGTATCTACATACGGACAGGTAACACAGGAGGCAGTGAGGTACCTACACACTGACAGGTGTCACAGGAGGTGCTGAGGTATCTACACACTGACAGCTGTCACAGGAGGCGCTGAGGTATAGTCACACTGACAGGTGACACGAAGAGACGGTGAGTTATCTACACACTGACAGGTGACACAGGAGGTGGTGAGGTATCTCCGCACTGACAGGTGTCACAGGAGGCGGTGAGGTATCTACACACTGACAGGTAACACAGGAGGCGGTGAGGTACCTACACACTGACAGGTGACATGAAGAGACTGTGAGTTATCTACACACTGATAGGTGACATGAGGAGGCGGTGAGGTATATACACACTGACAAGTGACACAGGAAAGGGTGAGGTATCTCCACACTGAGAGGTGACATGAGGAGGCGGTGAGGTATGTACACATTGACAGGTGTCACAGGAGGCAGTGAGGTATCTACACACTGACAGGTAACACAGGAGGCGGTGAGGTACCTACACACTGACAGGTGTCACAGGAGGCGGTGAGGTATATTCACACTGACAGGTGACATGAAGAGACTGTGAGTTATCTACACACTGACAGGTGACACGAGGAGGTGGTGAGGTATATACACAATGACAGGTGACACGAGGAGGCAGTGAGGTATATACACAATGACAGGTGCCACAGGCGGCAGTGAGGTATCTACACACTGACAGGTGACACAAGGAGGCAGTGAGGTACCTACACATTGACAGTTGTCACAGGAGGCGGTGAGGTATCTACACTCTGACAGGTAACACAGGAGACGGTGAGGTATCTAAACACTGACAGGTGACATGAGGAGGCAGTGAGGTATCTACACACTGAGAGGTGTCACAGGAGGCGGTGAGGTATGTACACACTCACAGGTGTCACAAGAGGCGGTGAGGTATCTACATACGGACAGGTAACACAGGAGGCAGTGAGGTACCTACACACTGACAGGTGTCACATGAGGCGCTGAGGTATCTACACACTGACAGGTGTCACAGGAGGCTCTGAGGGATAGTCACACTGACAGGTGATACAAAGAGATGGTGAGTTATCTACACACTGACAGGTGAGACTGGAGGCGGTGAGGTATCTACGCACTGACAGATGTCATAGGAGGCAGTGAGGTATCTACACACTGACAGGTAACACAGGAGGCGGTGAGGTACCTACACACTGACAGGTGACATGAAGAGACTGTGAGTTATCTACACACTGACAGGTGACATGAGGAGGTGGTGAGGTATCTACACACTGACAAGTGACACAGGAGGGGGTGAGGTATCTACACACTGACAGGTGACATGAGAAGGCGGTGAGGTATGTACACATTGACAGGTGTCACAGGAGGCGGTGAGGTATCTACACACTGACAGGTAACACAGGAGGCGGTGAGGTACCTACACACTGACAGGTGTCACAGGAGGCGGTGAGGTATATTCACACTGACAGGTGACACGAAGAGACTTTGAGTTATCTACACACTGACAGGTGACATGAGGAGGTGGTGAGGTATATATACAATGACAGGTGACACGAGGAGGCGGTGAGGTACATACACAATGACAGGTGACACGAGAAGGCGGTGAGGTATATACACAATGACAGGTGCCACAGGAGGTGGTGAGGTATCTACACACTGACAGGTGACAGAAGGAGGCGGTGAGGTATCTACACATTGACAAGTGTCACAGGAGGCGGTGAGGTATCTACACATTGACAGGTGTCACAGGAGGCGGTGAGGTATCTACACATTGACAGGTGCCACAGGAGGCGGTGAGGTATCTACACACTGACAGGTGACACGAGGAGGCGGTGAGGTATCTACACACTGAGAGGTGACATGAGGAGGCCGTGAGGTATGTACACACTCATAGGTGTCACAAGAGGCCGTGAGGTACCTACACATTGACAGGTGACACAGGAGGCGGAGGGGTACCTACACATTGACAGGTGTCACAGGAGGCGTGAGGTATCTACACTCTGACAGGTAACACAGGAGACGGTGAGGTATCTACACACTGACAGGTGACACAGGAGGCGGTGAGGTATCTACACATTGACAGGTATCACAGGAGGTGGTGAGGTATCTACACACTGACAGTTGACATGAGGAGGCAGTGAGGTATCTACACACTGACAGGTGTCACAGGAGGCGGTGAGGTATCTACACACTCACAGGTGTCACAAGAGGCGGTGAGGTATCTACATACGGACAGGTAACACAGGAGGCAGTGAGGTACCTACACACTGACAGGTGTCACAGGAGGCGCTGAGGTATATACACACTGACAGGTGTCACAGGAGGCGTTGAGGTATAGTCACACTGACAGGTGACACGAAGAGATGGTGAGTTATCTACACACTGACAGGTGACACGGGAGCCAGTGAGGTATCTACGCACTGACAGGTGTCACAGAAGGCGGTGAGGTATCTACACACTGACAGGTAACACAGGAGGTGGTGAGGTACCTACACACTGACAGGTGACATGAAGAGACTGTGAGTTATCTACACACTGACAGGTGACATGAGGAGGTGGTGAGGTATCTACACACTGAGAAGTGACACAGGAGGGGGTGAGGTATCTACACACTGACAGGTGACACGAGGAGGCGGTGAGGTACATACACAATTACAGGTGACACGAGGAGGCGGTGAGGTATTTACACAATGAGAGGTGCCACAGGAGGCGGTGAGGTATCTACACACTGACAGGTGACACAAGGAGGCGGTGAGGTATCTACACATTGACAAGTGTCACAGGAGGCGGTCAGGTATCTACACATTGGCAGGTCTCACAGGAGGCGGTGAGGTATCTACACATTGACAGGTGCCACAGGAGGCGGTGAGGTATCTACACACTGACAGGTGACATGAGTAGGCCGTGAGGTATGTACACACTCATAGGTGTCACAAGAGGCCGTGAGGTACCTACACATTGACAGGTGACACAGGAGGCAGAGGGATACCTACACATTGACAGGTGTCACAGGAGGCGGTGAGGTATCTACACTCTGACAGGTAACACAGGAGACGGTGAGGTATCTACACACTGACAGGTGACATGAGGAGGCAGTAAGGTATCTACACACTGACAGGTGTCACAGGAGGCGGTGAGGTATGTACACACTCACAGGTGTCACAAGAGGCGGTGAGGTATCTACATACGGACAGGTAACACAGGAGGCAGTGAGGTACCTACACACTGGCAGGTGTCACATGAGGCGCTGAGGTATCTACACACTGACAGGTGTCACAGGAGACGCTGAGGTATAGTCACACTGACAGGTGACACGAAGAGATGGTGAGTTATCTACACACTGACAGGTGACACTGGAGGCGGTGAGGTATCTACGCACTGACAGATGTCACAGGAGGCAGTGAGGTACCTACACACTGACAGGTGACATGAAGAGACTGTGAGTTATCTACACACTGACAGGTGACATGAGGAGGTAGTGAGGTATCTACACACTGACAGGTGACATGAGAAGGCGGTGAGGTATGTACACATTGACAGGTGTCACAGGAGGCGGTGAGGTATCTTCACACTGACAAATAACACAGGAGGCGGTGAGGTACCTACACACTGACAGGTGTCACAGGAGGCGGTGAGGTATATTCACACTGACAGGTGACACGAAGAGACTGTGAGTTATCTACACACTGACAGGTGACATGAGGAGGTGGTGAGTTATATACACAATGACAGGTGACACGAGGCGGCGGTGAGGTACATACACAATGACAGGTGACACGAGGAGGCGGTGAGGTATATACACAATGACAGGTGCCACAGGAGGCGGTGAGGTATCTACACACTGACAGGTGACACAAGGAGGCTGTGAGGTATCTACACATTGACAAGTGTCACAGGAGGCGGTGAGGTATCTACACATTGACAGGTGCCACAGGAGGCGGTGAGGTATCGACACACTGACAGGTGACACGAGGAGGCGGTGAGGTATCTACACACTGACAGGTGACATGAGGAGGCCGTGAGGTATGTACACACTCATAGGTGTCACAAGAGGCCGTGAGGTACCTACACATTGACAGGTGACACAGGAGGCGGAGGGGTACCTACACATTGACAGGTGTCACAGTAGGCGGTGATGTATCTACAGTCTGACAGTTGACATGAGGAGGAAGTGAGGTATCCACACACTGACAGGTGTCACAGGAGGCGGTGAGGTATGTACACACTCACAGGTGTCACAAGAGGCGGTGAGGTATCTACATACGGACAGGTAACACAGGAGGCAGTGAGGTACCTACACACTGGCAGGTGTCACATGAGGCGCTGAGGTATCTACACACTGACAGGTGTCACAGGAGGCGCTGAGGTATAGTCACACTGACAGGTGACACGAAGAGATGGTGAGTTATCTACACACTGACAGGTGACACTGGAGGCGGTGAGGTACCTACACACTGACAGGTGACATGAAGAGACTGTGAGTTATCTACACACTGACAGGTGACATGAGGAGGTAGTGAGGTATCTACACACTGACAGGTGACATGAGAAGGCGGTGAGGTATGTACACATTGACAGGTGTCACAGGAGGCGGTGAGGTATCTTCACACTGACAAATAACACAGGAGGCGGTGAGGTACCTACACACTGACAGGTGTCACAGGAGGCGGTGAGGTATATTCACACTGACAGGTGACACGAAGAGACTGTGAGTTATCTACACACTGACAGGTGACATGAGGAGGTGGTGAGTTATATACACAATGACAGGTGACACGAGGCCGGGGTGAGGTACATACACAATGACAGGTGACACGAGGAGGCGGTGAGGTATATACACAATGACAGGTGCCACAGGAGGCGGTGAGGTATCTACACACTGACAGGTGACACAAGGAGGCTGTGAGGTATCTACACATTGACAAGTGTCACAGGAGGCGGTGAGGTATCTACACATTGACAGGTGCCACAGGAGGCGGTGAGGTATCGACACACTGACAGGTGACACGAGGAGGTGGTGAGGTATCTACACACTGACAGGTGACATGAGGAGGCCGTGAGGTATGTACACACTCATAGGTGTCACAAGAGGCCGTGAGGTACCTACACATTGACAGGTGACACAGGAGGCGGAGGGGTACCTACACATTGACAGGTGTCACAGTAGGCGGTGAGGTATCTACAGTCTGACAGTTGACATGAGGAGGAAGTGAGGTATCCACACACTGACAGGTGTCACAGGAGGCGGTGAGGTATCTACACACTCACAGGTGTCACAAGAGGCGGTGAGGTATCTACATACGGACAGGTAACACAGGAGGCAGTGAGGTACCTACACAATGACAGGTGTCACAGGAGGCGCTGAGGTATCTACACACTGACAGGTGTCACAGGAGGTGCTGAGGTATCCTCACACTGATAGGTGACACGAAGAGATGGTGAGTTATCTACACACTGACAGGTGACACGGGAGCCGGTGAGGTATCTACGCACTGACAGGTGTCACAGGAGGCGGTGAGGTATCTACACACTGACAGGTAACACAGGAGGTGGTGAGGTACCTACACATTGACAGGTGACATGAAGAGACTGTGAGTTATCTAAACACTGACAGGTGACATGAGGAGGTGGTGAGGTATCTACACACTGAGAAGTGACACAGGAGGGGGTGAGGTATCTACACACTGACAGGTGACATGAGGAGGCAGTGAGGTATGTACACATTGACAGGTGTCACAGGAGGCGGTGAGGTATCTACACACTGACAGGTAACACAGGAGGCGGTGAGGTACCTACACACTGACAGGTGTCACAGGAGGCGGTGAGGTATATTCACACTGACAGGTGACACAAAGAGACTGTGAGTTATCTACACACTGACAGGTGACATGAGGAGGTGGTGAGGTATATACACAGTGACAGGTGACACGGGGAGGCGGTGAGGTATATACACAATGACAGGTGACACGAGGAGGCGGTGAGGTATATACACAATGACAGGTGCCACAAAAGGCGGTGAGGTATCTACACACTGACAGGTGACAAGAGGAGGTGGTGAGGTATCTACACACTGACAGGTGAAATGAGGAGGCCCTGAGGTATGTACACACTAATAGGTGTCACAAGAGGCCGTAAGGTATCTACACATTGACAGGTGTCACAGGAGGTGGTGACGTATCTACACATTGACAGGTGTCACAGGAAGCGGTGAGGTATCTACACATTGACAGGTGCCACAGGAGGCGGTGAGGTATCTACAAACTGACAGGTGACACAAGGAGGCGGTGAGGTATCAACACACTGACAGGTGACATGAGGAGGCCGTGAGGTATGTACACACTGATAGGTGTCACAAGAGGCTGCGAGGTATCTACACATTGACAGGTGACACAGGAGGCTGTGGGGTACCTACATATTGACAGGTGTCACAGGAGGCGGTGAGGTATCTACACACTGACAGGTAACACGGTACACAGTGAGGTATCTACACACTGACAGGTGACACAGGAGGCGGTGAGGTATCTACACACTGACAGGTATCACAGGAGGCGGTGAGGTATCTACACACTGACAGGTGACATGAGGAGGCAGTGAGGTATCTACACACTGACAGGTGTCACAGGAGGCGGTGAGGTACCTACACACTCACAGGTGTCACAAGAGGCGGTGAGGTATCTACATACGGACAGGTAACACAGGAGGCAGTGAGGGACCTACACACTGACAGGTGTCACAGGAGGCACTGAGGTATCTACACACTGACAGGTGTCACAGGAGGCGCTGAGGTATAGTCACACTGACAGATGACACGAAGAGACGGTGAGTTATCTACACACTGACAGGAGACACAGGAGGCGGTGAGGTATCCACGCACTGACAGATGTCACAGGAGGCGGTGAGGTATCTACACACTGACAGGTAACACAGGAGGTGGTGAGGTACCTACACACTGACAGGTGACATGAAGAGACTGTGAGTTATCTACACACTGACAGGTGACATGAGGAGGTGGTAAGGTATCTACACACTGAGAAGTGACACATGAGGGGGTGAGGTATCTACACACTGACAGGTGACATGAGGAGGCGGTGAGGTACCTACACACTGACAGGTGTCACAGGAGGCAGTGAGGTATATTCACACTGACAGGTGACACAAAGAGGCTGTGAGTTATCTACACACTGACAGGTGACATGAGGAGGTGGTGAGGTATATTCACGATGACAGGTGACACGAGGAGGCAGTGAGGTATATACACAATGACAGGTGCCGCAAAAGGCGGTGAGGTATCTACACACTGACAGGTGACACGAGAAGGCAGTGAGGTATCTACACACTGATAGGTGACATGAGGAGGCCCTTAGGTATGTACACACTGATCGGTGTCACAAGAGGCCGTGAGGTATCTACACATTGTCAGGTGACACAGGAGGCGGTGGGGCACCTACACACTGACAGGTAACATGAGGAGGCGGTGAGGTATCTACACACTGACAGGTGACATGAGGAGGCGTTGAGTTATCGACACACTGACAGGTGTCACAGGAGGCTGTGAGGTACCTACACACTGACAGGTGACATGAGGAGGTGGTGAGGTATCTACACACTGATAGGTGTCACAAGAGGCGGTGAGGTATCTACAAACTGACAGGTGACATGAGGAGGCAGTGAGGTATCTACCCACTGACAGGTTTCACAGGAGGCTTTGAGGTGTCTACACACTGACAGGTGACATGAGGAGGCGGTGAGATATGTACACACTGACAGGGGTCACAGGAGGCGGTGAGGTATCTACACACTGACAGGTAACACAGGAGGCGGTGAGGTACCTACACACTGACAGGTGACAGGAAGAGACTGTGAGTTATCTACACACTGACAGGTGACATGAGGAGGTGGTGAGGTATCTACACACTGAGAAGTGACACAGGAGGGGGTGAGGTATCTACACACTGACAGGTGACATTAGGAGGCGGTGAGGTATGTACATATTGACAGGTGTCACAGGAGGCGGTGAGGTATCTACACACTGACAGGTAACACAGTAGGCGGTGAGGTACCTACACACTGACAGGTGTCACAGGAGGCGGTGAGGTATATTCACACTGACAGGTGACACGAAGAGACTGTGAGTTATCTACACACTGACAGGTGACATGAGGAGGTGGTGAGGTATGTACACAATGACAGGTGACACGAGGAGGCGGTGAGGTATATACACAATGACAGGTGACACGAGGAGGCGGTGAGGTATATACACAATGACAGGTGCCACAGGAGGCGGTGAGGTATCTATACACTGACAGGTGACACGAGGAGGCGGTGAGGTATCTACACACTGACAGGTGACATGAGGAGGCCGTGAGGTATGTACACACTGATAGGTCTCACAAGAGGTCGTGAGGTATCTACACATTGACAGGTGACACAGGAGGCGGTGGGGTACCTACACACTGACAGGTAACATGAGGAGGCGGTGAGTTATCGACACACTGACAGGTGTCACAGGAGGCTGTGTGGTACCTACACACTATCAGGTGACAGTAGGAGACGGTGAGGTATCTAGGTGTCACAGGAGGCGGTGAGGTATTTACACACTGACAGGTGACATGAGGAGGCAGTGAGGTATCTACCCACTGACAGGTTTCACAGGAGGCTTTGAGGTATTGACACACTGACAGGTGATATGAGGAGGCGGTGAGATATCTACACACTGATAGGTGTCACAGGAGGCGGTGAGGTATCTACAAACTGACGAGTGTTATGAGGAGGTGGTGAGGTATCTTCACACTAACAGGTAACATGAGGAATGAGGAGGGAGTGAGGTATCTACACATTGACAGGTGCCACAGTAGGCGGTGAGGTATCTACACACTGACAGGTGACACGAGGAGGCGGTGAGGTATCTACACACTGACAGGTGACATGAGGAGGCCGTGAGGTATGTACACACTGATAGGTGTCACAAGAGGCCGTGAGGTATCTACACATTGACAGGTGACACAGGAGGCGGTGGGGTACCTCCACATTGACAGGTGTCACAGGAGGCGATGAGGTATCTACACACTGACAGGTAACACAGGAGATGGTGAGGTATCTACACACTGACAGGTGACACAGGAGGTGGTGTGGTATCTACATATTGACAGGTGTCACAGGAGGCGGTGAGGTATCTACACACTGACAGGTGACATGAGGAGGCAGTGAGGTATCTACACACTGACAGGTGTCACAGGAGGCGGTGAGGTATCTACACACTCACAGGTGTCAAAAGAGGCGGTGAGGTATCTACATACGGACAGGTAACACAGGAGGCAGTGAGGTACCTACACACTGACAGGTGTCACAGAAGGCACTGAGGTATCTACACACTGACAGGTGACATGAGGAGGCAGTGAGGTATCTACCCACTGACAGGTTTCACAGGAGGCTTTGAGGTATCTACACACTGACAGGTGACATGAGGAGGCGATGAGATATCTACACACTGACAGGTGTCACAGGAGGCGGTGAGGTATCTACACACTGACAGGTAACACAGGAGGCTTTGAGGTACCTACATACTGACAGGTGACATGAAGAGACTGTGAGTTATCTACACACTGACAGGTGACATGAGGAGGTGGTGAAGTATCTACACACTAAGAAGTGTCACAGGAGGCTGTGAGGTACCTACACCCCGACAGGTGACATGAGGAGGCGGTGAGGTATCTACACACTGATAGGTGTCACAGGAGGCGGTGAGGTATCTACACACTGACAGTTGACATGAGGAGGCAGTGAGGTATCTACCCACTGACAGGTTTCACAGGAGGCTTTGAGGTATCTACACACTGACAGGTGACATGAGGAGGCGTTGAGATATCTACACACTGACAGGTGTCACAGGAGGCAGTGAGGTATCTACATACTGACAGGTAACACAGGAGGCGGTGAGGTACCTACACACTGACAGGTGACATGAAGAGACTGTGAGTTATCTACACACTGACAGGTGACATGAGGAGGTGGTGAGGTATCTACACACTAAGAAGTGACACAGGAGGGGTGAGGTATCTACACACTGACAGGTGACACAAGAGGAGGCGGTGAGGTATGTACACATTGACAGGTGTCACAGGAGGCGGTGAGGTATCTACACACTGACAGGTAACACAGGAGGCGGTGAGGTACCTACACACTGACAGGTGTCACAGGAGGCGGTGAGGTATATTCACACTGACAGGTGACACAAAGAGACTGTGAGTTATCTACACACTGACAGGTGACATGAGGAGGTGGTGAGGTATATACACAATGACAGGTGACAGAAGGAGGCGGTGAGGTATATACACAATGACAGCTGACACGAGGAGGCGGTGAGGTATATACACAATGACAGGTGCCACAGGAGGCGGTGAGGTATCTACACACTGACAGGTGACACGAGGGAGCGGTGAGGTATTTGCACACTGACAGGTGTCACAGAAGGCGGTGAGGTATCTACACACTGACAGGTAACATGAGGAGGCGGTGAGGTATCTACACACTGACAGGTGACATGAGGAGGCGTTGAGTTATCGATACACTGACAGGTGTCACAGGAGCCTGTGAGGTACCTACACACTGACAGGTGACATGAGGAGGTGGTGAGGTATCTACACACTGATAGGTGTCACAAGAGGCGGTGAGGTATCTACAAACTGACAGGTGACATGAGGAGGCGGTGAGGTATCTACCCACTGACAGGTTTCACAGGAGGCTTTGAGGTATCTACACACTGACAGGTGACATGAGGAGGCGGTGAGATATCTACACACTGACAGGTAACACAGGAGGCGGTGAGGTACCTACACACTGACAGGTGTCACAGAAGGCGCTGAAGTATCTACACACTGACAGGTGACATGAGGAGGCAGTGAGGTATCTACCCACTGACAGGTTTCACAGGAGGCTTTGAGGTATCTACACACTGACAGGTGACATGAGGAGGCGGTGAGATATCTACACACTGACAGGTGTCACAGGAGGCGGTGAGGTATCTACACACTGACAGGTAACACAGGAGGCGGTGAGGTACCTACACACTGACAGGTGTCACAGGAGGCGGTGAGGTATATTCACACTGACAGGTGACACAAAGAGACTGTGAGTTATCTACACACTGACAGGTGACATGAGGAGGTGGTGAGGTATATACACAATGACAGGTGACACGAGGAGGCGGTGAGGTATATACACAATGAAAGGTGACACGAGGAGGCGGTGAGGTATATACACAATGACAGGTGCCACAGGAGGCGGTGAGGTATCTATACACTGACAGGTGACACGAGGAGGCGGTGAGGTATCTACACACTGACAGGTGACATGAGGAGGCCGTGAGGTATGTACACACTGATATGTGTCACAAGAGGTCGTGAGGTATCTACACATTGACAGGTGACACAGGAGGCGGTGGGGTACCTACACACTGACAGGTACCATGAGGAGGCGGTGAGTTATCGACACACTGACAGGTGTCACAGGAGGCTGTGAGGTACCTACACACTATCAGGTGACAGTAGGAGGCGGTGAGGTATCTACACACTGATAGGTGTCACAGGAGGCGGTTTGGTATTTACACACTGACAGGTGACATGAGGAGGCAGTGAGGTATCTACCCACTGACAGGTTTCTCAGGAGGCTTTGAGGTATCGACACACTGACAGGTGATATGAGGAGGCGGTGAGATATCTACACACTGATAGGTGTCACAGGAGGCGGTGAGGTATCTACAAACTGACGAGTGTTATGAGGAGGTGGTGAGGTATCTTCACGCTAACAGGTGACATGAGGAATGAGGAGGCAGTGAGGTATCTACACACTGACAGGTGCCACAGGAGGCGGTGAGGTATCTACACACTGACAGGTGACATGAGGAGGCGGTGAGGTATCTACACACTGACAGGTGACACAAGGAGGCGGTGAGGTATCTACACACTGACAGGTGACATGAGGAGGCCGTGAGGTATGTACACACTGATAGGTGTCAAAAGAGGCCGTGAGGTATCTACACATTGACAGGTGACACAGGAGGCGGTGGGGTACCTCCACATTGACAGGTGTCACAGGAGGCGATGAGGTATCTACACACTGACAGGTAACACAGGAGACAGTGAGGTATCTACACACTGACAGATGACACAGGAGGTGGTGTGGTATCTACACATTGACAGGTGTCACAGGAGGCGGTGAGGTATCTACACACTGACAGGTGACATGAGGAGGCAGTGAGGTATCTACACACTGACAGGTGTCACAGGAGGCGGTGAGGTATCTACACACTCACAGGTGTCAAAAGAGGCGGTGAGGTATCTACAGACGGACAGGTAACACAGGAGGCAGTGAGGTACCTACACACTGACAGGTGTCACAGAAGGCGCTGAAGTATCTACACACTGACAGGTGACATGAGGAGGCAGTGAGGTATCTACCCACTGACAGGTTTCACAGGAGGCTTTGAGGTATCTACACACTGACAGGTGACATGAGGAGGCGGTGAGATATCTACACACTGACAGGTGTCACAGGAGGCGGTGAGGTATCTACACACTGACAGGTAACAGAGGAGGCTTTGAGCTACCTACATACTGAAAGGTGACATGAAGAAACTGTGAGTTATCTACACACTGACAGGTGACATGAGGAGGTGGTGAGGTATCGACACACTGAGAAGTGACACAGTAGGGGGTGAGGTATCTACACACTGACAGGTAACATGAGGAGGCGGTGAGGTATGTACACATTGACAGGTGTCACAGGAGGCGGTGAGGTATCTACACACTGACAGGTAACACAGGAGGCGGTGAGGTACCTACACACTGACAGGTGTCACAGGAGGCGGTGAGGTATATTCACACTGACAGGTGACACGAAGAGACTGTGAGTTATCTACACAATGACAGGTGACATGAGGAGGTGGTGAGGTATATACACAATGACAGGTGACACGAGGAGGCGGTCAGGTATATACACAATGACAGGTGACACGAGGAGGCGGTGAGGTATATACACAATGACAGGTGCCACAGGAGGCGTTGAGGTATCTACACACTGACAGGTGACACGAGGAGGCGGTGAGGTATCTACACACTGACAGGTGACATGAGGAGGCCGTGAGGTATGTACACACTGACAGGTGTCACAAGATTCCGTGAGGTATCTACACATTGACAGGTGACACAGGAGGCGGTGGGGTATCTACATACTGACAGGTAACACAGGAGGCGGTGAGGTACCTACACACTGACAGGTGACATGAAGAGACTGTGAGTTATCTACACACTGACAGGTGACATGAGGAGGTGGTGAGGTATCTACACACTAAGAAGTGTCACAGGAGGCTGTGAGGTACCTACACCCCGACAGGTGACATGAGGAGGCGGTGAGGTATCTACACACTGATAGGTGTCACAGGAGGCGGTGAGGTATCTACACACTGACAGGTGACATGAGGAGGCAGTGAGGTATCTACCCACTGACAGGTTTCACAGGAGGCTTTGAGGTATCTACACACTGACAGGTGACATGAGAAGGCGTTGAGATATCTACACACTGACAGGTGTCACAGGAGGCAGTGAGGTATCTACATACTGACAGGTAACACAGGAGGCGGTGAGGTACCTACACACTAACAGGTGACATGAAGAGACTGTGAGTTATCTACACACTGACAGGTGACATGAGGAGGTGGTGAGGAATCTACACACTAAGAAGTGACACAGGAGGGGGTGAGGTATCTACACACTGACAGGTGACACAAGAGGAGGCGGTGAGGTATGTACACATTGACAGGTGTCACAGGAGGGGGTGAGGTATCTACACACTGACAGGTAACACAGGAGGCGGTGAGGTACCTACACACTGACAGGTGTCACAGGAGGCGGTGAGGTATATTCACACTGACAGGTGACACAAAGAGACTGTGAGTTATCTACACACTGACAGGTGACATGAGGAGGTGGTGAGGTATATACACAATGACAGGTGACAGAAGGAGGCGGTGAGGTATATACACAATGACAGGTGACACGAGGAGGCGGTGAGATATATACACAATGACAGGTGCCACAGGAGGCGGTGAGGTATCTACACACTGACAGGTGACACGAGGAGATGCGGTGAGGTATCTACACACTGACAGGTGACATGTGGAGGACGTGAGGTATGTACACACTGATAGGTGTCACAAGAGGCCGTGAGGTATCTACACATTGACAGGTGACACAGGAGGCGGTGGGGTACCTACACACTGACAGGTAACATGAGGAGGCGGTGAGGTATCTACACACTGACAGATGACTTGAGGAGGCAGTGAGTTATCGACACACTGACAGGTGTCACAGGAGGCTGTGAGGCACCTACACACTGACAGGTGACATGAGGAGGCGTTGAGGTATCTACACACTGATAGGTGTCACAGGAGGCGGTGAGGTATCTACACACTGGCAGGTGACATGAGGAGGCAGTGAGGTATCTACCCACTGACAAGTTTCACAGGAGGCTTTGAGGTATCTACACACTGACAGGTGACATGAGGAGGCGGTGAGATATCTACACACTGACAGGTGTCACAGGAGGCGGTGAGGTATCTACAAACTGACGAGTGTCATGAGGAGATGGTGAGGTATCTACACACTAACAGGTGACATGATGAATGAGGATCAGTGAGGTATCTACATACTGACAGGTGTCACAGGAGGCACTGAGGTATCTACACACTGGCAGGTGTCACAGCAGGTGGTGAGGTATATGCACACTGACAGGTGTCACAGGAGGCGCTGAGGTATATTCACACTAACAGGTGACACTAAGAGACTGTGAGTTATCCACACACTGACAGGTGACACAGGAGGTGGTGAGGTATCAACACACTGACAGGTGACACGAGGAGGCGGTGAGGTATCTACACACTGACAGGTGACATGAGGAGGCAGTGAGGTATCTACACATTGACCAGTGACATGAAGAGGTGGTGAGGTATGTACACACTGACAGGTGTCACAGGAGGCGGTGAGATATCTACACCCTGACAGGTGACATGAGGAGGCGGTAAGGTATCTGTGAACTGACAGGTGACATGAGGAGGTGGCGAGGTATCTACACACTGACAGGTGGCATGAGGAGGTGGCGAAGTATGTACACACTGAAAGGGGAAATGAGGTGGCAGTGAGGTATCTACACACTGACAGGTGACACGAGGGAGCGGTGAGGTATTTGCACACTGACAGGTGACACAGAAGGCGGTGAGGTATCTACACACTGACAGGTGACATGAGGAGGCAGTGAGATATCTACACACTGACCGGTGAAATGAGGAGGCGGTGAGGTATCTACACACTGACCGTTGACACAGGAGGCAGTGAGGTATCTACAAACTGACAGGTGTCACAGAAGGCGGTGAGGTATCTACACACTGACAGGTGACATGAGGAGGCGGTGAGGTATATACTCACTGACAGGTGACATAAGGAGGCAGTGAGGTATTTACACACTGACAGGTGTCACAGAAGGCGGTGAGGTATCTACTCACTGACAGGTGACATGAGGAGGCAGTGAGGTATCTACACACTGACAGGTGGCACAGGAGGCGGTGAGGTATCTACACACTGACAGGTGACATGAGGAGGCAGTGTTGGCAGTTTCCGCCATGGTTGTGATTCCATTTTTTTTTCCGACGGCCTGTTAGCGGTATTACCGCCGCTTTAACACCGACCGCCAGGGTTGTAATGAGGGCCTTAGTGTTTAGTGATGGAGCAGAATCTCTGGTGCTCTCTGCAGCAAACGCCTGTTTCACTTGCAAGAAGACACCGGAATTCACTATTAGCATTGAGAGGACCACCTACAAACTGGTGCATCAGTGCAGATGGAGCGGGGGAAGGTCTACTTCATGCCCACAAACACACAAACCAACAGCAGAGCATCATTCAGGGACGATGACCCAATGCTGTGCCACCCCTTCCCCCGGTGGACGCCGTCGCTGTCCCTCCTCCAGGAGGCAGTCTGAGGATGCACAGCTCAGTTCTTATGCTTATAGGAAGGTTCTGCTTGAATGGTTTTCGGTAGCTGCTGCAACTTGGCTGAGTGCAGTAGTTCTAGCTCCAGAACCCATAACCAAACAAACACATTTATTTCTGTAATAGTAAATGCAGTCTTCAGAATATATCAAATTATGGAATTTATACTTAAGTCAAACCTGGATAAGGCTGCCTGTTATGGTAGCACACTTTTATCTGGAAATCAGTCAGGTAAAGCTTTTCTTTGGGCAGCAGAAATAACCACTGGGCCCAAATCAGCAATAAAAAAGCTTAGTTGATTTGGGGAGGGGTTATTTCATAGTATTTGAGTATTACATTTAAAAAAGTAATCCTTTTACAGCTCTGGGATGTCCAAGAGATCTTATATATTTAGCTCAGGGTTATGGGTCAGTCTCCTTCACCACGCCCTTTTTTCCCTCCCACTTTGCAGCCTCTACTTACCAAATAGCTCACTCTCACAAACGGACCAATCCAGTCTCTGGTTCCATCAGAATCTCTTGTCGCTGAACAGATCAATCCACACCTCTTGCACACGTCCCATGTGGTGGCCACATAAATATCACAACTTCTGGACAAGCCCCATCTGCATTGGGGGCTCAGGTTACTTTCACAACTCAGAACATGAATTCGGCTCCATACATCCTGCCCATGGGCTTCTCTCCCATGCTTTTTCCACTGTGATATTGTGGTCACAAATTGCTCCAATGTCTCTAGACTTATTTATTCAATCCAATGCTTTAATCTCCTAGCGAGCTGTGAGTGTAGTCCAGTACTTGTATAGCCTATATGGGTTCAATATGCACCGCACTAAAACCGGGCAGTGTCTCCGCATAATTCCATATCTAAACATGTGGCAGTTTGAAGCTCAGTTAACCACATTAGTGAAACACGAGAAAACTTAATAACAAAAGGTTTCGTTCAACAGTTCAATACATTTTAATGTGGCCATTCGAACCTGTTTCTTACTCACGCACTGTGTTATTTCAATCAGTTATTCTGTATTATGACTTGAACATTGTGCCCCATATGCATTTATGTGGTAGTTATGTGGCACAGACCTAGCTGAAAGGTAGTGAAGCGCCTTACAATGTCAAAGGCATAGTGTATGGCAGGAGAGGTGGGTGGTATGTGGACTGTTACTGCATCATGATGTAGTGTTCTTTAAAGAGATTTGTCTTCAGCTCTCTCCTGAACGGAAGCTGGGGGGGGGCAGTCTTGATGCACATGGCCTCATTGCTCCGGATAAACGTTACATACACTTTTCATTCACAACTCATTTTGTCAGTTATATTGCGATCCTCAGTGGATTGTGGGTTCCCTTTACCCTTCATCAGGAGACAACAGGAGTCTAACTCTGCTGGTAAAACACTGGTTTCAACAAATGTTCTCCCTGAATCTTTTGTGGCTGCTGCTCACAGTATCACAATTACTTGTGACTCGGGAGATCGTACTTCAGGTTATCACACAAGATAACTTATTTGGTTGGCACAATTCCTTTACTGAGTGGCAGAGGTTTGAAGACAGAAAGCTTAGACCTGGCTTGCTGGCAGACTCCAAGAAAATCACTTTGCCTTTTTGCCATCTTTACCATCCCTCGGCAGTGTTTGTGAGTTGTCTTGTCTATTCTGTAAAGCCATGTAGGTGCTGAAAGGGCTCCTGATGTCCCTGGGTCGAGACTTTCCTGGCATCCGCTCCCAGTAGTCTCCCAGTCTCTACTGGCACAAAGTCACATCATCCCGCCGGTCTTTCAGTCGTGGGCTACTGTAGTGTTCGCAGTGAATCAAAACTTTCTTTTGGCTAGCAGCAGCATCAATGCCGGCCAGCTGGTGCCGGCCAGAATATCCTTAACATGTCCCAGCAAAGCCGCCACAATAGGTGCCACATAAGGTGGACTAATGTGTCTGCTCCTCCACACTTCTTCTATCATTCAACTGACTTTGAGGGATTCCTTTCCTGAACCCTCACCAGGATGTAGAACCATTAGGAAGTTAGTTTCACTGATACTTCTCTGCCAGAGTTTCCACTGGATGTTGCCTGAGTTCTTTAATATATGGCCTTCCATTTGTGAAGGTTTAACCTAATTAAACTTTCCTGCTCTTCCAGGCTGATCATTTATCTTCTTCCGGGGACTATGCGAGAAATGCATAATTTATGACAACAAAAGCTTGCCATCTATTTCCATGATGAGTTGCTTCTCGAAAGATGTTAATGGTTTCCTGCCACGTGGTCTGATTGCGTCATGCATGGCCCAGTGCCTAATCTGAAGGTATCTCAGTCTCTTTCCCTCTGTTATCCCATAATCTTTTTTCTAATCTGGTCAAAAGCTCTAAGAACTTTGTGGTCCTAGAAATCCCCTATTCTTCTCCAGCCTGCATTCTGCCACTCAGTGTAGACTTCCACTTTCAGTACCACAGACAAGTCTTGGCTGCTTGTGTTGGGTGTCAATGGTGAGATGGTGATAGTGCGGCCTCCTGTGTTAGCTGCTCTGTCTCAAGCTGTCAAAGTAGCTTTTGCGACCTGTGACAAATAGAGACACATGTCTTATATATCCTAGTCAGCTAAGCTGCTTCCCAAATTTGTTTGCCTGCTATAAATTGATCAGTGAACCAGCAATACTTTTCTAATTATGTTCAGATACATTCTAAAGTATGTCAGATCTATGTCGTTAGGCAGCAATTGGTCAGGTTGGGAACACTCAGTTGCCCTTTTCAGGCATTCGCTAGACATGATTTATTACCATTTTATGTTTCTTACCAGCCCAGAAAAACCTTTCTGCTGATTTTGCAGCCTATTGGGTGTATTTTTGAGGGGTTGTAATGGGGGGGCTAGCTCCACATGTAGTATTCTTGGTAGGAGGGTCAGCTTAATGTTTGCCCCTCTTCCTGACCAGCACCCACCACCCCTCACTCCAATGTGCGGTGACCTCAGTGCTCTCTGCCTGGAGCTCAGTATATGTGAGAGTTTGTAGGAGGCTCTTTAATGTAATGATGCCATTACAAAACACCTAGATATTGAAGCTGGTTTTTGGTCCATTGTAATGAGAATTTAGATTGTAATGTTTCCTGTTAATCACCGGATGTGAAAATGTTCAATATTTGAGAATTTGCGCATTTATTTAAAACTCCAGGCTATGCCAAAGGTAATATGTTCTGCTAATAGGATGGGGATTGAGCCTTTCTTTAAGTATTAATGGCAAATCAAGGGCTCGCTGAGCATTTTATGACTGTTCTGGCCAGTCTCACCCCTGTATATTGGCCTTGCATCACACTCTGTCTACAAGAGGCTACATATAGAGGATGAAAAGCAGTGGAGACAGAAGGCAGCCCTGCCTCAGGCCTTTCCTTATATCAAAAGTCTTTGATGCCAGCCCTTTACTGTCATCAGGGCGATCGGGTTCCTTTAATGACTGAGCCCCCATGCTTTAAACTGAGGGCCTATTCTTACTTTGTCTAGGATCCTTTCAAGGAAAGACCGGTGAACTCTGTCAAACAAGAGGCAGAAGTTACACACCTGTGAGTGGCATCGAGGACCGTTCTGGAAGGGCATCAGGCCCATCACCCGGTGTGCATTCTCTGCAAGAAGTTGTCAAAGACGAGGGGCATGCAGCCCGAAGACCGCCTGAAGAACGCCCGAAGCCTTGGCAGTTAGGATTTTAAAGTGGATCGGTTTCCAGGAGGTTTCACTGAGCAACTTGAACGATGAAGGAGTTTTCCCCGAGTATTTGAGCTGAATTTGCCAGCCTAGGCGCAAACCTCTCTAAAAGAAATATCTTTGCCACCAGAACACTTCAAGTGACTCCTTTTAGTAAAGTCAATGCAGGTTTTCAAGCCTCTTTGCATTTGCAGATTGGCAGTGCTTAATTTGTAAATAAAAATGTGCCGGTGCCCAAAACCCTCGTCTGTAACACGCAGTTGCTGCAATTAAATGAGCGAACACGGAATACTGAGGCGGCGTAACACTGAAGCCGTCTGGGGCTTCTTCAATCCATATAAAGCCACTCCCTGCCCCTTCAGCTCACTCCTGCAGCTTTCTACTTTCTCCCTGACGCTTTTTCCTTTTTCTCTTCATTCGTCTTTCCCATATGTGTCTTTTGATCGCAGCAAAATGCTTGAGGCAGAAGAATAAGCCCCGGCCCTCAAAAATAAGTGCCGGAGCTCAGCACCGGAAACAACAAGCACAAATTAAGCACTGCCAGTTGCCCACATTTGCATGTCTTTAGGGAAGGAGACACCCTAGCAAGAAGGTCTGATTCTTACCTGTCTGCCCCTCCCTCAGAGCAGAGTAGACTCCCTGCTGTTCAGTCCAGCTGGGGAAACTAAACTGCCCATAATTTAGCTCTACCGTCCCTTGTTCTTTTGGTGAAAGGCTAAAATTACGGACAAAAATGCCCTCCATTAAGCCTTTTATCACGGACAACAGACGGCAGGACGAAATTAAGGGCAGTCTGTGAAATTTACGGAGGGGTGGTCACCCTAATGGGGAACACGTGAAACTTGGAGTCCTGACTGTACAAGTCCGAACTCAATGGCAGAAAAAAAATTAATCTAACGAGGATTTGGTGACCATGTGCCTTGCTAACTACGGGTGGAGACATACTATACCAATTGACTTAAAGCACGTCTTCAAAAAATAGCAACCTGCAAATGTCTGACCCAACACTAGATGGCAGCAGTAGGCACAGCATGTGTAGCTACAGCAGCACATGCTACGAACACACACACACACATGTACATACACCTATACACTGATCTAGAAATAATTTGATTTAATTTTAAACAGAAGCTTTATTGTTCTAAATCCTTTTGTCACAAAAGTTATTATAAAATGGTTATTTTGGTTATTTATTTCTAGATGTGCCTGGAATTAAGTATATTGTGGAATTCTGGATGACTTTTTATGCGCTAGTAAGTTTCATGACGTACTGTTATTACTCAAAAAGATGTATTTCTATATTTTTAAGGAAAAGTGAACATTATTTTTAATTTTTAATTTTGTTTATTTTTATTGTGATGATTTCCATTTTTCATGCGGCTCAGCTAGAAATAAACTTTCAATGACGATAAAGAAGTAAGTTCATACTTTATTGAGCTCAGATGTCTGTCACACAGCTAGACATGTAAATGGCATCATGTTCATCTCCAAAGGCAGTGTAAAAGATCTGCCTACAACTGCACAGTGCATCATTAAAAGCTGCCATGTGAAGTGGCATTCTGACTTCATATTCATTAGTTACGTGGCAGCTGATACCACCACAGCCAACTCTTTCAAAGACAAAGGACATTTCCCAATGTGTAACAATAGTGTTAAAAAATAAAGTGTATCTTGGTGTGCATTCCCATTGGTGCTAGAACAAATGATAGCCATCCAGTCAACCAATATGTCAAGGTCTCTTTTTAAAAACACAACAAATGCTGCCATAATAAAAAACATCTGAAGGACCCCTTTCTCATTTATTCTCTAGCAAAGCTCCTTCAAGTTTTATCAGGGTGCCGCAGCACCTTCTGCACACCTAGTTCCAGTGCCACTGAATACAAGTCCACCAAACATGGAAAACAAAAGAGTAATCCATTCTGGTTTGAAACCACACTGAGAAAAGATACCAGAGCTCATGGGCACTATGAGGTCTTCAACCACCTGAGGGAGCTCAACAAAGCAAAAGCAATTTGTTATTTTAGGTGTCCTCACCTGGGTGCAGGGTCTTGCTGTTTGAGTACAGTAATTTCAGGCAAGACCAACTTGTGAATAAAATAGGCAATGATTTGTTAATGAGCCATCAGTGATCTTCTTCATCGAGGGTCTTTTGGCATGACTTAAACAAGCAGCTTACTCTACGAAATCCATCCTACCTCAAATAAAATCTCTATCCACTTCATCCCTCCCACCCTCCAAATTACAGACTAAAGTACAGAGGCCCCATTATATAATTCACGTTGTGAGCTGTCCCCATGCCTTGGGGTCAGAAGCTTGCCCCCCCACCTTGTACAGGGACTGGGGGCGATTGAAAGCATGAAGGTGCTACAGAAGTATGCAACACCATCTACAGGAAGGTGGCGTTTGGCGGGATGAAACAAGTAAGGAGAGAAATAGTGATTATGATAGTGCAAAGATTCTTTTTCTCTTCTTATTTTCAGAAGGATGAGGGAGGCACTTGCCGGATGCGTGGGACAGCCCCATCACGGGCTCTTGGCAGGCGGACTGCTTCTCGCTTTTCAACCACGCATTGTCAGCATCAGCCACTGAGAAGGCAAAAACACACCAACATTTGATGAGTATACCATCAAACACCCCCCACTGGCCGCTGCAGAAGACACAATATAATGGAGCAAGTTTTAAATATCTGCAATCACTGTGACTGTGGGCCAGATGTAGAAAGAATGGATTTTGCGAATCAGAAATTGCGAGTCGGTGCGAATCGCAATTTCCGATTTGCAAAATCATATGCAGAATGGTGTCTTACACCTTCTGCGATTCGCAAGGGGGTCGCAAAGACCCACCTCATTAATCTTGAGGTGGGTCGCAATTTGCGACCCCCTTGCGATTCCCTGTACTCACAGGGATGGTGGCCTGCTGGAGACAGCAGACCTCCATGTCTGTGACTGCTTTTTGGGGACGAGCCTGCGTTGCATGCGCTCGCGCATGCGTATCGCAGCGAGACGCTTTTGTATTTAGAAAAGGGCTCGGAGCCCTGTCAACTTCATGTCAGTGTTTTTTATTGGTTCATGGGCTTGCCTAATAAAATCTGCTTGCTTTCATTAGTCGAAGGCACGCATACGTCATGCCTTTTCCGGTGGCTAGCCCTCATCGAGCGCAGCGACCAAGTACAGAAAACATGCGAGGCTCGCTGTTTTCCATCGGGCTCATGGACTTCTTTTTCTCCTATTTACGAGCGCAATCTTGCTTGGCAGAAGTCGAGCGCTTTACATAGTTAATTTCACTTTTTCGGGTTATGTACATGAATGCACTTTTGCCCGATAGGTGAAAAGTCGGGTTAGGAGTTTACAACGCGATCAGCTCTAACATGAGCAAACGCGAGACCCGTTGCATTGTAAATGCTTGTATTTACTTCAAACCATGTTACTCAGCAGCCCACGCTGCTGAGTAACATCTTTATATCCTTGTTTGTTGGCCTGTTAGTGGAGCACAAGTATGTTTATAAGCTTCTGCATTACTGACGCTTTGTGATTTCTGATTGCGAGAGCGCCACCTGAAACTTGGATACTTTTTGTCTGCTAAAAAGAAAAGGCTACGAGACGTGATACTTGGAGCTGAAAGTCTCAGCGGGATGTTTGTCAAAGCTTATTTTACCCAGGTCAGAGGGACTGCTCACATGAGATGTGTGGTTGGGTAGCCATGGGCAGGGCATATTACTAAATACTTTGAGTTTACCGCTTTCAATATGCACTCCACGTAGTTTAAACTCGGCACCCATTTTCATTGTGGTAACTATTTTAGCAGCTGATGAAAATGATACTAACTACCTATCATGTCTATCAAACTGTGTTGCTCTTACTCTTTTGCTCGTGTTCGCGGCAGCGTCTGCTTCTGGCCTTTAGTGGTAATCGGACATCTCGGAAATGGATGCGCACTATCAATCGAAACCATGGAATAACTGCATGATCCCATTCTAGGGCTTGACAATGAAGTTCCGGTCCTGAAGTTTCACTCTTTAACGTTATGGTGTGATTGATTAGTATGAAATGAGGAAAGGTACGCAGCCCACCCTAACAAGTTCTGTCGCTAGATTGGCAATGTACAGCTACAGCTAGCCTGCAATCATTTAACCAGCTGTCTTAACATGAATCAACGCTATTATCAAAACGCTATAGAACTGTTCGCATTACTTCTGTGTTAACAGCACCCCCTTTACATCGCTGTAAAACCAAGAAATGTTATATATCAGCTACCTTTCCTCCTCGATAAAAAATTGTTTTTCTTTCATTATTTGCCTCAGTTTAAGAGTTATCAGGCAGTTCGTCAGTTAATCTTGCAGAAGACGTGTAGAATGAGTACATCTTTACACATTATCAAGGATGCTCGTTTGAAATCTCTGGCAGGCCCCTCTTCTTAAATAGATGCAATGAATATGATCACTGCACTGAGAGGTGTGCGGTGGGGACATGCTGGCGGGTGTTCGGTGGGGGAGGTGGCAGCGGAGGTGGAAGTGCGGCGAGCGAGAGGGAGGTGAGCAGTGCACAGTGTTACGTCGTTGCAAGGTCGTGACATCGTGAGTCTGTCAGGGTGCTACTATTCCCACAGGCTATACATTATAAATATATGTGGCAAACATTCTTATCACTGTAAACACAAAGTCACACACGATTCCGTGTGGACCACTTTAACAACATACTTTAACCAGAACACACGTGTTTCTCAGGTGCACTTCCTGTGTCCAGATTGTCTATAACCTCATGGCTAAGCATGCTGTAATGACCAGACCACATATCCCCTACCCCAGGAGGCACTGTTTGCTTTCTGCCTTTCCTTAGGTGCCACATACAGGAAATACTACTTAACATCTTTTGTTGGTCTGTTTTTTTTTTGGTCTCCTGGTCTGTTTATGGGCGAGCCCAAAGTGCTCCGTAAATTCTGTAATCTCTTTGGGCTTGAAACCACTCTCATGCCAAGTCAGTCACTTACATTGGTTTGTGAGCTTGCCTTTTAAAATCCGCTTGCTTTAATTTGTGAAAGGCATGCGTATGTCATGCCTTTTCCGGTGTTTAGCCCACCTACACAGCACCGGTAAAGTACCAAAAACATACGAGGCTCGATGTTTACAGCCTGGAGTCCTGACTACTCTATATGTTTATTTTCCATGCAGCACGATCGGGCTGCATTTTTTTTTGCTTTACAACGCTAACAGTCCTAACTCGAACAAATGCGAGACCCGTTGCATTGAAAATGCTTGTTTAATAAAGCAGTTTTTTTTTCTTAAAGGAAAACGAGTTGCAGTACAAAATAAAAAATGAAACCATTTGGTTTCGTTTTTTCAGAGTAGGCAGGGGTCCTTTGGACCACTGCCTGCTCTGAAAAAATAGTTTTTGCAGGACCCTTTCCCTTTTGCGAATGAGTTAGCACCCACTTCAAGTGGGTGCTAACTGCAAATTGCTTTGTGACCGCTTTTACGGTCACAAAGCACATCTGCATTGCGGTGCGAGTCGCAAATAGGAAGGGAACACCCCTTCCTATTTGCGAGTCGCATTCCCATTTTGTGAGTCGGTACCGACTCGCAAAATGGGAATGTGCATTGCGATGCCCGTTTTGCATGGTGCAAACTGCGAATATCGCAGTTTGCGCCATGCAAAATGGTTCGTACATCTGGCCCTTTGTCCTTCCCTATCCACATTGGCTGATTGCAAATGTTCTTCAAAGATGCAATCTCTTTGCCCCCTATATATCCTCCTTAACCACAACCATGGCATATAGCACAATCGTACCCCCATTGGCTTGAGGGATTATACCTGCGGTAGACTTCATACCTTGTCTAAGAAGGTAGTTCAGTTCAATATATTCACTGGGTATTCTCAGGTGCCTCACCTTTGTGTCATATGTGCAGGGCTACTAGAATTATGCAGTGGTGCTTGAGCTGCATTCTCTGCATAAGGATCTGAAGCATTTGCCAGATAATCCAACATGTGATGCATTTTGTGTGGAGATATTTCCAGTTTAAATGAATGAAAAGATACTAAAAAAGTACCACAGGTGGTGTCACACGGTGGCAGATCCTTTGAAAAGAGTAACTGCTCAGCATCCATTTGGTGCTTGCTGTAGTCAGGTACTACTGAGGTGAAACATTTTCCCATGTATTATTATTTTGAGTTAAAGTGCCAAAAGAGCTAAAATAATTCTGCTACAGAATGTGTCACATTACGCCACATAATTTGTCTTTTGTTGCTGCATAATTTAGCCAACACTGCTGCATAATGTGGTTTTCTGTTGCTACATAATTCCACTCGCCCTGCCTGTAAGTGATGCCTAGACATCAGGCTTTATCTATGCATAGGAACAGGAGTCTGATATCCTTTATGTTTGTCTCAGTTTCTTGTTTCTCATAAATCCCAATCCATGCCAGATGTTCAGGAAATCCTTATAAGAAAAATATATATAAAGTAAAAATTGAATTGCTGTTTATACACATTTGATGTTGTGAATATCTGGCAAGGATTCAGCGCTCCTGGACCGATGTTGGCCACTCATGATCTACAGGATCTTCATGCAGTTTTATGTTATGCTTAAACAAAACCTGATTCCTCTGTGTGTATAGACGCCTTTCTGTAAGTATGTTGCAAGCAGTGTTCATCTACTGTGCACATGCAGATGATTTAACTTGTATGTGCATTTTGACCCAGTGTACGTCGGTTCATCTTATGTGGATATCCTGAAAATCTGGCATAGGCCTAGCCTTCCTCGACCTAAGTGGACATATCTAGATGTTTTACAGAAAAGAGTCTGCCACAAAAGCACGGTCATACACAACCATTTCTACCTACTGTGGTTAGACACTTTGTGCCACTTATCACTGTCCTTATGTGCTCTTGTTCACAGTGGAAATAGAATTGGGGGCTCTGAGCAGCTCACCTCGGCTAGTCCCATGGCGGAAACTTCATGGTTGTCTTTAGCCATCGAGCTGAAGAGCCCTAAAGCAAACAAGAGAAGAATTTGTTTACAGGTCAAGAGCCTGAGCAATGTTGTCCTCAGTGACACAACTGCAAATATGTTCACAAGCCATATGTCCACAGAAGGTAGAATGAACCTCAACCATGAAGAATTACAGTACATCCGCAGAGTGTGAGAAGACCACAAATCAACGATGAGGTCAGAAGGGAGTCAGCAGAACAAAGAGTGTCCTTCAATGCCCAGGGAAGAACATCCCAAAGAAGCACTCACTGAACATGGCCTCCAGCTTCACCAGGCAGCAGACAAAGTTATCGAAGTCCACCCCCAAGTCGGTGTCAGAGTAACGAGCCACCAGCACCTGCATGATTTTGTTATTCAGCTTGAACCCTGGAAAACACAGAAGACAGGTAGGTTCATCTAATGATCTGCTGGAACCTCAGCGCTGTGTGGTTCAAGCAACTCCTCCACTGGGCTCTTATATTCCACAAGCATTGTCATGAGAGCAACAGGGAAATTTAGGATTAACCAAGCACACTTAGGTATTATCTTGGATCTGCACATGACAGATGTCCGCCCTAAGGGTTACATACACCACAAGTTAGGCTAACACATTCTGGAAATTGTCCCGCCTTACTGTGAAGGCCTAAAATGCTCTGGCAAATCGATTATTGAGCTTACGGCATGTTTCTGACCAACAAATAGCAGTTTCTTACAGTATGCTCCTGGGCCCATATTTATACTTTTTTAGCGCCGCATTTGCGTCGTTTTGTGACGCAAAATCGGCACAAACTTACAAAATGCAATTGTATTTTGTAAGTTTGCGCCGATTTTGCGTAAAAAAAAGACGCAAATGCAGCGCTAAAAAAGTATAAATATGGGCCTTGGTGTTTAGTGCATGTGTACTGAAGGCCACGCCCCAGAGTGCGCCTGATTGGATCTCAGCTTGCATCTTTCTCCTCGCAGGGACAGTGATTGGAGCCGTCCAAGGCAGCCCTTTAGTTGCTGCTCAGTGCAGAAGGTGCCCATCTCAATCAGTTTTTTCTAAACAGCCTATGCATCGTGGAGAAGTGTGAGATTGACAGAGAGCCGTGAGTGGTCCTGGGCACTTCCTTCTCTATGTGTTGTACATAAGATTGCCACCTGGACGGTTTTATACCGGCGTGACTGGTATTTTAATGCCCCAGCTGGTACAACATTTAGAAAAATCACCTAACACTGGTATTTTTCCCCTTACTAGTACATACATTAAACAGTAAATATAAGAAGACACTTTAAAATGTGTTCTACGACTGCCTCAATGACTCCTGGGTGTTAATTAAAGTAAATAAAGAAAGGTCTTTTTAAAAATTAATACAGATTTTTTGTTATGACGCTGTCCTTAAGAATTATGCCTGGAGCTTTGGAGGATGTTAAAACGTTAACAGACAGACAGTATTTTTCTCTGAGAAAGCTGGCAACCCTAGCAGTGACACATGTAACTGCACCACCACCATCTGCATCCTTGCTGTGGGGAGACCTTGAAACTGGTGTGCAGCACTGACACAGCAGTACAGCTGTGGGTGAGCGCTAAGAAGCCAGATGCCTTCTGCCTGCGCAGGCTAAACGATCACTAACATGTCACAGTGCAAACAAGTCTCTGGGGTCCGGAAAAATAACCTTCCCTCACAGTCCAGTGACAAAAATACCACTAAAAATCAGTTTTAAAAGTCTTAGAAGTGAATGAAAAAGAGACAGAAACAATAAAAAAGAACACATCTTTTGAGTGACACACCTATGTTAATAATTTATTGTAGGAAGCTCGGTCTTAATATGATAGATCAAAATGAGGTATATTGTGCAAAGAGTCCAGAGGTTCCCTTACCAGTCTAGCAATCCCAAAGTGCTCTTTTAGGGGGCTGTGTGGTCGAGCAGCCTTAGGCTTATCAGAGAGGAGTGTTAGGCATCTGCAGATACACACACAGTCAATAAATGAGACACACCACTAAAGAAGGAGATCCACACCAATTTTCAAAAGTAAAAGTATCTTTATATATATATATATTTTGGCTCCAGAATCACTTTGTTCAGGTAAGTACGTTTTTCAAGAAAAATCCTTACAGTTTACAAAAGTCAACACTGGAATTTTTGGAAGCTGCATTGTTATCCTATGGAGGAAAACCAAAGACGGCAAACCAGATATAGTACAGTGACTTATGAGGCCACTGTCCTTGACTTTAGGGAAGTATTCGGCAAGGGAGAGGACCACACCAGCAGGTCACAGCAGGCGGCACTGGGGCGGCAGGGTGCAGAGGTGTAGTATGGCATTGGGTGCCCAATGTTGCTCAATGGGGATTGGTCTGGTTGGAAAGACGATGAAGGTGAGGACTGGGGATCCAGTCGGGGGGAACTAACAAGTGGGTTCCCATCTTGAGATGTCTGGGGACGTGGGGACACCTTCAGTCCTCTTCTCCATGGGAAAGAGTGATGGGTGCAGAGGTGTCCTGAGGCATCAGGTTTTCTCCACTGGAGCACTCACTGTCGAGAGGGCCTGCATGCAGAGGCTGCAGGCAGCTACAGTGAGTCCCCAAGAGGCAAGTCCAAGGTGAGTTTTGTCTCTGGAGGGGTGGGAGACCAGGTTGGCATTGCTGGTCCACTTCAGCTCAGGCTAGGCGGCACGGGTTCAGTAGCACGTTCAGGTGTTGAGTTTTCTGTGGTCCGGAGTGGTCTCTGTTTTCCCAGGGTTTTGGAGGCACAACATCTTGCAGGACGAGTTGACTTTGGCGCGAAGCGTGGGAACAGCAGAGCTGGGGCCAAGTCGGGTGCTTCTTCCTCAGGCTTTTCTTTTGCAGCTCTTGAGTGTCCTTCGTACATCAGCAAGAATCTTATCTCCTGCAGGGGTTCTTCTAATTACTGATTTTTTTTGGGGGGGGGGGGTTTAGGGTAGTAGCTGTAGGAAAGTAACCACTTTCTAGCATGGTTACCCCCACTTTTTGCCTGTTTGTCAGTGTGTTTGACAAACACACTGCTAACCAGGACCACAGTGATTATGCTCTCTCCCTTTAAACATGGTAACCTGAACCTTTTTCAACCACATTTAGCATACTGGTACCCCCATGTAAAGTCCCTAGTATATGGTACATAGGGACCCAGGACATTGGGGTACCAGAGGATCCCTATGGGCTGAAGAATGTATTATGCCACCCATAGGAAGCCCATGCAAAGTGTTCTGCAGGCCTGCCATTGCAGCCTGCGTGAAAGGATGCATGCACCCTTTCACCACCAGGTCACTGCACCAGGTCACGGTAATTCACCCCATGGCAGGAGCTCCATGGACTTCATGAGCATGTGGGCGCCATTTTACGTGTGTACTGGACATAGGTCACTACCTATGTCCAGCTACATAATGGTCACTCCGAACCTAGGGCTGTTTGGTATTAAACATGTCAGAATCAAACCCCAATACAGTTGCCAGTATTGGATGTATGATTCCATGCACTCTTGGGGCTCTTTAGAGGACCCCCAGCATTGCTCCTACCAGTCTTCCAGGGTTTTCCGGGCAGCTCAACCTGCTGCCACCCCTCAGGCAGGTTTCTGCCCTCCTGCTGCTTCAACAGCTCAAGCCCAGGAAGGCAGAAACAAAGGATTTCCTTTGCGATAGGTGGTAACACCCTCTCCCTGTGGACATAGGTGTTACATGACTTGGGAGGGGTAGCCTCCCAAGCCACTGGAATGCTTTGAAGGGCACATTTGGTGCCCTCTGTGCATAAACCAGTCTAGACCGGTTCAGCGACCCCCAGGTCCTGCTCTTGTGTGAAAGTAGACAATGGAAAGGGGAGTGACCACTCCCTTGTCCATCACCACCCCATGGGTGGTGCTGAGAGATCCTCCAGAGGGTCCCTGGGTTCTGCCATCTTGAATCCAAGGTTGGCAGGGACCTCTGGGAGCATCTCAGTGGCCAGTCCAGGCAGGTGATGTCAGAGCCCCCTCCAGATAGGTGCTTACCTGGTTAGGTGACCAATCCCCCTTTCAGGGCTATTTATGGTCTTCCTCTGGGGTGGGTCCTTAGATTTGGCTTGCAAGATTCCAGCAGGACTCCTCTGCAACCTCCACTTTGACTACTGGCCACTGGAACTGCGACTGGACCCTCCAGGAACCGACAACGCTGCAACTCATGAAGATGACTCTTCTGCAGAATTGTTTCCACAGCTCCTGCCAGCTTTGCAACATTTCCCTGGCTATGCATCCTCAGAAGACAGCAATTCTTCAGCCTGCACAATAAGAAAGAAGTAATCTCCCTTGGAGTGAAGGAGTCACTCCCCTGCAACCGCAGGCACCTTCTGCGACGACGACCGGTTGTGTGGGTCTCCTCTCCTCCTGAGCTGTCATGCATCACGGGTAGTGGTCCGGAGTAGTCCTCTTGGTCCTCTCTGCTAATTGTCCAACAACTTTGGTGGCGGTAAGCCTTTGCCTTCCCATGCAGGACAGTACCCCTGTGCACCTCGTCTCTTGCAGCTGCCAAGGCTTGTTGACAGCTCCTCCAAGGGATCTTCTGGCTATGTGCAGCTCCAGCCCCCAGCACTCTTTCCTGCAAAGCACAGCCCTCTGCGTGGTGCTCCTGTGGCGTGGGATCCACCTTTGTAGTGCTGCGTGGGCTCCTTCTGTGTCCCCGTCCTGTGGGACTACTTTGGGTGCTGCCTCTGGTCCTGTGGGATCTCTGTGTCGCTGAGGGTCCCCTCTGACTCCTCCTCCTGAGTTGATTCCTCCTGGGCCTTGCTGGTACCAGGCAGCACCTCTTTTCGACTCACTGCGAATTTGCCTTTGCCAAGGCTTGTCGGTGGAATTCCTGCACGACACCCGTCTGCAATCTTCACTCGAGTGTGGGACATCATCTGCATCCATCATGAACTCTCTCCAGGCTTCTGGGCTGCATTGCTGACCTGTTCTTCATCACTATCGACCAACTCCTGTAAGTACAGCTGGGTGGGCAGTAGCTCCTTCTCTTCCTGGACTCAACTGTGACTTTTGGGCTTGGTCCCCTCTTTTCACAGGTCTTCTTCTCCAGGAATCCATCTCTCGTTTCTTGCAGTCTTCTCTGGGTGTCTTCTTTTCTACCTTTCCTTCCTTTTGGGTGGGTTGGGGAAAATCCAGTGATTTACTGTTGCTTTCCTGGTCGCTAGGGGGTGTTGTGGTACTTACCTCTATGGTTTTCTGGTATCCCCAGTTCCCCTCTACACATTCCACTTACCTGGTTGGGAGTCTTCCATTCGCATTCTATTTTTTGAGCATATGGGCCCATATTTATACTTTTTGACGCACAACTGCGCCAACGCAGTTGTGCGTCAAGAATTTTACCGCCGGCTAACGCCATTCCAACGCACCATCAGGCTGTGTGTAGTTTTTTAAGGCCCACCACCTCCTGTGCGTCAAAATGACGCCAGAGTATAAATAAGGGGCACAGGCCTTAAAGTCATTTTTTGGAAGGGAACGCCCACCTTGCATATAATTAACGCAAGGCTGGTTCCCCCTTCAAAAAAATGATGCACATGGTGGAATTTTGACACCCGCGGGGTCGGACGTCAAAGTATAAATATGAGGCAGGGTTTGCGCCAATTGTGCGTCAATAATTTTGACGCACATTCGGCGCAAACAGAGTATAAATATGCCCCATGGTTTGGGCTCCCCCTAGGGTCACTATTGGTTATTTGCACTTTCTACACTTTTCTATGCCTATTTCTGATTACTAGTCTACATGTTTAGTGTGTTACTTACCTACTAAGGGAGTATTACCTTTCTGGTAATTTTTGGTATTTATCTCACTAAAATAAAGTACCTTTATTTTTGTATCACAGTGAGGTTCCTTTCATGTGTGTAAGTGCTGTGCAACTATAGTGGTATTGCATGAGCTTTGCATGCCTCCTAGATAGGCCTTGGATGCTCATCCACAGATACCTCTAGAGAGCCTGGCTTCTAGACACTGTCTACACTACACTAATAGGGGATACCTGGTATAAGGTGTAAGGACAATAGGTACCCACAATACACAAGACCAGCTTCCTACAGTAGCCCGTGGGCTACTTACCCATCAGGTCACCTCACCCCCTATATGACCACTTCCTGTGGGAAGTGGGCGTAACCTTGTCCCAGAGTAATTACATCTGCGAACACCAAGATGGCAGATTTCTAAATGTTGTGTCCACATCAGGCAGTTCACCTTTGGGGTGGGACTGACCTGAGGGGTGGACACGCCTCCCCGAATACTAAATTCCCTGCCCATCCAGATGCCAGATGCTCCCTGGGGCAAGGGGGTCGGCTTCTCTCCCGTGAGTGAAGCCAGATCTGCATACCAAGGGCAGTGAGCTTCTTTGAAACCCCTCGCCCCCTTGGAATGCAGATTCACAGGTCATCCTGTTTGGTGGGGTGTGCATACATCTCTCCCAAGCAGGCTTTGTGGTTGACCTCGAAGAGCAAAGGCTCTCACCGCCAACCTCGTGTCTGGTGGTGGCAGGCTGGCTAAAACTGGTAAGTCCACACATGGGTAGTTGGTAGATATTTAGGGGGCACCTCAATGGTGCCCTCTGGGTCCATGTATTAATACATGCATCACTGGCATCAGTGAGAGTTTATTAATATGCAATGTTTGATACCAAACATCCCTATTTTCCGTGAAGCCATCATTTAGCCTGGGGAACTCGTAGTGACCAGTGTCCAGCACATGTACTTAAAATGGCTTCCTTGATCACTCACTATGTCCCGGAATCAACAAAGACATAGCATGGGCATATATGCTTGTGCTGATATGCCCTCATACGTAATGTAACACACTCTGCCTTAGGCTGTAAGGCCTGCTGTAGGGGTGAAACATATTGCACGCAGTGTTAGAAGACATGGCACACAGGCTGTGTGCTATGTCATATTTTCACTTGTGGCTTCACCGAGGCAAGCAGCCTGCTATGGCAGTCTGCATGTGCTAGGTGAGGGGTCCCTGAGGGTGGCACAATACATGCTGAAGTCCTTGGGGACCCTCTTTGGTACAAATGGCCTAGGTACCAGGGGTACCATTTACTAGGGACTTCCGGGAGACCAAAGATATTGCCAGTTGTGGAACAATCGTACAGTTTTAGGGAAGGAGATCTGGCACTGTGGACCTGGTTAGCAGAAACCCAGTGCACTTTCAGTCAAAGTACATCAAATATCAAGTAAAAAGTGGGGGTGACAATGTCAAAAAGAGGTACTTTCCTAGAAGTATTAATATAGTTATATGATAGCTAATTATTATAGCAGCTATTTCAGGTACACCACCAATATGGAGGAGAGTCCAGGGAAGCCACGGACCTCCTCCTCAAGAGACTTTTGTCCCCCATTGGGACCAGCAGAGGCAAGACTGATTTGCAGATGGCTGGGTCCAAATTAGGGTGGCATGGCGAGCAAAGGAACAATAGATTTAACCCAGATCTTTGACTGGGGTTGAATGTTTGAAATGTTTCAGCATTCCATTCATCATCTTTTTGTGTTGCTATGTTCGCCCCCATTGGTCAGAACTCCTGTGGACACATTGTTGCTGTGGGAGCTGGGGGATATGACCTGAGTGCTCCTAACACTTGCTACAAGACCCAGCTGCCTGGCATGTCAGACCTCTCAAGCATCCCAAACTGAGGCATAAAAAGATCATCTGTTAAGTGACGTGAGGCCATAATTTCATAATAGGAAATTCAGGACTACAAGTCCCAGAATGCTAAGTAAGGAAAGTGGATACAGTGATCTACTTATGTATGACTTGGAAAATTCGAGCACTTCCCTTGTATCTCCTGGAGTAGTCCTAATGGACTTGTGACTTACGTTAAGTAACACTCTTTCTGGTTGATACCCTGACTGCAGATTCCTCAGCTTTTGAATACCCCCAGAAGGCAGACTGGATTCAGAGAATTCTTCAGCAATGCTCCTGCGAACTGCCATGTGTATGCTATGGCTCCTTGTTAAATCTGCACCATGCCAAAGTGATAGAGTGTCACCACAAATAAGCACCACCAAGGGCACTGAGATCAGTTTCTTAACTCTTAAACGTCCGTGCCCTCACATGAGGAACACTTTGAACAATACTGGGAGGAGGGATGGTAGTGAGGAATCAGCTGTTAGATAGTGCATCTCCCAGAATTAATATTAGCAAAGTTAAATAACTTCTTCTTAGGAGTACTTCTGAATTGATACTGCTCATTCTCAGTGGTGGCAAACAGATCTAGCCAGGGCATGTCCCTCTGATCCATGATATCCCATGCCACCTCACGGTGTTAATGCCATTTGTGGTCCACCAGCTGGTCTCTGCTCAGCATGTCTGCCTTAGCAATCGGGGACTCTGCAAGATGCTTAGTTACTACACAAGATCTTCTACCATACCACCGTTTCCGGAGACATACAGCCTTCTAGCATAGGATCCAGGATCCCACTCTTACCTCCTTGTTGAATACTGCATGCTGTTCATATTGTTCATAAGGACCTGTACTGGCTTCCCATTGATAAAAGACAGGAAGGTTTTCAGGGCCAAACAAATCACTGAAGCTCCAGACACTGAGGTGGAGCTGGCTCTTTGTCAGATACCAGAGACCTCTGATCTCCCTTTCATCCCCACGTCATCCAGAGGTGCGTATACTAGTTCTGCAGCAAGTCCTCCTTGAATAGCTAGTCACTGAAGTTTGGAAATACACGTATTCCTGGCCTCCAAAGATGGACTGAGACTGCCTCCATCACTTTAGCAAATACTGAGCGGCTAAGGTGTGGGTGCAAGGCAGCATGGGAAATGGCAAGGTTTGTACCCCACAGTGAACTGCAGATACCGTCCGTGGGACTGCAGGACAGATATATCCAAATACGCGTCATGCAATTCCAAGCATACTGCCTAGTCTCCTGTGTCCAGAGCTGGGAGGATTTGAGTCATAGGGAACATTTTGAATAGGGCTTTCCTCAGAAAGGTACTCAATGTTTGGAGGTTCAGTATAGGCCGGAGCCTCCCATCCTTCTTCAGCATAAGGAAGCAGCAAGAATAGCACCTGATTCTTTCTGAATCTGGTGCCCCCACACGATGGCACTTTGGCCAGCATGAAATTGACTTCTTGCATCAATAGAGTAGATTGGTCTAGCAAAAAATGTTCTGATGTGGGACGAGGTCAGGGGTTGGCGAGAAAATGAAAGGAAGGCACAACACCTTTGCACAAATTGCAAGACTCATATGTGATGAATCTTGAGTTGAGGAGGAAATGTTGTATCCTGGACCTTACTGGCTGGTCATGAATGTGTGTGGGAAAATCAAAGAAGCTTCATAGATGCTGCAGCAAGGTTAGAAGTCTTCTGTCCCTGCTGGTGCAAAAGGCATCAGTCTCAAAACTACAGGGCTTTCTGTTGCTGCGCAGTTTGGAAGAGCTGATGTGGTCAGTAGGCTACCCCTCCCGAATCATCCCTGAATCGTCAGTACTGCTGGTGGAACTACTTGGTTGGGTTTAGCTATTCCAAAGTTTGTGCTGAGATGCTCCAGTATTGAAATCATGCAAGCGCCATATCAGCTTCTTCTCCAAACAATCTGGAACCCTTGAAGGGGGCATGTCCATAAGACACGCTTGGATAGCTCCTGATAGCTCAGTTCACTCCACACAGCTAAACTGTCTAAGCACAACAGTGGTGCCAGTAGCTTTGCCTATACATTCTGTGGTATCCAGACCAGCAGACACACATACTTCCCCGTGTCCTGTCCATTTTGTATCATTTGGACCACCGAGGTGAGGCCTAGGTCATCTGGGATGACTGGCATTATCTTGCTGATGTTAGAGAGCAAACATTATTAATAAAAATTAATTATTAAAATAATGTAAAATAATGTGTATTAAAGGCCTAACTGAAAACGTGTGGTAGGAAAATAAACGTGCAGCTTTAAAAGTGACTGACATGGTGTCAACCATAACATGTTTCATATGAAATAATAATGTTTAATGAAAATGTATTTTGATTTTTCATAATTGTATGTGTTGAGGAAGATGAATTACTAATGCACTACAAAACTAATGGTTTGAAATTACTAGAAATGTTTTATTCTTCTGGTTTAGTATTAGATAAAAGGCTCACACTGAAGTATTTTTTAGAAGTACGATGTTTAAATGTTTCTGATTTCAGTGAAATGTCTTGCAAGTAGTTTATTAAACATCCTGCGTGACTTGCACAGTGGATTTCTGTTGTGCTTTTGCTGCTTGTGTTTTACTTTCTTGAGAGAAATGTTGCAATTTTTAACAATGAGCTTTATTTTTTTTAAAGAAAGCAGTGTTAGCTAAATGTTGTGTTTAGTGCTGCTGTTTAGCTAAACTATTGTTACACAGAAGCTGTCGACCTGAGCGAAACGTAAGAAGAACGAAAAGAGATATATCTGAAGCACAGATAACATTTTATTGGCTGCGCACTAAACCACCTCATAGCTCTGTCCAATAGAAGCCTAGCTAGTATCTTTTTGGGACTTTACTTTAGCAAGCTTTAGGTGACGAGATTCATTTTAGTTCCATTCAAAGTCAGTTTTCTGTTTAACTTTCTGTGTAGTTAGATGATGTTCAGCTCAAGTCTAGCCATTTCTGATTCTAACAGTTCAGTTACTTTAGGCCCAACATTTCTGAACTGTTTCCCATTTCATGTTCCAGATGCTGCTGTTTGAAGACCTGCAGTTCCTGCACTCAGCTGAAGAAAAGTCTGAGATGTTGCTGTCTCTTTTAGGAGAGGTATAACCAATGTGCATTTATTTTTCATTTGCAGGTTTTCCCTTTTAGAAATCCAACCGCACGTTTTTGGTTACCGCTAGAGTTGGATGTTTTCCAAATTACTTTTTGTTTTGTTTTAATTTTTGCATGAAGTCCACATATGCTTTTCAAATTAGAGTAATAGCTATGGATGCCTGACCTAATATTTGATTTTCAATGTTTATTACTTGATTGTGATTAATTCAACTGCACAAATTAAATGTATGTTATTTCTATTTTTCACTTAATTCTGCTGTTTTTCTGTATTGTTCTCTTGGAGTGTCTAATGTTGAATGCCTTAACAAGAGTGAGATTCTTTAGATGTTTTGAACAACCTGTGTTGTTTCCATACTTTTATCATTTGGTTTTGCGCATTATCTACGTGACCTTAGCATTGTTAATTTTGAGGGCAATAAATGTTTAAACTTTACTAAACCGGTGTGGTGGTTCATGGCCGCATAGGTCATGGTGTGTATAAATTACTGACTCCAAATTGAATGTTTTAATTATTGGATGATATATTTGATGTGTACTTGGTTCACCTTGTCTGACTGGATGCATCTTACTCCTGTCTGAGTCCAAATATTTGAGTCGACCTCTGAGGGTGGTAGATGTCACTCCCCTTTTACATGTTACCTTATCATAATAGTTCAGAATAATATAGGATCACACAGCCATAGATTTTGGTAGCAGAGGATGGTTTTGTCTCAGTAGGAGGGAAACACCCTAGTTTTGATGGTTTCATCTCAATAGGAGAGAAACATCCTAAATTTGAGAGATTTGTTTTTTATGCAATACTTGTTGAAATGTTTGATTTTTGGCAATTTAGTTTTGCCAATGCTTGTTTAGATGAAATATGGTTTGTTTCTAGTGTTCCTAGTGTTGTTTGAGTTCTGAATAGGGTTTGCGCTTGCAATTCTTTGGAAAATTGCAAGTGAAGGGTGATGTATGGGAGAAATAGGGAGGTTGGTTACTCCAACATAGTTTGAGTAGGGAGTTTGTGTACTCCAAAGAGTGAGTGTAGGGAAGCTGGCGTACTTCAATTGAGTGTGGCGCTTTGTGCTCAAAAATTGTCCACGTGGTTGTTGGTATATGGACCCTGCGTGGTCTAAGACTCTGGAGTATTGTACAAGCGTAGGAGACACTTGGTTGTTGTTATAACATGTTTGCTGTGTTTAGTCAATTGGTGTGGTTCCTAAATAGTATCCATAGAGTGTGTGTTAAGGGAGTTTTAGTAAGACAGATACTTGGTGATTCCTGAAAGCTCACGGAGGATATGTTATTAGTCAAGGGTGACATTTGCTGGTCGAATTCTACTTGTGATTAGGAGAAAGCTAAAGCCGGATGAATAGCTGTCTGAGCTAAAAGCTGCACTCAAAATATCCGTAAAGCTTCTGTAGTGATTGTGCCCCTACCTTCAAACAAGTTGGTTTGTTGATTTTTCTTTGGTGCGCACTAAAGTTTGCCTTTGGTTTCTGTGTGAATTGGTTTGAAGGAAGAGTCCTCGAGGCTTTGTCAGCCACTGTATGAGTGAGTGTGATGTCATTAGGTCTGTCCGGGGATAGGTCGGTTGGTGAAAAGGAACTGTGAACGGATTGGTGGACAACCTTGAACAGCTATTGGTTGAGAGAAGCAAGCTAAAATTATTTTGGGATTTAATTACTTCCTGTTTTTAATTTAATTAATCGTTTTGAGCCCAATTATAGGTAAAAATGACATTTTTCAAAGTGTTAAAGAGTGCAATAAGAAGAGATGCTTCTATTCCAGTCAGCCCCACCAGAAGGTACACCCGTATACATAGTAAATGAAGAGAAAGGTCTGTCAGCATGTATTTGGTTAAAACAGTGGTGCTAAATAACGGAGAAGAAAGGGAGTTTAGCATTTCCTGCTCATGGAAGATTTAATATGAGAATTTTAGAAAACTTGAGAAGAATACTTTATGAATTAAAACCCCTCCAAGACCAGCACAATTTGAAGCTTTAGCTATTTGGGAGTTAGTAGCCAGACAACAAGAGAAATTACAATTTGAGGGACGAATGACAAAAGCTGAGAAAACTTTGTTAGAAGCAAGATGGGGCAATGTGCAGAAATTTTTGAGACCAGAAACCTTACAAGGTATTGGAATGTAGACTACAATTACTAAAGAGAAAGATGGCGGTGTTAGACTACAGATAAAGAAAAAGAATAAGGATCCTAAGAAAGTCAAAGTCAGATGAAGCTAGGAAATCATTGATGATGAATTTACAATACAGTTGTTGAGAAATCATCCTCCTCCATAGGCAGCACAAGCAACAAGTACTAATATTAGTTCAAGTGACCACCCCCAGTAAAGGTAACACAAAGGCAAGTGCAGGTCGCAACTAATGTTCCTGCTATTACAATTACTCAGACTCCTGTGATTCCAACTGTGGCTCCGCCTGTAGTTTATTCTACAATTCCTGTTTTAAGTCCTTTACTGAGTATTACAGTACTGGAGGCACAACGGATTATTCAAATCCAGTGATAGCCCAGGTAGAGTCTACTTCTAATTCAGCACTCCAGTGCAAGTTGTTAGTCAAGGCCGGACAATGTCAAGGTATACTCCAGTAGCAGTAAGGCAATCGAGTTCCTCAATACTTATAGGTCAGAGTTCTGGAGTAATTTACTTGAGAAATCAGAATGCTCCATCAAGTACAGAAGCATTAACAGTTCCTGTCACTATTGGTCCAGTTGTTCCATTGTATGCCCAGGGAAATAATGAGAGCAGTGTACAGAACTTTTTAATACAAATACAGAAATGGAGAAACTCAATGCAACTTCAGTAGTCTCCAATTAATCAAACTCTTGATAGAACAGGTCAGCTTCAAGTCTTAACTTATTCCAGGACTTCGCAAACTTTGGAGAAGTCAAATTCAGATTCTAATTCAATTTTGATGACACCTGAGAGAGTGATGGGTCTCCCATGTAATACTCCACAATGTGTGCCTAATGTGAATAATAACGTTTCTTTACAAGGCTTAACAGCTCAACAGTTAGACTGGTTAGAGAAAATGGGTGGAGTGAAAACAGTTTTACAAGAGTAAAATTAGAATTAAATAAAACGATTGAGGGAATACTTGAATTAACTAAAATGGACTCATATAATGCAGGATTGTTACTGTTCATGTGTAAAGATGTCACAAACAGAGCAGGATTAGCACATCAGAAATTTTAAGAACTTGCAGAGTAACATGAAATAAATATTGAGAAATCAAAACCATTGAAAATGAGTTACAGATTGGAATTTGATTCAAAAGACATTGAGAACATGAGATCACCTGGAATGAAAATTCACATTAAGGAATTAATCCAGAGTATTTAAACATGGGGAGCATTACATAAATGGGAAAGCAGATGGGTAAAGAAAAAGGATCAAAGAAAAGAGAATCTGCAAATTCGAACTCTTCTGACACACAGCAGACTGTAATCCAGTAAAGATATTACCAATGAGAGAAATTCCTGGAGGGAATTATGTTTATGTCCCTTGAGCAGGAGTGACATTTTGTAATTCACAAATGATTACCCCAGATTGAGAGAGAAACCAGTGGAATGGTACCAGCAGACAGATAGGTTTGTGAAACTCGCAAAATGTTTGTGGGAGGGTTTAAATACCTTGTTTGAGATAGTGGTTCCAGCTCATTTATGCGTAGAATGCAAAAGGAGTGTTGATTGGCCAACAAGAGAACCTCCACAAGATCCAGTTACAGTTACACCATTGCCTGATGTAATGAAAAACTATTACAAAGTAATTGCATTTTTGAAAATGAGAATTTCCCCTAAAAGCACCGATTGGCAGAGAATTGTTAGGACAGAATAGGAAGCGAAGGAAGCGATACATGCGTATTATGAAAGGTTGTTGTGGGCATTTAAACATTAGATTGGTAAAGAGACAGTCGAACCTAAAGATATGATTTATTTTGTGTTCAGATTTGTTGGGGGATTGAGGCCTGAAATTGGTCACATACTTAAGAGTAATTTGATTTGTTGGCAAGCAAAACCAGTTGATGAAGTATTGCAGTTCGCTAAATACTGCAGTGACGAGATAGAAATCAGCAGCAGAGATTGAAAGAAAAGGCAATTGTGATGCAGATTAAAGCAGCACAATCAGGGATGCAGGGATTTTCTCGAAAACAACAGGGAAATATGTATGTGATTCATAATCAGGGACAGGCAAGAAGCAGAGGACGTGGTGGTAGAAATGGAACTCGTGTTGGTGTTGATTTTAATACTAATGTTAATTCAGGTGATATGCAGACAATGAGGAAGATGTTACCTTGCTACGCTTGCAGGGATCTCTGGCACTGGAAACGGCAGTGTCCAATGATGATGCAGGAAGGTGTTGTGCAGATGAATGAAAACAATCTTTTCCCAAATTGGAAAGGACCAAGAATTCGGAATCCTAATTTAAATGTCCAGAATATGAATAATCAAATGCAGATTCTGTAGCAAATGCAAATTCCCCAACAGCAGGTGCCACGTTTTGAGGTCCCACAACAACAGCAAATTAAATCACAGATGCAAATGATGCAACAAAGGCAAATACCTCAAGCTCCAATGGCACAGCAGCAGGTAGTAGTTCCTCAGCAGAACATTGGTCAAAGATTAAGTCAAAACAATCAGTTAATACAGCAATTTCCATTACAAAGTGAGGATGAACTGAGTGATGAAATTGTGAGTGACAGTTCGGATGAAGAAGAATGTATACTAGCAGCTTCATTAGCAGCGGATCAGAGGGGTTCTTATTAAATGGGACAGTAATGGGGTGCCAAGTTGAGGAAATTCGATTTTTAATACGATCGTATCGACCCGCCATTTTGTGGCCCGCCGCCATTTTATGTTGCCTTCACTCAGGCAGCACAGCGAACGAAGTCCATTCTGCCTTTTCTGCTTATTCTGCAACATGGTGTTCAAAACAGCCTTCTGCCTCTATCTTTACAAGGCTGGTATTAAGGTCTGACCGAGTACACTAATCCCTGTCTGGTTTTCTAATCCTTGTTTCAACTATCTGTAGGCTCACACTATTCTCCGCCGATCTTATCTTATCGTCTGGCCTTCGCTGTCCTTTGCTAGTATTCTCTCATTTCACAACTGTCCTCCAAACGCACACAAACTTATCGCACCACATGCAACTTCGTTGTGGATCGGTTAATGAATTAGTTCAAGGGAGGGGTGACAAACACAGCTGGAGGGGAGGCAACCTTAAGTCACTTGATACTTTGTTTTCCAATTCCTTCTATTGGTGCTGTCTTGTTTTCCGACATTTCTATTGGCTCTGTTCTATCTTTACATTATTCTTACTGGCTCCTTTCTATGTGTTCTGGGAGTGTATGTAGTTAATAAATGGTTTTTATACGGTATATAAGATTGTGCGCCACAAAGTAAAGTGGCAGTCTCCTGAGAACATACCTTGTGTACTTCTTGGACAACTGTACTAGCTGCAGCTAATAAAATCTGATCTTTTACGCCTGACAGAGTGTCCCGTGTCTCTGTTAGTTGAGGCAGGTGAATCCAAGGAGATTTCAGGCGTACCCTGCGCCGCCAGGCCCATAAGGTTCTGGTTCTTCAACTGGCGCCCAACGTGGGGCGGCTTCAGCGGTACCGGTTCTGCCTGAAGGTTGTGAGGAACCCCGCAAGAAAATTCTGGAGGAATCGCGAGCCACGTCAAGCGACCCCTGTATGTCGAAGTGGTCCGAAGGTCTTTTTCAGCGCGGTTACTCCTTCCTGACGGCTACTGACGACTGCTGCCCTGACTGCCGCCCTGCCTTGGCCCTTTCTTTGATGATGTATGGTAAAGCGAGACGATAGACGGGCCTCTGTTGGTGTAAGAAGACATCCTTAGTTAAGTATTTGGTGGGTCGCGCCCACAAATTTTGGTCTTTGTTTTGTCCTTAGGTCCTTAGATTTGGCCATTGCAGTGGCCAAAGCCGAGGGGTAAGTGCATTTGTGCTGTGTAAACTGAAAGTTTTACCCCCTTGATGTTTGTGAACAGCCAGTAAAAATCGTGAGATGTCTGGTCTGACTAAGTTTGGAAAACTTTGTTGCTTTGGTTGTAATAGGGACTCCCAGCTTGAGGACTCCTGTCCGATTCCTTCGGTTGGAACTCCCACATATGAGCTCTATTCTAAACATGGTGTTGGTCCTATTGCCTTTAATAAGACATGGACCCGATATACAAAGAAAGATGGTGTTTTAAAATGGCCAGAAAATGGTAGTTTCGAAACTGATGTGCTAGATAATTTAGAAGCAACGTTATTTAAAAGAAAAGCCCGGCCGGCAATGTTTGACTCTTTTCGCCTTTGGCGTAAGGAAGCCAAACAGAGAGAAATTAAACAAGCGAAACGAGATAGGAAAACACAGGGAATGACGATTATACAGGCTGCTCAGCAATTCAAAGATGATGAAATAGATAATGCAATGGAAATTTCAGACAGACAGCATCGAATGGCAATAGATAAATGCTCTCCGACGTTGCCTATCTCTTCCCTTGATAAGAGAAAAGATTTTGAGGAAGATCCCTTAATGTCCCACTTATTGAAATTGCCTCCGCCCTATGTACAAGGTGCTAATGCACCCCCGATGTTACAGCCTGTTCAGCCGCCAGTTGTGCTTCCGCCTGCTCCAGCTTTTCCACATTTGCCTCCTCAAGTATTGCCTATGCCAGCTTTGCCTTTAACTCCTTTGCCTTCTGCTCCTTTGGCAATTCCTAATGCTCCTTTAGTTAATTCACCTAATACCTTGTCCCCTATCCTTATGTCAAATTCTCCATCTATGCGTAAGCAATTTGCAGATACTGTCTCTGGTCTCTTATCACCTTTCTTTGAAGCTTTAAATGTGTCTCCAGCTTTTTCTCGAAGACAGTCTCGTAGTCAATTCCCAGACTCCGAAGAGCGAGAAAAATTGGACTCACTTGCTTGTAGATGGATCAAGAAGGGTCCCCAATATAGTACGTCTGATATTATGTCCACCTTTCTGCAATGGAATGCACCTACGCAGAGATATGTTTTTAAAGTTATGTGCGATACTCTCGCTAAAGAATGGGAGGATATGAATTTGGGTTCGGTCCCACAGGATCTGTTAGATGTTCAGGCTGACTTTGACAAAGGACTTATTGTGGGTCCTAAGGTTGAAAACGCTGTCAGAACACTTATTTCTTTCAGATCCCTATTGTTCTCACAGACTTTTCCTGATTCTGATCCTTCAGTTAGGACAGCACTGAAAAACTATCCCATGAGAGAGGTTTCTCCAATATGGAAGGAAGAAGTTGCAGCAGCAGGTGCTAATCCAGCTATTCCTGCGCATTTTCAGCGCATATGGGTACATGTCCCCTGGAAAAGGTCTGAAGTTTTAGCACTTAAACAGTCACTACCAGATCCACGCAAAAATCCTGCTGGTTACTATAAAGAGTTGTCGCAAACAGTTGATGCATGTACTATGAATCTAGCAGATATTGACATGTTGATGGGAAATGTAGTTCCACAGACAATATGGGCTAAAATTCGTAGAGAGGATCACGCTCAAGAATTAGGCGGCGATTGGAACGCTATTATTGCCGCAGATAGAGGTCAAGTAGGTGGTGCAAAGCCCGACGCTTTGATCTCAGAACTCCCTGGTAGGATTATTACATTAATGAAAACAATGATGCCTGCTTTGAGAGTTAATTGGGATAAGCTAGCAGCATGTAAACAAAAGAAAGATGAAAGTGTTTCCGATTTCTTTACCCGATTCGAGGAGACATTCATTGATCACAGTGGTCAAGATATGGCTACAGAAGGGGGACAGCGATTATTTGTGGATAAGTTCGTATATAACTTGCTTCCTGAACTATCACACAAGCTAAAAGACTCCGAGAGTTCATGGGCAGTTTCTTCTTCCGCCCAGATATTGGCTACTGCACAATATTATGAAAATAGAGACAAAGAAGAAAGGGAAAAACAAGAGAAAAAGACGAAAGAATTAAAAACTAAAGTTCTCTTGCAACAGGCTTATCCTCCTCGTTATGTTCAGCCTCAGTTTCAACAGCCTCCGCAGTTTCAGAGGTTGTATCAAAAGCCTGAACCATTCATTCCAAGACCTTTGCTAGGTCCCAATCAATGTGCTTATTGTAGGGAGGAAGGTCATTTTAAGAACAGTTGTCCGGCATTGTTGCAGCGTAATGGAGCAACATCTGCTTCACGAGGTCGTGGTGGTCCTCAGTCAGCAAATAGAGGTAGAGGTCGAGGTGTGTTAACCCAAGAGCAGCGTTCTTTTGTTCCTCCAAATTCCGGAAATTACTTTGACCAGCAAAATGTTAGGTCTACACAGTATTACAGTGAGGATCAGTATATTGAAGGAGGGAATGAAAGTCTTCATTTTGAATAGGACAGCCATGGACAAAGTAAGGGGGTTACGTCAATTCCAGTGGATCAGAATGGACCTTATGTTAATGTCACTACAATGGGTGTTTCAGAGCCATTTCTTTTAGATACTGGTGCCATGAGAAGCTCTATCATTCATTCTAAACTCCCTGGCGCACCTTTGTCTGGCTTAACGAATGTATCTGTAGGATTTTCTGGCGCCCCTGTTCGCAATCCAGTTTCTTGCCCTTTGCCTGTTTCAATAGGCCCTTATGATTTAGAAGCTCCGCTTCTTCTGACGAATGGTTGTGGTGAAAATCTGTTGGGTTTAGATCTATTAAAAAGAATGCATGCTACGATATATTGTTCACCTTCTGGTGTATACCTCACTCTAGGACAGAAAATGACTAGTCCAATGTACTTATCAAAAGATCAATTCCCACCTGAATTGCTTTCTCTTCCCGAAACGCTTTGGGCTACGGGTCCGAATGACGTTGGTTGTCTTGAGATCCCACCTTATGTTGTTACTCTTAAGCCCAATGCTGAAATGCCACGTATTCCGCAATACAGAATCTCTACTGAAGGTGAGAAAGCACTTCTGGAAATTGTCCATGATTTGATTCAGAAGGGTGTGGTTGAGGAAACGAGAGGAAATACATGTAACAGTCCTGTTCTTCCGGTTCTTAAACGCACTGATCCTTCTCAGCCTCCTGTTTATCGTTTTGTAATTGATCTTCGGGAGGTAAACAAGATTGTCGTACCGCAGTTTCCTGTAGTCCCAGATATCACTGCTCTGTTGACGATGATACCTTCTACAGCGACTTGGTTTTCAGTTATTGATCTAAAGAATGCTTTCTTTAGTATTCCCATCGCCGAAGAGAGTAGAGATATTTTTGGTTTTTCCCTCGGAGGCCGAAGCTTCCGGTTTAAACGCGCACCTCAAGGTTATTGTGAAAGTCCCTCTATTTACAGTCAAGCTCTAAAATGTCATCTTGATGCCTTTTCCTTACCGTCCGGTGCCGCTCTCATTCAGTACATGGATGACTTATTAGTTGCCGCTGATTCAGAGGAGATTTGCAAAAACGTGACCGTTGCACTGTTGCGTCATTTGTTTGATCTGAATCACAAGGTTTCTCCTTCTAAATTACAATATGTCTGTCGCGAGGTGACTTATTTGGGTCATCTCTTGTCAAAGGAGGGACGACGATTGACCCCCGAACGAATTCAGGCAATTGCACAAATGTCAGTGCCATCCACACAAAGAGAGGTACGTGCCTTTTTGGGCATTACTTCTTATTGTAGACAGTGGATTCCGAGTTTCTCTTTATTGGCTAAACCGCTGTTGGCGCTAACTTTAAAAGATACGCCTCAGCCTCTTCCGTGGACTGACGAATGTCAGAAGAGTTTTACTGATTTGCGTATTGCTTTGTGTTCTGCTCCTGTATTGGGTACTCCTGATTACAGTAAGCCCTTTACGCTCTATGTCCACGAAAGAGAGGGTTGTGCATTGTCAGTCTTAACGCAGCGTTTTGGAGATCAACAGCGACCATGCGCATATTTCTCAGCTACGTTAGATCCAGTAGCTAAAGCATTGCCTAGTTGTCTTAAGGCGACAGCGGCAGCAGCAATTTCTATTCGACAGTCTGCTGGAGTAGTGCTAGATAATACTCTCATTGTTATGGTGCCACATGCAGTGGATACTTTACTAAATAGGACAAAAACGCAGCATCTTACGAGTGCTCGGTTGTCCGGATATGAGCTGACGCTTTTGGCTAGTCACATACACATCAAACGATGTAATACCCTGAATCCAGCTACTTTGTTGCCTCTTCCAGAAGAGAGAGATGTCTCTGAACAGCATGATTGTTTTCTCCGTACTGAAGAAGAGACTAAGGGTAGAATTGACCTAAAAGACACGCCATTAGTGAATCCAGATGGAACACTATGGGTAGATGGTTCTTGTTTCAAGCTCCCGAATGGAGATACAGTTTCAGCCTACGCTATTACTACTTTGCATACGATTGTGGAGACAGCACGCATTAGACATAATTCAGCTCAGGCAGCTGAATTGATAGCCTTAACTAGAGCGTGTGTGTTATCCAAAGGAAAAAGAGTAAACGTGTACACTGATAGCCAATACGCTTTTGGTGTAGCGTTTAACTTTGGGCGCTTATGGAAGGAAAGAGGATTCTTTACTTCCCATGGTACTAAGATACAACATGGTCAATTAGTGACTGAACTTCTTGAGTCACTTACAATGCCTACTCAGATAGCGATCGTGAAGTGTAGTGCACACAAAAAGATTGTGGACGATGTTGGTCGAGGAAATGCATTTGCAGATGAGGTAGCGAAAAAGACAGCCAGAGACAACACAAGTCGAATGTATGTTGCAGGTCCCGCAAACTGCGTAAGAGAAAAGGGAATGTGTGAAGATACAGTAGAGAGTGTGAAATCAATTCAAGGAGAGGCTACGGAGAATGAGTTGAGAAAGTGGAAGGAAAGTACAGGAATGTTAGATGAGATGGGATGTTGGGTTGAATTATCAGAACATCAACGTTGGCTGTTACCAGATGCTTATGTACTACCTGTAGTTACTATGGCACATGGTCCAGCTCACCTAAGTGCAAAAGGAATATGTAAACTTCTGGCTCCAGTGTGGCAAAATGAGGGGATCCCAAAGTGTGCAAATAATGTAGTAAAACATTGTATTGTTTGCTTGATGTACAATCCGGGAAAGGGAACCCCAACTCCAGCAGGTCATTTTGCTCCTCCAACATATCCATTTGAGGTGTTGCAGATCGATTATATTCACATGGAACGATGCAACAACCTCAAATATGTTCTGGTGGTAGTATGTGCTTTTTCTAGATGGGTAGAAGCCTACCCTCTGAAGGACAATACTGCTTTATCAACTGCCAAAATACTTTTGAAAGAATTCTTCCCTAGGTTTGGTTTGCCGCGCATTGTCTGGAGTGACAATGGGAGCGAATTTGTGGGTCAAGTCATGCAAAAAGTTTGTGCAGGTCTTGGCATAAAACAGAAGTTCCACGCGGCGAATCACCCACAGTCGGCTGGTTTAGTAGAATGCTACAATGGAACCTTGAAGCTTAAAATTGCTAAGGTGCAAGCTAGCACAGGACTTAATTGGCCTGATGCTTTACCATTGGCTCTTCTGTCCACCAGAACAGCAGTACACTCTCGTTTGGGGCTTAGCCCTTACGAAGTGATATTTGGTCGCCCAGCTAATGTATGGGGAGTTCCTCGCCCTAAGAAATACTCAGACTTGCCATACCCGATGTTGATTGACTACTTGCATGACCTTACAACTAAATTGCGTGTTCTTCATCAACAGGTTCAGAGTGCTCTACCAGAGGCTTCCACAGACCCAGGTCATTCCATCCGACCAGGTGACTGGGTCTGCACGAAAAATTTCCAACGACAGAGAAATTTGGAGCCCAGATGGAGAGAGCCACGCCTGGTTCTTTTGACCACAAGAACAGCAGTTAAAGTCGAAGGAAAGAAAAACTGGGTGCATGCCGTGCACTGCAAGAAAGTGCCTTTGCCCTTGCCTTTCGATCAGTGGGTCCGTAGAGGCATCAGTGACTCTGAAAGTGAGAAAGTTCCGCAATTTGTACCATTCAGTGATGCGCGTCTAATTGGAACACTTTCTGAGAAAGAGGACGACGACATCCTTCAAGAAGCAATACCATCGCATCGTCGCTTGAACACGACAAATCCAGGAACATTGTTTCAAAACCAGACTGCCTCTGGACAGGAACGCTATAATTTGAGACCAAGACCAAAGAACTTGTAAATTTCTCTCCTATGTAGTACTCTATCCCGGTTGCAGGGTCACGGTAGGAGTCTTAGTTACGACCTGAGTAAGTGGCAATAGGCCTGCAGGACCTCACAGTGTCATAGGACGGTAGATAATCGTGACTACAGTGATTGAGGAAGATTGCCGTGAGCATCCACTTAGAAAGATGGAGGCTACATTAGATAAAAGAGAAAGTAAAAATGTAAAGAATAATTGTAAAGAAATATATAGTCGTTGTAGTATTGCTCTATGCGTCATTATATTGTCGTGTATTCTTTTGGCATCTGTAAACTGGATCATTATTACTCTGCAGCAAAAAGTTGTCTCTTCTCCTACCTCTACATCTTCTTCTACTATCTCTCCGCACCTATTTCACACTCTTCCCCAGCATGAACTCATCAGAAGAACTGAATACTTTAACAATTCCTTCGTCCAGTTGTTACATCAACATCAGTTAGTGATCAATACAACTGACTGTTGGGTGTGTGGACTCATACCACATACGGTAGAAAAAGGAATGCCATATTTAGTTCTTCCATTCTCCTATGAAGGTTCCGCTTGGGCTTATTTTGTCATTTTCAATAATGCATATCAAAGTAAAATTAAACAACCTGTCAGTTCACATAGTGTTGGTTCAGATTTCAGTCATAGTTTATTGATAAAGGGAATGGTAGCTATGGCTAAAATCATGGAAAAAAGTGAAGCTTCCATAGATGAAAGAAAAGCATATACCAATTGGAACATAACTAATTACATTTCCAGCCTCAATGATAAGGTTAAGCAAGGAAAATCTCCTCCGATACGAGTCATACCCCAACAAGGAAATTTCTGTCTGCAAATAAATGGTAGAACTCCAAACACCGGACAAAGAGAAAGTTTATGTTCCCATACATATGTTTATTCAGCCCTGAATTCACTGCCGTTAGTACCATCTCAAGGTACATACTTCGTTTGCCACGATAGGGCTTATACATGGTTGCCAGCTGATTTCTCTGGTACTTGTTATATAGCCTTTCTTCTTCCCCCTACATACACCGCTCCTGCGAACCATCATAAAAATAGATATGGCAGAGGGATTGTGGATTCGAAAGACACAGCAGGACAAGAGGGAGGAGATTTCCTCAAAGGATTTCTTCCCTTCTGGGGTCCAATGGCCAACAGCAGAAATATAAGGCAATTGGTTTGTGTCGTAGAAACCACCATAGACATCACTGTAGGAGCTTTAAGTAACATTACAGCTGAACTACAGGCTGATCGTCTTATGACCTTGCAGAACCGTGTTGCCTTAGACTTTGTTCTTGCGGACCGTGGTGGAGTATGCAAATTGATCGGATCAAGTTGCTGTATTTTCATACCTAATGACGCTCCGACAGTATACCAAGCTATCTCTAAGTTACACATAATCTCCGAGTCGATTCATCAGGACGAAGGAGATTGGTCCTTTTCAGAGTGGTTTTGGGGATTACTGTCCAAATGGGGTTGGAAGGTATTGACATTCTTTGGAGTAATTTTAGCTTTTATATTCTCTTGTTGTCTTTGTATGCACTGCGGTCCTGCCATCTGCAACCTATGTGCTACTGCATGTATTCCCAAACCCAAGTCACAAAGAGCAGAGAATATCAAAATGATGGTACAGCAACAGCTTGATGACCTCATGGTCATAAACATCGACTCAGATTAACATGAGTTTGTGTATCTTGCCTGAGTTCTGGCAAAAGGAGGGTCTGAGGAAATTCGATTTTTAATACGATCGTATCGACCCGCCATTTTGTGGCCCGCCGCCATTTTATGTTGCCTTCACTCAGGCAGCACAGCGAACGAAGTCCATTCTGCCTTTTCTGCTTATTCTGCAACATGGTGTTCAAAACAGCCTTCTGCCTCTATCTTTACAAGGCTGGTATTAAGGTCTGACCGAGTACACTAATCCCTGTCTGGTTTTCTAATCCTTGTTTCAACTATCTGTAGGCTCACACTATTCTCCGCCGATCTTATCTTATCGTCTGGCCTTCGCTGTCCTTTGCTAGTATTCTCTCATTTCACAACTGTCCTCCAAACGCACACAAACTTATCGCACCACATGCAACTTCGTTGTGGATCGGTTAATGAATTAGTTCAAGGGAGGGGTGACAAACACAGCTGGAGGGGAGGCAACCTTAAGTCACTTGATACTTTGTTTTCCAATTCCTTCTATTGGTGCTGTCTTGTTTTCCGACATTTCTATTGGCTCTGTTCTATCTTTACATTATTCTTACTGGCTCCTTTCTATGTGTTCTGGGAGTGTATGTAGTTAATAAATGGTTTTTATACGGTATATAAGATTGTGCGCCACAAAGTAAAGTGGCAGTCTCCTGAGAACATACCTTGTGTACTTCTTGGACAACTGTACTAGCTGCAGCTAATAAAATCTGATCTTTTACGCCTGACAGAGTGTCCCGTGTCTCTGTTAGTTGAGGCAGGTGAATCCAAGGAGATTTCAGGCGTACCCTGCGCCGCCAGGCCCATAAGGTTCTGGTTCTTCAACGTCTCATTTTTGGTTAACACTGGAGCTACAAACTCTAGTGTCAGAACTGCCGAGGTTCCCAATATGCCACTTTCTGGGAAAACAGTACAGGTTGTAGGAGTAGGAAATCAATTCCTCACAAATCCAAATTCTCAACTGATTCCTGTTAAAATCGGTACTTTGGAGGGCCAACACAAATTTGTAGTCTGTGACTCTAGTCCAGATTGCCTTTTGGGCATAGATCTGTTGTGCAAAACAAGATGCTTGATTACTTGTACAAATTATGAAAGTGCCATTCAGACAAATAGTGAAGATGATGATGAATCATTAATACCAATTTACTGTAATTCAGTTAATGAAAAATTCCCACTGATTACTTTCTATCCTGCATTTACAGTACACGATCTACCAACTGATCTACAAGGTACTGTTACTTTGAAAGTTTGGGATCTTTTTGGGACAGACATTGGTCTTTTTAAAGGAGTTGAACCATTCAAAGTCACAGTCAAACCCAATGCAGTTTTGTGAAAAGCTCCTCAGTATCACATAGTACCAGATGTAATTGAAGTAGTTACTCCTGTAATTGTAGGTTTTGTCAAGCACGGAGTTTTGAAAGAAGTGCTGAGCAGCCCATGCATTTCACCTATTATGGGTTTGCGAAAACCAAGTGGGAAATTTCACATTGTTCAGGATTTGAGAAAAAATTATGATATTGTGGTCAAATGTTGTCCAGTTGTACCTAATTTGTGACGCATAATAGTTCACAGTAGTGGACTTGTCACAAGCATTTTTCCCAGTGCCTCTACATGAGGATAGCCAGTTTCTTTTCTGTTTCAAATTCTGTAATCGTGTGTATACCTGGTGTAGGACTCCACAAGACTTTTCAGAATCCACGTCAATATTTAAACAGGTGTTGAAAAAGATTTTGGAATCATTGGAAATGCCTTTCTAATCAATATTGGTTCAGTACATTGATGGTTTATCAGTTGCTTCAAAGACACAGGAAGCATGCAGGCAGATACTATTGCCTTGTTGAATCATTTGGATGAAAATGGATATAAAGTGTCCCCAGTGAAATGAAAGTACTGCCAAAAGGAGGAGAAAAACTTGGAACCCAAATAGAGAAAGGCGCAAGGAAGGTGTCCAGAGAAAGAGTCACAGCTATTTTATAAATTAATCCTCCTGTTACTCAAAGAGATGTCAGGATGTTTTGGAAAATGGTGAGTTACTGTCGGCAGTTAGTTCCCAGTTTTTCTGTTATTTCAAAGCCACTGCAGAGATTAACCCATAAAGATATTACTGAGCCAGTCCCGTTCGATGAAGATTGTATGAAAGCCTTTATTGAGCTGAGAGAGAGTCTGTGCAGAGCACCAGTTCAGGGAATGCCTGATTACACAAAACCATCTTCTTTGATTTGCCAAAAATGTGATTACTGTATACTTTCTGTCCTAACAGGTACATGATGGCGTAAATCATCCTGTGGCATATTTTTCAGCTTCTTTGGATCCGGTGGCTGTAGCTTTTCCAGACGGTTTAAAAAATGTGGCTGTGGTTGGTGTTGGTCTCGCTCAGTGAGAGCATTGTGATGGGACATCCTTTAACTGTACTGGTCCAGCTGAGGTCTTCTTTACCAGGACCAACACTCAGTATTTGACAAATGCCAGGTTGATGAAGTATGAATTGTTGATTTTAGGATCCTCAAATGTGACCCTCAAGAGGTGCACTGTACTTAATCCTGCAACCTTGCTACCAATAGACAATGTTGAAAATGAAAATGTAAAAGAAGTTGATCATGACTGTCTAATCCAATCCAATCCAATCAAGCATTTGTAAAGCGTGCTACTCACCTGCTAGAGTCTCCAGGTTGCTGATGGGGGAGGGGGGAAGGATTGCTACTACTCGAATAACCAGGTTTTGAGGCGTTTCCTGAAGGTCAGGAGGTTCTGGGACAGTCATAGGTGGACGGGGAGGGAGTTCCAGGTTTTGGCGGTGAGGTGGGAAAAGGATCTGCCGCCGGCTGTAGTTTGGTGGATGTGAGGGACGGTGGCGAGGTTGGAGGAGCAGAGTTGGCGGATGGGAGTGTGGAAGGTGAGTCGCTCGTTGAGGTAGGCAGGGCCCGCGTTGTGGAAAGCTTTGTGGGCGTGGATGAGGAGTTTAAAGGTGATCCTCTTATTGATGGGAAGCCAGTGTAGGTCTCTGAGGTGGGCTGAGATGTGGTCGCGACGTGGGATGTTGAGGATGAGGCGTGTGGAGGCGTTCTGTATACGTTGCAGTTTCTTCTGGAGCTTAGCCGTGGTTCCTACATAGAGCGCGTTGCCGTAATCCATTCTGGTGCTGACAAGGACATAGGTGACCTTCCTTCTGGTTTCGGTGGGGATCCATCTGGAGATCTTGGAAGCATGCGTAGGGTGTTGAAGCAGGAAGATGAGATGGCATTGACTTGCTGGGTCATGGTGAGCGATGAGTCTAGGATGAAACCTAGATTGCGAGCATGGGTGGTGGGTGTTGGTGCGGTTCCCAGAGTGGCTGGCCTCCAGGAGTCGTCCCATGCGGAGCGGTTGGAGCCGAGGATGGGGATCTCTGTCTTGTCTGAGTTAAGTTTGAGGCAGCTCTTCTCCAACCAACTGGCGATGGAATGCAGTCCGTCGTGGAGGTTGGTTTTGGCAGTGGCGGGATCCTTGGTGAGGGAGATGATCAGCTGGGTGTCGTCGGCGTAGGAGACGATGTTGAGGTTGTGGGATCGGATGATGTTGGCGAGCGGTGAGAGAGGATCCTTGGGGAATGCCGAAGATGGTCTTGTTGGCTTCAGACAGGAAGGGAGGGAGGCAGACTCTCTGAGTTCTGCCGTAGAGGAAGGAATTGATCCAGTCCAGGGCCTTGTGGTAGATCCCAGCATCGTAGAGGCGAGTGCAGAGGTTGTGGTGATAGACGGTGTCGAAGGCCGCTGAAAGTCCAGGAGGATGAGGGCTGTGGTTTTGCCTTTGTTGGGCATGGTCCTGATGTCGTCGATTGCAGCGATGAGGGCGGTCTCAGTGCTGTGGTTCCTATGGAATCCGGATTGGGAGATGTCCAGCGTGTTGTTATCCTCTGGGAAGCGGGTCAGTTGGCCGTTGACGATTTTCTCGATGACCTTCACCGGGAAGGGAAGCAGGGAGATGGGCAGGTAATACTTTTTTTTAGCAGGGCGTTGACTTCGGCGTGCTTCCAACTCTCCGGGAAGGTGGCGGTCTCGAAGGAGCTGTTGATGATCATACGGAGTTGGGGGCAATGATGGGTCTTGCTTTGTTGAAGACAGTAGAGGTTACTGAGCTGTGCACCAAACCCAGACCTGATATTCAGGATACTCCTTTAGAGAAAAATGATCAAATACTTTTTGTCGATGGTCCCTGTTTGAGAGAGAATGCAGGAATATTTAAATCTGGATATGCTATGTGCACCATTTCTGGTGTACTAGAAGCTTCATGGCTTCAAGGAATATTTTCTGCACAAGTGTCTGAATTGGTGGTTCTTACTAGAGCATGCTTATTTCTGCACAGCTTAAAATTACGATTTTTACAGACTGCCAATATGAATTTGGTGTTTTGCATGACTTTGGGCAGTTGTGGTCACAGTGAGGTTTTATGACCTCTTCTGGCTCACCAATCAGAAATGGTCATATATGTCATGATTTGTTACAAGCCCTAAAACTGCCTGAAATGATTGCTGTGGTTAAGTGCAGCGCTTACCAGAGGTCAAGCGATTTTATTTCCATGGGAAATTCCTATGCGGATCAAGTTGCTCAGTTCTGTGCTTTTAACTGTGTCACTTTTAATGAAGAAAGGAAACATTTTGGTGCGATGAATACTGATGAGACAAGTCAGAATTATATATTGACAGAAATTGATTCTTGGGAGGAGATAAAGAGACTCCAAGATGAGGTTGCAGAAGATGAAAAGAAAAAATTTATAAAATTGGGTTCCATTCAAAGAGAAATTGATTAAATTTGGGTTTTAAATGAATCACAGGTGGTTTTGGTAAACTACTGACACAAATGGCAAGATGCTATCATGGTCAAACACACATTGGCAGAGAAGCAATGATTCAAACATTTAAGCAATCCTGGCTCAATGCAAAGTTTAGACAAGTTGCGGAAGCAATATGTCACAGATGCATTACACGTCAACAAATGAATGTGGGAAAGAGAGCTGTTGTTAATTTGAGTCACATTGAAAGAGCAGGTGGTCCCTTTAACAGAATGCAGATGGATTTCATTGAGATGCCTGTGATTGGTGGTTTCAGATAAGTGTTTGTGACTTTCTGTATATTTAGCCACTGGATTGAAGCCTACCCTACACTTAGTCATAATAGCCTCACAGTGGCAAAGCTTTTACTTAGGGAGTTGATACTTAGATTTGTTTTTTTGGCTTCCTTACAATCCGACAGACAAAGGGGGTCATTCTGACCTCGGCGGTAAAAGCCGCTTACCGCCGGTCAGAAGCCCGCCACAATACCGCCGCGGCCGCGGTTAGCCGCTACGGACATTCTGACCCACAACTGCCAAACCTCCAAAAATCCGACCTCCACTGCAGTCCGCCACATCAGCGGCCAGTGGTAAATTGGAGATGACCAAACCTCCACCGCCACGCCAACAGAAATACGCCCATGCCATAACGACCCACAAATCCACGCAGCGGTCTTTCAAACGCGGTAGTCCATTGGCGGTACACACCGCCGCGGTCAAAATACACACACCTTTACAAAACACTACCCCATTGGACAATGTGAAAGACACACACCTGAAACACATACACACACCACTCCCACACACCCATTACAATATAAAACACACACCCACATCACCCACAAACCCCTACAACCAAAGATCTGAGACGAAGGAGAGAGAGACACATCAGAGAATAGAGAGCTATACACACAGAGGCACACTACAACATCACACACACCACATAGAAGCACAAAGAACCACACACCAACACACTCATCACCACATACACCACCCCACACCTCATCCACACCACCCCATGGCACCCCAAAGGCACCCACGGTTTTCGGACCAAGAACTCCGGGTCATGGTGGAGGAAATCATAAGAGTTGAACCCCAGCTCTTCGGCTCACAGGTGCAGCACACCACTATAGCCAGGAAGGCGGAGCTATGGCAGCGGATCGTGGACAGGGTCAACGCGGTGGGACAGCATCCCAGAAATCGAGACGACATCCGCAAACGCTGGAACGACCTACGGGGGAAGGTGCGCTCGATGGTGTCGCGACACAACATCGCGGTGCAGAAGACTGGCGGCGGACCCCCACCCACCCCACCCTAATTCACATCATGGGAGCAAGAGGTCCTGAACATCCTGCATCCTGACGGGCTCGCTGGAGTAGGCGGAGGAATGGACTCTGGTAAGTCTAATCTCAACTACTCCATCCACCCTACCCCACCAGCATGCCAACCCACACCCCCACCCCCACCCTCACCCCCAAACCCCCAGCACACATCCTCCCTGAGAATGTCTCCCCAGCACAACCCACACAACCCAAACACCAACCCCTGCATGCCACCACAAACAATGGACACCCATCACCTACGCATGACCACTGCACATATCCATCCCCCCCCCACAAACCACCCTCACAACACCTCCCCCAAGGGAATGCCTGCACTGGGGGATAAGGGCACCCCTAAATCGCACGCAATTGCACACACAGAAACAATAACCATACTCTCTCACCCCATGCAGGACCCGAACGCCAACACACCGGTCAGGAGGGTCCAGAAATGTCCATCCCACCCCCGGAACAGGCCCCCAGTGATGACAGCAGCTCTGTCGACCTGGAACCTGATGACCAGCCCGGACCATCGGGGACCTCTGGGCAGTGGGTACCCCACACACAGACACAGGCCACAGCAGACCCAACCCCCTCTGGGAACAACAGCACAGCTCCCACCCAGCGGGCCCATGCCTCTGTCTCTAGGACAGGTCAATCAGCGGTGTGTCTGCCACTACAGGGCACCCAGGCTAACCCACCACCCCAACAACAACAGGGACCTGGGGGCAGTGGTAGTGGGCACACCGTCCAGGGGACAGAGGCCCGGGGAACCAGGGCAACTCGGAGGGCTGCCGTGCGACAGGGGGGGGGGAGGAGAGGCCCAGGGAACCCACTCTCCAAGAGGCCCTCACCACCATCATGGGAGCATACCACCACTCCCAAGAGACGATGGCGACGGTACTGACCAGGTTCACCGAGATCCAGGCACAGCAGGAGGAACGGTACATGGGGTACAGAGAGGAGCTCAGGAACATCGCTACCGCCATGGGGACCATAGTCCAGGCCCTCAACAGGATAGAAGACACGTTGCGGGACCATGTGGCACCACACAGGGCCCCTGTCACTAGCCAGGAACAGCCTACCACCTCCGCCGGCGCTAGTGGACAGGAGGCCCCACCACAACGACAGGCCACCAGAACCCCACCTCCTGCTGAGGAACAACCACCCGCAAGAGGAGCCTGAGATCCAAAAAAAAGACAGAGTAGGATGCCAAGACCCCCGCCAGCATACCCCCTGAAGTCATCCCACTGTCCCACATTGCCACCCTGTCCAACCTTAAACAGACCCTGCTCCATCCTTCCACAGGCATATGGACAATGCACCTGTGAGACTGAGTACTGGACTCTGCCATGGACAATACTCCACCCCCACCCATCACCGTTTCACTATCATGTACAAATATCTAAGCACAAAAAATAAAAATAAATTTGCACATAAAAAAGTTTGGAGTCATGCTCTATTCTCATCAACAGTATTACACATAACAGTTCAATATATGTGATGTCAATTAGTGATGACAACATACCAATGTCAATACGCTGTAGTTCATGGGCAAACCACGCAGAAGTCAGGCTCTGAGTCAGAAAGCACTGAGAAGGGAAGGGAAAATAAACAAGTTTGTTTAAAAGAACTGGTGGGAAATACAGAAAGTAGAGATACATGAGGCTCTAAGTAAATGGGAAATGGCGTGGGTGAATCTTACCTGTGTGCTACTGAAAATACTGTTGTATAACAGTTTCCCTGTTGTCTGTGTTCTCCCCGACGTCTTCCTCCTCTTCACTCTCCACAGGCTCCACGGCTTCTACAACACCACCATCTGGACCATCCTCCTGCAGGAAAGGCACCTGACGTCGCAATGCCAGATTGTGAAGCATACAGCAGGCCACGATGATATGGCACACCTTCTTTGGTGAGTACATTAGGGATCCACCTGTCATATGCAGGCACCTAAACCTGGCCTTCAGGAGGCCGAATGTCCTTTCTATGACCCTCCTAGTTCACCCATGGGCCTCATTGTACCGTTCCTCTGCCCTGGTCCGGGGATTCCTCACTGGGGTCAATAGGCAAGGCAGGTTGGGGTAACCAGAGTCACCTATTAGCCACACACGGTGTCTCTGTAGCTGTTCCATCACATAGGGGATGCTGCTATTACGCATCACATACGCGTCATGCACTGACCCAGGGAACATGGCATTAACATGTGAGATGTACTGGTCTGCCAAACAGACCACCTGGACATTCATAGAATGGTAATTTTTCCTGTTTCTGTACACCTGCTCATCGTCATTTGGGGGTACTAAAGCCACATGGGTCCCATCAATGGCACCAATGATGTTGGGGATATGTCCAAGGGCATAGAAATCACCCTTCACTGTAGGCAAATCATCCTCCTCTGGGAAAATGATGTAGCTCCTCATGAGTTTCATCAGGGCAGACAACACTCTGGACAAAATCTTTGAAAACATAGGCTGAGACATTCCTGATGACATGGCCACTGTTGTCTGGAATGAGCCACTAGCCAAAAAATGGAGGACTGACAGAACCTGCACTAGAGGGGGAATTCCTGTGGGATGGCGGATGGGGGACATCAGGGCTGGCTCAAGCTGGGCACACAGTTCATGGATAGTGGCACGGTCAAGTCGGTATCGTAGTATAATATGGCGTTCTTCCATTGTCGACAGGTCCACCAGCGGTCGGTACACGGGAGGATTCCTCCTTCTCATCGCAAGTCCCAGCGGACGGTGCCTAGGAAGGAGATTATGGAGCACAGAGTCAATCAACTCACAGGTACGTTCACCACAGCTTGCACAGTACACGAAAAGGTATGGATGGCTATGTTTGGATGTGTGGCAATGCAAGGCCTAGGCCTGTGTGACGCAGTTGAAATTAAGCCATGTGGGCCCTTGAAATGGCGGCTGCCTGACCGGTGAAGTGGGACAATGGGATGTGAGGTCAATGCGCTGGCGTGGCACACCGTGGCGGTAGGCGGTCGAAGACCGCTATACGAAGCCGCATTGGTTAACATTGAACCCTATGGGATTCAGGAGCCAATGACGATGTGCGGTCGCGGTACGCACCGCCGCGGTACGCACCGCCATTTTCTATCTGCTTAATCACTCGAGACCTGATCATCCACAGGAGAGGACCTATACTGCAAGTGCTGCTGTGACCTCGGTCTGGAAGTGACAATGGCTGCTGCGACTGGGGAAAGGGCCCCTGCCTTCACATCTGAAGAGTTGGAGAAACTAGTGGATGGGGTCCTCCCCCAGTATGCGCTACTCTACGGTCCTCCAGACCAACAGGTGAGTACACTGAGTGCACATTGAATGGGTTATGCCTGTGTGGAGTGGGGTGGATGTAAGTTGGTGGGGTGGGGAGAAAATGAGGAGTGCAACGCACAACAGATGAGAGAATGGGCCACATGGCAAGGTTGGGGAGGGGGGGCATGTACTCCAAACATGCCGAAATTTCACGTTTTCTCTTTCCCACCCTGTACATGTCTAACAGGTGAGCGCCCATCAGAAAATCGACATTTGGCGTGCCATCGCCAAGGAAGTCCGGGCCCTGGGGGTCTACACCAGACGGGGCACCCACTGCCGCAAGAGGTGGGAGGACATCCGCCGCGGAACCCGAAAGACCGCCGAGTCACTGCTGGGGATGGCCTCCCGACCTAGGAGGGGTGCCAGTCGTACCCTGACCCCCCTGATGTCCCGGATCCTGGCGGTGGCCTACCCTGATTTGGATGGGCGCTTGAGGACATCACAGCAGACACAAGGGGGTGAGTACCTGCACATTCTGCTATCCTTAAGCGCAGTTGAGGAGTCTGGGTGGGGGAGGAGGGCCGTGGGTGACACTAGGCCAGGGCGCTTTCTGTAGTGTAGTCCCCTCCCTTAGACATGGCCTTGTGCCCCCGCCCCCCACCTCTGTAGGGTGCTAAGTACAGCTATCCATGGTCCTGCATCACCCATGTGCGCGTCTGTTGTCCCTAGACCTGTTGGCCTAGTCAGAAGTACTGAGTAGTGTACCCCAATTTCGCGGCTTAGTGCATGAGGCACTTGTGTCTGTCCTCTCCGCCAACGGTATTGACAAGGCATACACTCAACTTTGGTTTTTTTCTCCCCCCACCCTTATTCTTTGTCTTCTTGTGCCTTAGCATCATCAGGCGGAGGAGAATTGGCGTCGGAGCACGAGGGAGCTGCAAGTCACAAGGCCCCGGTGGGCACTGGAACAGACACCGAGGGCACCAGTGATCCGGAGGGCGAGGGGAGCACCACAACGGGGACTGGTGAAGACACCAGCGACACGGACACGTCCTCATTTGGGAGCTCCCTAGCGGTGGCGGCAACATCCGGGCCCCCTGCCTCCACAGGTACAGCCACCACCCAGCGCTCCAGCTCCGCCCTCCCAGCAGCCCCTCAGCCTTCGCTCCGTGCCCGCTCGCCCAGGAAGGCGGGCGTCTCCTTCGCCCCAGGCACCTCAGCCCCTGCCCCAGTTACCCCTGCTGCCCTCAGTGTGGAGCTCATTGACCTCGTGAGGACGCTCATTGTTGGGCAGACTACCCTTTTGAATGCCATTCAGGGGGTGGAAAGGGAGGTGCATCGGAGCAATGCCTACCTGGAGGGCATTTATTCGGGTCAGGCTGCCCATCAACGATCGTTCACTGCTCTGGCCTCAGCACTGACGGCAGCCATTGTCCCTGTCTCCAGCCTCCCTCTTCTAACTGCCTCCACCCTTTCTCTGTCTCCTGTTCCTCAGCCTATCCCATCCACACCATCAGACCAGCCTGCACACACCTCAACACCCAAGGCCAGATCATCCAGAAACAAGCACCACAGGACACACAAGCATTCACCCCAGCAACACCCAGATGCAGACATTCCAACAGTCACTACCACCTCTGTGTCCCCCTCCTCCTCGTCTCCCTCTTCCCTCCCTGTGACGTCTCCACTCACACCTGCATGCACACCACCATCAGCCAGTGCTTCCATCACCAGCACACACTCCACTACAGTCCTCACACGTGCAGTCACCACCCCCACTGCCATCTACACGTCCCCTGTGTCCTCTCCCACTGTGTCTGTCACCCCCTCTTCCAAGACACATAAACGCAGGCAGACACCCAAACAACAGCCAACCACCTCACGACAGCCTACGCCTCAGTCACCTGCACCCAAAGACAGCACACCTGACTCTCCTACAACCACATCTTCTTCCTCCACTTCCATCACCACTACTCCTACCCTTTACCTTGGTCCTAAGAAATATTACCTCTCTAATCTTAACCTCTTTCCCTCCCCTGACCCACCCCCTCCATCGGTTAAGAGTCCCAAGAGCACCTCAGCCACCACCAGCCCAGCTTCGAGTGTCCAAGTGGTGCACGGCTTCTGGAGTCCACCCTTTGGCGGCAGTGACACTTCACTTAGCAGCAAGGGGACATCCAGCCCACCCCCAGGCAAGAGGACATGTAAACTGAAGGGCCGCCGTGAGAGGACTGAGACGGCTGCCCCCAAGGAGCCAACAACGGCCACTTCACCTGCCACAACAGCCAGGGGAGGCAAGGGCCCGAGAGCCCCATCTAAGGAGCGAAAGGGCAGCAGGGCGGAGAGGTCATCCATCAGGAGCGCGGAGCAGGAGGGCCCCGCAAGCGCCATCCCGCCTGCAAGGGACGACAGCAAAGGGCCCAGGACTCCGTCCCCGAAGGGGCCTGCCACTGCACAGTCGGAGGGCGAGTGAGCAGGGTGTCCAGCCCAGGTCTGGCTCCCTAGACTTACTGGAAGAGCACCGCTGAAGAGGGCCCCGCTGTGAAGACAGTCACCGCTGAACAGGGCCCCGCCGTGAAGACAGGCACCGCTGAACAGGGCCCCGCCGTGAAGACAGGCACCGCTGAACAGGGCCCCGCCGTGCAGAAGAGCACCGCTGAAGAGGGCCCCGCCGTGAAGACAGTCACCGCTGAACAGGGCCCCGCCGTGAAGACAGTCACCGCTGAACAGGGCCCCGCCGTGAAGACAGGCACCGCTGAACAGGGCCCCGCCGTGAAGACAGGCACCGCTGAACAGGGCCCCGCCGTGCAGAAGAGCACCTCTGAAGAGGGCCCCGCCGTGCAGAAGAGCACCGCTGAACAGGGCCCCGCCGTGCAGAAGAGCACCGCTGAACAGGGCCCCGCCGTGCAGAAGAGCACCGCTGAACAGGGCCCGCCGTGCAGAAGAGCACCGCTGAACAGGGCCCCGCCGTCTCAAGCACCGCTCCGCTGGGCCCTTCCTGTCAAGCACCGCTCCGCTGGGCCCCGCCGTCTCAAGCACCGCTCCGCTGGGCCCTTCCTGTCAAGCACCGCTCCGCTGGGCCCCGCCGTCTCAAGCACCGCTCCGCTGGGCCCTTCCTGTCAAGCACCGCTCCACTGGGCCCCGCCGTCTCCAGCACCGCTCCGCTGGGCCCCGCCGTCTCAAGCACCGCTCCGCTGGGCCTTTCCTGTCAAGCACCGCTCCGCTGGGCCCCGCCGTCTCAAGCACCGCTCCGCTGGGTTCTTCCTGTCAAGCACCGCTCCGCTGGGCCCCGCCGTCTCCAGCACCGCTCCGCTGGGCCCTTCCTGCAAACACAGTTCACGGTTCACTGTGGCCATCATGCATCCTCCTTGACCAGTGGAGCAATTCCTCCACCTGATGGACTGTGGCTTTGCACTCCCCAGGATATGGCAGTGGGCAATCCAACCACTGTAGAGACATTGAGAGACTGTGGCTTTGCACTCCCCAGGATATGGCAGTGGGCAATCCAACCACTGTAGAGACATTGAGAGACTGTGGCTTTGCACTCCCCAGGATATGGCAGTGGGCAATCCAACCACTGTAGAGACATTGAGAGACTGTGACTTTGCACTCCCCAGGATATGGCAGTGGGCATGGTGGCCCCTTCGTGGGTCTGGCGTCGTGGACTCATGTGGCTGAGGTGCCCCCCCTTCCCTTCCCCCTGAGGTGCCTGTAGTTTTGTCATCAGATGCCCCTGCACTGTTCTCTCCAAAGGACTCAGGTCTCGTGTGTGGGCTTTGCCCTTGTGTTGCTACACTTTGGCCCACGGACAAATCGTTAATACGTAAAATGTGCAGGACTGATTTCTTCAGTTGTCCACTGCTGTGTATATAGACTTTTTAAATGTAAATATTCTGGCTAGTTGACCAATACTTATCGGAGGCTATTTTGGACATAAATATTTATTGTCAATTTTGAAATGTCATTGCATTTTTTACGGGGTTTGGTTGGTGTCACTGTGACTTGTTGCTCTGCATTGGTGTGTACATATTGGGGGGGGGGGTTGCATATGTGTGTGCCCGTAACCTTTCGTCCTCCCCCCTCCCGTGTGTCGTAGGTGCTGTACTCACCGTTGACGTCTGCGCCGGAGTTCGTACTCGTGGTAGATGAGCAGGTAGACGAGAGCAGGTATGATGTTCAATTCGGGTTCCATGCTGTCCTCCGTACTCGTGGAGTGCGTAGAGGTGAGCGTTTTCACATTCGTAGTCTGTTTCCGCCGTGTTTTTATCGCCCCGGAAAAGGTGGCAGATTGGTGAGTCGTGATGGTGTGGGTGGTACATTGTCTGCCGCCTGCCTGTTGGCAGTGACCGCCGCGCTGTTTGTTTGTCCCGCCGTGGTGGTCGGAGTGTTAATGTGGCGGGTTGTGTTGGCGGTTCCCGCCAGGGTCAGAATTCCATTTTTTGGACCGCCAGCCTGTTGGCGGGTTGGCCGCCGCTTTATCACCGACCGCCAGGGTTAGAATCACCCCCAAAGTCACTTCAATTACGAGGTGATTAAATTACTATGTTCAGCCTTAAACATTGAGCACAAGCTGCACTGTAGGTTCACCCTGAAGCTACTGGATTAGTGGAACAAATGAATGGCACGCTGAAGGCTCGACGAGCAAAAATGTGTGCCTCTATCAGTCTGAAATGGCCTGATGCTTCACCTTTGGTCCTAATGAGCATGCAAAGTACACCTGAAAGAAAGACTGGACTCTTTCCCCATAAAATCCTAATGGGCAGAGCAATGAAACTGCCAGCTAATCCTGCAAATGCACTTATAAACATAACAGATGACTTGGTGCTGGATTACTGCAAAGGTCTTGCTGATGTGGTTCGCTCTTCTTCCACAGCCGTACGAGCATCCCAAGATCATTGTCATAGTCTCTGAACTGGAGATTGGACGGTGATCAAGAAGCACATGCGGAAAACTTGCTTGGAACCTAGGTGGAAGGCCCTTGTCAAATTGACAACGACTGCTGTGAAGTGTGCAGGAATCCCAAACTGGATTCATGACAGTCATACCTGTGAAGTGCCATATTCTTTGGATGATGAAAAACCAGTGTTGCTGAAAGCACCAGCAGACGTTATACATTCTCACAAACAGCAAGTGACAGAAACAGAGCTCAACATATCCCCGAGCAACACCGGTAGTTATCTACATACATGACAGCGTTATAGCACGCATTGCGTCAGGTACTTATCCACTCAGAACCCCCATAAATTCACCCACCCCAGATATCATCATAGAAGAGGTGTTGCACAGATTGGCGATAATTATGGCTGACTGTAGGAAGTTAGCTCTGTATATACTATCTCAAAGTGAGAGATAGCGTACACAGAGTCCAAGGGTTCCCCTTAGAGGTTGATAGTGGCAACATTAGATAATACTAATGCTCTATTTTGTGGTAGTGTGGTTGAGCAGTAGGCTTATCAGAGGGTAATGTTAAACATTTGTTGTACACACACAGGCAATAAATGAAAACACACACTCAAAAGACTTAACTCCAGGCCAATAGGTTTTTATATAGAAAAATAATATTTTCCTAATTTATTTTAGAACCTCTAGATTCAGAATTTAGGTAAGTACATAAATTGTAAGATACTTCACACAGGTAAGTATGGAACTTTGAGATTAAACACAGTAGTATACACAGTTTTTGGCAAAAATGGCAATAAGTTATTTTAAAAGTGGACACTGCAAAAATCAACAGTTCCTGGGAGAGGTAAGTATTGGTTAGTTTCCCAGGTAAGTAAAGCACTTACAAGTTCAGTCTCCTGGGCATAGGCAGCCCACCGTTGGGGGTTCAAAGCAACCCCAAACCCTCAGCACCACCAACACAGGGCCGGTCAGGCACAGAGGTCAAAGGAGGGCACAAACAACATAGGCGTCCTCTCTGCAGTGTTGGTTATCCTGAACTCGAGACGGGGGCGTCAGGTGCAGAGTGGGAAGACAAGCTTCTGGCGGGAAGTTGGAGTCTCTTTAAAGGTGGTTTCTTGTTGTTGTTTCTGGACAGAGCCGCTGTCCTTGGGAGGTTCTTGGTCCTTTAGGGGCAGGTCAGTCCTCTGAGTCCTCAGAGGTCACTGGTCCTGCTGGATGCGTCGCTGTGCAGGTTCTTTGAGTTTGGAGACAGGCCGGTAGGGCTGGGGCCACGTCAGTCTCTGTTGTCTCTGCAGGGCTTTCAGGTCAGCAGTCCTTCTTCTTTCTTCAGGTTGCAGGATTCTGGTTTCCTGAGTTGAGAGTCATCCCTAAATAGTAAATTTAGGGGGGTGTTTAGGTCTGGGGGGTAGGAGCCATTCTTGGAGGGTGGCTACACCCTCTTTGTGCCTCCTCCCTGAGGGGAGAGGGGCACATCCCTATTCCTATTGGGGGAATCCTCCAAAACAAGATGGAGGATTTCTTAAGACAGGGCTGACCTCAGCTCAGGACACCTTAGGGGCTGCCATGACTGGTGGGTGACGACTCCCTGTTTTTCTCATTATCTCCTCCGGACTTGCCGCCAAAAGTGGGGGGCTGTGTCCGGAGGGGCAGGCATCTCCACTAGCTAGGATGCCCTGGCGTGCTGTAACAACAGGCATGAGCCTCTGAGGTTCACAGCCAGGTGTTACGGTTCCTGCAGGGGGAGGTGAGAAGCACCTCCACCCAGTGCAGGCTTTGTTCCTGGCCACAGAGTGACAAAGGCACTCACCCCATGTGGCCAGAAACCTGTCTGGTTGTGGCAGGCTGGCAGTAACTGGTCAGCCTAACACTAGGAATTGGACTGGTATAGAGGGGGCATCTCTAAGATGCCCTCTGTGTGCATTTTTCAATAAATCCCACACTGGCATCAGTGTGGATTTATTGTGCTGAGAAGTTTGATACCAAACTTCCCAGTATTCAGTGTAGCCATTGTGGAACTGTGGAGTTCGTAATTGACAGACTTCCAGACCATATACTCTTATGGATACCCTGCGCTTACAATGTCTAAGATTTGGCTTAGACACTGTAGGGGCATATTGCTCATGCAACTATGCCCTCACCTGTGGTATAGTGCACCCTGCCTTAGGGCTGTAAGGCCTGCTAGAGGTGACTTGCCTATGCCAAAGGCAGTGGGCACGGCACCCTGAGGCGAGTGCCATATCGACTTAGTCATTTTCTCCCCAAATGCACACACAAGGTGTGAGGCAGTGTGCATGTGCTGAGTGAGGGGTCCACAGGGTGGCATAATACATGCTGCAGCCCTTAGAGACCTTCCCTGGCCACAGGGCCCTTGGTACCAGGGGTACCATTTACAAGGGACGTATCTGTGTGCCAGGGATGTGCCAATTGTGGGAACAAAGGTACAGTTTAGGGAAAGAACACTACTGGTGCTGGGGCCTGGTTAACAGGATCCCAGCAAACTTTCAATCATAACTAGAGTCAACAAAAGGCAAAAAGTTAGGGGGTAACCATGCCATGAGAGGCATTTTCCTACACTGACGTTCAGCAATTCGGTCTCACAACAATATATGTAAAGTCAGGTAACACTGAGTAAGATTGTCCCGGCACATCACTGCTATAGGTCAGCAACAGTGGTAAAGGCAAATACACATTAAGAAGGGAGACAAGAGCCAAAAAGAGATACACAGTGCAGCGGTCAGACTGCAAGAGGTAAGCATAGGAAACACACGTCCTGTGGGGACCATGGACACCCCTCTGGACCATATGATAAAAACGTACCCTTCAGATAAAAAAGAATACTAAAATATTGTAAGCAGTGGCATAAAGGCACTGGAGATCATGCCCAACCATGGCCAAAGGAAGGGACATTTGATGAAGACATAGCTGAACACACATTGACTTACATTCGCTCAACGTATAAGAAAAAGAAGAGACAGAAAAGGGAAGCTATTCTGTCACTATGGCGGGTATTCTGTCTTGAAAATGCAAAGATGAAGTCAACCGCGCCCAAAGAGGCAGTCATGCAAACATAAACAGAACCTCCAGGAGAGTCTTTAGGGGAACCCCCACCTTATGGTCTTTAACCTATCCTGCCAGATGCACCAGGTTCCAGTTCGGGTTGAGCCTAAGGAGGAGAGGTTAGAGGCAAAGGGAGCTGAGGTGCCCCCCGCTCCCGTCCCATCAGCTCCTCGAGGGAACCCAGAACAGAGTGGGAGAGACAGGCTAATAAGTGAGTTGCAGCATATGGTGAGGCAGGCAGAGTGGTCTAGATGTCTTGCCCCCTCCGCGCATGTCATTCTTAGGCTTAGAGACACGTCTGCAGACACTCTGAGAGAGGCAGCAGAGGAATAGGTAGAAGAGGAAGAGGAATGGGAGGGAGATGTAGAGACAACACAATATGCAGAGCCCCCAGATGACTCACATGTCGTAACAGGGGCAGAAGATGATGAGGATTGGGACAATGGGTTTAATAGGAGTACGCATGAACAAGGGGTTAACAGAAGGCTATATCATTTTTGCCTGCGCCCTACATGAGAGTTATTAATGACAGCAAGAGGTGCCACAGATACAAAAAGGGTGTCAATCCCAAAAACAAGGTCAGATTTGACACCAATACAGATAATATACCAAAGGAGGGTAGCTATTATTGTCAACCCTTCTCAGATGAATTGGCGAGGTGGACCAAAAAGGAAGGGAGAAAGCCATGGCCCCGACAAGGGTCTTTTCAACCCTTTGATTTTGCAGAAGATTGCATACGGCAGGGACGGGGTGACCCAGGTTGGAACTACCTATAGACAAACGGACTAAAATGACACGCAGTACTAGACCAGATCCAAGGTTAAGCCTTAGGTCGGGAAGCCCTCGACCAATAACTCAGTTGCCCCTTATTTTTAAGGGAGGGCAGGTGCCAACATACGTGCCATGGCCACAGATGGACAAAGATAATGTAAAGAGAGCACAGCCCCCACTGTCTGAAGGTGCGGGAAAATGGATAGGATGCTTTGAAAAACACACTGCCGGGGTCAACCTGGCTTTAGGCTATGTTAAAAGCTTGCTTAGTTCATTAGTGGGAGACGAAGTAAACACAATTTTTGTTAGAGCAGGGTTCCCTCAAGTGACATTGATAAATACACAGTTTGACGGATCATCTTTTAACAATGTCTGCCAACATGTTTGGGATGTGCTACGGCTGACGTATCCAGATAGACCAGACATTGGAGCCCTAATGGCAGAAAGTATAAAGCTGACTGAGGATATTGCAGAATTCATTACTAGAATGAAAGAACAATAGGTACAGGAAGTAGGATGTAACTGGGAAAAAATGGGAGGAAATGCAATTTTGTTTTCTAATGTATTAAAGCGAGGCCTTCCCACCGATTTACAAGCAAGCTTAGATGGAGTGGTGGGAATAGAGGCTAAACCATGGCCTGAAATACAGGCCCATATAATACATTATTTTAAGCAAAAAACAAGAAAGGACACAACAGGCAGAAAGGGCCGCAGCTAAGCTGGTGCAACAAAAACGTAAGAAACCGAGTACAGAAGGGGCACTTGTAACTGCGCCACCATCAACTGCCACAACGCCAGTGCAGGTACAGGCACCAGGAGGACAACTTGTAAGTGATACGAGGAAGAGGCTGGGAGGTTTTACAGGAGAGCACTGAGCAGAATACTGTCCCTCATAGCTCATGAGGAGCTAGGACAGCGGGTCAGAGCAGTTCCTGTCGACACAGAGGCTTTTTTGTGCAACATTTTTGCCTTGATAGCGCACACACCAGCGCTTTGAGGGAAAACAGTGCAATTACACAAGGAACTGCAGTTCAGACCTTACAAGCCTGTGGATCCCATAGTAGAACCTGAAATGATATTGGAAATATCCGCCCTGAAAATAAGAACAACATATGGCATGCTAATGGCAGTCGACAGGAGACAGGAAATGTGGGCAACAATAGTGTTCACAGATCCTGGGGTTAAATTAAGAGATATATCAGACGAAGAAGTATTTGATAATTGCCCACGAATTTAGCCAGTTGTATTTGAGATGGACATTGCCATTAGAGTGCAATTACAATACAGGACAGTGTCCAGACACGCACAAAACAGACAGAACAATAATAGAATAAGATTTGGCAAAAGTACCAGAGGTTTTGTGGACAAAGGGGCCATATGATGTGGGACTGATCAAAGTGGCTGAGCCTTTGAAAATTACATTGAAACTTGGAGCAATACTGCCCAGGATATACAGTTCCCCTTGTCCAAAGAGGCAGAAGAATGCATCCTACCTGCAATCCAAGTGTTACTTGAGCAGGGAGTAATATACGAGAGGTCAACACCGTGAAATACACCGATTTTTCCGATTCGCAAGGCCAAGGGGGAAACTTGGAGAACGATTCAGGATTTGTGCTCCCTAAACACTGTAGTGATACCAGAATTTCCAGTGGTACCCAACCCATCAGTCACACTGACAAACTTTCCTAAAGATGCCACTTATTTTTCCATGGTTGATTTGAAAATGAGTTTTTCAGCATTCCATTGCATTCTGAGAGCCAATATTTGAATGGATTCACATGCAGAGAGACGCAATATTGCTATAGAAGGCCCCCACAAGGCTTCTGTGAGTCCCTGAGCATTTTTAACAGAACAGTGAAAAAGTATTTAGCGAACATGTAATGCAAGAGTACTCTGTTACAATACGTAGATTATATCATGGTTTGTAGTGCTACTGAAGGCATATGTAGAGAAGAAACCATTGGTCTCCTCTGCATGCTTGCAAAAAAAGGGTACAAAGTGGTCAAAAATAAATTGCAATACGTGCAGATAGAGGTCCACTATTTAGGACAGATAATATCCAGAGATGGGAGGAGGGTGACACCGGACAGAGTAGAGAGCATCAGGAACATGCCTAAGCCCACAACCACAAAACAAATGTACAAGTTTTTAGGGCTCTGCAATTATGTGAGGCAGTGGGTACTCGATTACACCACTCTGACTGCACCACTTCTAACTGCCTTAAAGGAGTCCCACACAAATGCACACAAAATCAACTGGACTGACGAAAGGGAGACAGCCTTCCTGGAGCAAAAGAGAGCAATCACAAACACTCCATTGTTAGGTACACCTGATTATAATAAAATATTCTACCTCTTCTGTCATTGTAATGGAATGATGATGGCAGCGATAGTAATTCAAAAGACATCTCGGGAACACAAACCAATTGCCTACTACAGTGGGCTGCTAGATCCTGTCAAGAAAGGGCATTTTCCATGTGAGCAAGCCCAGGCTACAGCAGCTTTTGCAGTCCAGAAAAGCACCACCATAGTGATGGGATCACCTTTTACACTGTATGTAGAGCATGCAGTATTCTCCATCTTGCAAAAAAGTAAGAGCACCCTTACAACTCAAAGGGTATCTGCATATGAAGTAATACTTTCAATACCATCATTGCAAGTGGTTCGATGTCACACAGTTAATCCAACAACGTTCTTTGCACACCCAGTGATGAACAAGTATATGACAGTGCCAATTATACCCCAGAAGAGGAGAGTAAGGTGGGAGAAGACCCCATCCCTGGGAGCACGTTGTTCTTTGTTGATGGGTCCTCTTTCATAGATCAGGAGACTGGGATTAGGCACTCTGGAGCAGCTGTTGAAGGGCCGAAAAGCAGGGATGATCTGACACCTTACAGATAGTAAGTCAAATACCACTCCCTTCCCATTTCATAGCACAAGCTGCAGAATTAGTGGCCATCATTGAGGCGCTACAGCAAGCCAAAGGACTAGAGGTTACCATTTACTCAGATTCAGCATATGTCACCACCATTCCGCATTCTAGCATTCACAGGTGGGAAAGGAGGGGATTTCCTAAATCTGATGGATCCTCTAGAATGCATAAAGATTTATTGGCACAATTGATAAAGACTTTAACTCTACCATCTAAGGTAGCAGTTATAAAATGTGCAGCACACACCAATCAGCAAGATCTTGTCTCCAGGGGTAATGCTTTGGTAGACTGGGCAGCAAAAGAAGCAGCTAAACATCTCCAAATTATAGAGAACAAGATGAACACACATTAGAGATGATGACAAGCAGACAACAGAATGCTACTGAATTACCACCCCCATATACAGAGACAGCACAATTACATTTATGTGAATTGCAAGAACAAGCACTACCTCAAGAAAGGGAGCTGTGGGCACAGCGAGGGTATATACAGTTGCCAACATATTTAATCTATAGGCAAGAAAGCACAGGCAAACCAGTAATGCCACAAGCCCTGCTGTATACAGCCCTAGAGCAACTACACCTCCCTGCATACACTGCTAAGGAATATCTTCTTGCTATACTACAGACAGATTGGTTCATTCCACAATTATCTGAAATGATTACTATGTATATTGCAGAATGTGCAGTATGTCAACAACACAGCCCTAGACCCACACTAAAAGTAATTAACTCAACAATACCTCATCCGATAGGCCCATTTAAAAATCTACTTTTAGATTTTGTCGACATGATTGAGAGGTGTACAATTACAGATACCTTATTGTGGTGGTCTGCCCTTTCTAGAGGTGGATCAAGGCAGGACCATGTGTACATAATGATGCTAAAGCAGCAGGCAATTTTCTGATAAGAGAGGTGATACCTAGGTGGGAAATCGCAGAAGCGATCTGCTCAGATAATGGCACACACTTTGTTAATGCAATGTTTCAGCACATCTGCACCTCTCTAGGAACAAAACGTAAATTGTCATCTGTTTATCATCCCCAAAGTAATGGTATAGTGGAACGCCTTAACGGCCTTTTAAAAAACAAAATCAGTAAACTATGTGCCACACTGGAGAAAAACTGGCTATATTGCCTTCCACTAGCTTCATATGCTCTCAGAAACCAACCAGGAAGTGATCACCACTTGACCCTTCACCAGATAGTGACAGGGCGTCCTATGCCGACTCCCTTAACAATAGCTCGACAGAAGAGAGATGCTCAAAAGACAGCTGAAGTTTTAGGACAGGAGATGAACTTTTATTTATATAAGTTATTGAAGTCTGCCAAGTTCTTCTCTAAACAGGTGTTGCATCAGAAGAAGTGCAACCCAGCAGACCAGTCCAATTTCCGTGGGCCAACAAGTGTACATCTGCAGTTTTGTACAACAATGGAGGGACAGCAAGTTGAGGGGCCCTACTTAGTTATCTTGAGCACCCACACAGCAGTGAAAGTGGAGGGCAGGAAGCCATGGCTACATCTGTCAGACGTTCGATTGGCCCCTGCTTCATGTCACGCATCACCATCTTCATAGGAACTTTTAGAGGAGGGCAAAGAGAAAGACGAAGGACAACACCCCATTTAAAGAGCCAGTGGAATTCCTATTCGATACTGCTAGAAGACAGTTATGTATTTCAATTTTGTTCTTCTGTTCATGTCTTGTTATGTTAGCAATTGCTTTTCAATGGTATTCTAGCCCATGCATTGCAATATGTCAGTATACCAAGTGCTTGCAGAGAGAAGTAGATACGTATGAAAATCATCCATGTTAGTTTGTTAGATAATATGTGGTACCAGCATATGACAGAGATGGGCATGCAGACTACTAATAAGTCATGTTTTGTTTGTTCCCGGATTCCACATGCTAGTGACACAGACAGGCTGCAATAGTCTAAAGAGGTAGCCCCGAATATTACTCAATGTTTATTACACCTGTATTTTTGTAAAATGCGAGCATGGATGAAACCCTTACAGATAAAGCAGGAAGTGTTCTTAGTAAAAACCACACAATATGAGGAGGAGTTAGCCGATATAATGAATGTCCTGACAGACCGCAAAGAGTTAGTAGTGAAGTTAGAAACAATGGGTGAGACAGGGGTCATGAGGTATAAGAGCACAAAATGAAAAACTAGAATATTAGAGCAGAGATTTCTGAGAATATCACGCCCTACACTTTTCTGTAAGAACTACTCAGCTACACCTAAGCCCCATGATTGTCAAGAGAGGCCATATTTTCGATTAAATGGATCAGTATACGTCCATGGTCAGTGGCACCATGGTGCAACATTTGGATGTAGAGCTCTCTCCTTATGGATGTGGAATAAGAGTGACAATACCACGCAACAAAAATGTCAGGCTATATGGGACGAAAATATATCTAGATTAACCTGGGTAGAAACGCCATCCACTCTTCGAGCAGGTAGAACACTGATTGTTTTATTTTTATGTTTCAGGGGGAATGGAACAGTCCTGGTAGGGAGGAACATCAATTGTATCACCACAAGGTATAATGCTGACATGCAATGGGGCACCTCCAGTCTGATGGACTACTATTGGAAGTGCGGAGAATGGCTATATATGTGACTTCCTTCTGGATGGAGAGATCTCTGTTCTTTGGTTACTGTGCAATCCCCTCCTTGGTGATTCCAGGGGTGGACATTTCAAAGTTACATGACCATCCCATGAGCAGTCCAACTACCTTGCTACACCATTATCAGAAGAAGAGATCTGCAGATTATTTAGGCACTACAACCTGGAAAGATGTGCCACAAGAGCACAGGCTGTTCAATGGTGCCCAGTTGTTCTTCTGAAGCATTTTCCCATTCGTCCAAGCAAAGGCAACTGCCCACTGGCTGCAAATAACCCGATGGGAACTGATGAAGACCATCAATGCGACTGAAGATTGTTTCAATGCAGTCAAGGACTAAATGTGGACTGTGAGGGTGATGCTTATGCAACATAGGTATGTGCTAGACTTGATGACGGCCATGGAGGGTGGGTTTGTGCCACAGTCAGAACTGCAGCTGTATGTACGTGCCAGGTAATGATGCGGACAATGGAACAATAACGGAGGCCATACACACTCTACATAACCTGTGGAAGAAGATGGCAGACAAGGGGGGTGCCCCGACAAATGGTTTTCATGGTGATTTGTATGGATGCCATCCTGGCTGTCGGGGCTGTTTAAAGGGTTATTCCCGATCCTTGTGGTGATTCTATTGATAATCTGTATCTTCCAGGTAGTGGTAGGATTCTGTAAGAGGGTTAGCCAGAAGTTGAGTGGGATGGTCACTATTAGGGCGGTCAGGAAAGTGCAGGAGGACGAGGACAACATATGCACACTAATGAATGTATGTAGCAGGGAAGGTGAGGAAGTAGTTGAATGTTCAACTAAAGGGGGGAATGTTACTGAAAATATGGAAAAAAGAGAAGGCCCACTTTTGCTAATGCATGAATTAGGAGCAAAATGTGCAGAATCGTACATGGTTAGAAAAGAGTGCAGGCCTAAAATATTCATGATGTCCAAATAGAGAGCCAAGGATAGAGAGAATGCTGGGGTGCAAGGACAGGGACGAGCAGAAACATTTATTCATAATGCAGCTGGAAGTAGAAGGCCACAACACGAAAGCTTGAGCCATAGCTTGATAACAGACTCACAGGGAGGGCGCACATTCTGATCTACGTTCACAAGGGAAGTGTACATCATGGTGGTTTTGGAAAGGGAACACAATAAGCTTTGATGCTTGAAGGCCAGCAGTTGTGCAAGGGAGGATAGACAGAAATATTTCCAAGCGTAGAGTTAGCTGAGAAAGGATATACTGATAGCCTTCAGAACGTGAAACCAAAAGCACTGTGGTTATTAGCAAATGCATCCATGACAGATGTGTAACCTTCGCTTTCCTGTAAACGCGTAATTAGATGCTTTCCCAAGGCGAAATATTGCTTTGTGCTAACGTAAGTAGAGATAACAATGTACCAAGTAAGCCCTTAAAACAATATGCATGACAATTGATAAGATGCATGCAAGGTATTTTGAAACTATAAAAGAAGTTGTTTGTGATGACAAAGTTGAGTGCAGTATCAGTCACTGAGCTGCCCTGCCCTCCCGGCTGTGATTCATAAATGCTCATATTATTTGCCAAACAGAGTTGTGCCGTTCTTTCATTTCCTGACTCCACAACACCTGAAAGCTGCTATAAATAGCTGCAAAGAAGACTGAAGATTATTTTTTTATTTTTGTTTGGCTGCATAGTTAAATCTATTTTTCTTTTTCTTTCACTTTCTGATTCTTTACAGGCCATGGATACCAATCGCAATTACAAAAGAAACAATGGTTGTTGCAAGTGCATGTGTGTTGGATTGGCAGTAGTAGGTGTGTTGATAAGCTTGCTGTTGATTGTAAATATGAGTGTTTCTGGTAATGCTGAAACTAATTATACACCTTCTCCAGAAACTACTACACCTACTAAATTAGAGGAATTTAATAGGGATGTGAAATACTTACACTTAGACAACTCACAAGGTGATCTTTCTTCAAATGTTTTCTATTGCTTGCTATACGAATATGTTGAAACAATGGATGTGAGAGAATGTTATGTGTGTACGCAAATACCTTCATCAGTGCACAAAGGAATAATATATACCAACTTACCACTAACATATGTAATTAGTTGCAGCCTTCTATTAACCAGATACTATAATCAAGAATACATTCAATATTTCTACTCCAACTTTGATGTCTTTTCTTTTGTTCCAGTTAACCAACACTTGAATAGTATTGCTAGAGCTAGAAATATTGACATTGTAAGAGGTTTCTTTGAACATACACTAACAATTGGTACTGCCTATGTGCATAAAAATAATTTAACAAGTACACTTTCACCAGAGGAGAAAGCTTGCCTGGATCAAACTCATGATAGGAGAAAGGCAATGAAGGAGAAAATGGAGAAGGTATTAGTGAAACATACATTTAGGAAAGATCATGCACATAGGTTAACTAACACACAAGGGAAGATTGCTTTAGATTACCAACATATAGGCACGCTTTGCATATACAGGCCACAATCTAGAACCAATAGTACTTTGTGGGAACAAGTGAAGGCAGACATGTATTTCTTTTTAAGAATACATGGGACTTTATGCTGAATGGACAAGGCCATGCGATTCCTGGGGTTTATTACATGTATTATCGTCTCCCTAGAGGATGGTATGGGACTTGTTACCTAGGAGAGGTCTTTCCTAAGATTTATCAAATTGACAACATAGACGACACACATGACACACATGAAATTCAAAGACCACGATCAAAAAGGGCAAGTTATTTGGAAATAGGGGATATTTTTTGAGCAATTATTCCTTCTGTAGGAGTTTTTCTGAATTACATGAAATTAGAAAGCTGTCTACCATTACAGATAAAATGTTACCAGATTTTTCTGGGGCAGTCATACTGATGAACACTTAGAAATGGGGTTTCTGGTTGGCTATGGTATGCACATAAGCCAGGCAGAACCCACCCACTCTAGTCAGGGAAAGGGAGTGACAGGTCCAAGATAACCCCTGCTCACCCCCTTGGTAGCTTGGCACGAGCAGTCAGGCCTAACCCGGAGTCAATGTGTAAAGCGTTTGCACAACACACATGACGTAAGATATACACCACAAAGTAAACACAACACTGAGCTATGTAAAAATAAACTGTATTGCACAAAACATGATTAGACCAAATGTTACACGTCAGTAATACCCTGCTACCTCAGCAGTTGTCAAAACGTTACACAAGTTACCAATACTCTGCAAGAATAAGCAGTTGTCACATTAGAAAACGTAAGTACTCAGGATTCTGCAACATAAGCAGTAGTCAGGAATCACAGTAAATAAATGCAACTGTCATAAATACATCAAATACGTCCATAAAAGGAATAATATTATCTATGACAAGTCAGGAAAAACATATATCCATAATGCCCATAGCAGGAACATTGCGAAATCACAGTGTTATGCATAAAGAGTACCTGTTTTTTGTGAAAAAGGCACTCCATGTGCGTAGGAGAGGAAGACTGCATTTCCAGTGCCAAGGGGGTCACTATGGCGGCCCCCGGTGCTCCTAGGAACGAAGCAGGGGCCACAAGTTGATCCTGACAAAAATGGGGGACGGTACACACTCCTCCACGTACTCCGATCGGGGGCCCCTTCTGGGACCCGTGATTCCCAGGATTCCCCCCGGGCCGCTATGGGCCCTCTGACCAAGGGGGGGAAATAGAATGAAACCCCACCATGGGGGGAAGGAAGAGAGATCTGGCGGTGCAGGGGCCTCCGATGAGGCTTTCTCCCGCGCACGATCTCCAAAGCTGGACAGAAGAAGCGGGGACGCCCAGGGTTCGTCAGCCGGGTACCACGTTCTCGTGGTCCGGCTGCAAGGGAGAAATCCCAGCTCGTCTCCTCCCTTTGGAAGGGTGTGACCCGAGCCCTCCAGGGTGTCCGGGCCACCCAATCTGGTTCACGAGGATCAGCAGCTGGGGACCGTGTTCTCGCGGTCCGACTGCAAATTACTCCTCCTTCTGTGGCGATGGCTCCCACGTGGAGCAAGTCCAGCAGGTGGCCCGGGGGCACTCTTCCAGTGCTCAGGTGACCTGGGGGCACGATAGGAGTGTGCTCGCTCCTTTCCCTTCGTCTGGTGGTGCCCTGGGGACACCTGGGGCAGCACGGCTCCGGCGCGCTGGAATCAATAAAGCCGGGTCGTGGCGTGCTCCTTATCTGCTTTTATTAGCCCGGGCCTCTGCGGTGATTTCCTTCGTGATGAGGCACCTCTGAGCGCCAAGGGCCCCACAAAAGCGCTACACTCAGCGCTATAGCGGCCAAGCCAAAGATGAAGCACCCCTCGTGATGGGGATCATTGCAGGGGTCAGGGGCCATGGCACCCTCTCCTGGAGACAAGTGAAAACAAAAATAAGCACAGGGCTGGTGGGCCCAGCTACAGGCCAGCACAAGGGATGCAGATGGTGGCAGTTCCTCCTAGTGACCAGGCAGGTCACAGGTCAGCACAGCAGCAGCAGTCCAAGGTGGGTCCTGGTGAGTCCACTCAGCAGCGTCCTGTGTCCAGTTTCCAATAGGTTACTGAAGTTCCAAGAATGTCTAAATTGTGGGGAAAATTCCCCTGTACTTATTCTAAGTTTACAGTGAGTTTTACAATGAGGAGGAGAGAGGGTTCCAACCACTTACAACTGGTTCTGGGAGTGCCCCTTCTCTCCTCCAGCACAGGCTCCAAACATCAGTGGGGGGTAAACAACCCTATTGTGCAAGGCCAGTGCACAGCCTTTACAAATGCAGGTGTGCCCCGTCTCTCCCTTCTCTCAGTCCAGGAAGACTATACAATATGTAGATGCACCTCTGGGACACCTCCACCCGCCCTGTGTACAGCCTGTCTGAAAAGTATGCACAAAGCCCCAGCTGTCAGTCTGCCTAGATGTGGATTGAAGGCAAGCTGCAAAAACACCAGATTCATAAGCACAGATAAATGCGCACTTTCTAGAAGTGGCATTTCTGTGATAGTAATAAAAAATACACCTACACCAGTGAGCAGCATTTCTCATCACTATCACAACCATCCCAAACATGCCTACCCTACCCCTCAGAAATCAGACAATACCCCTTACACATAAGGCAGGCATTTCTAATGCAATCCTATGAGAAGGCAGCACTCACAGCAGTGAGACACCAAGTTAGGCTGTTTGTCACTACCAGGACAGGCCACGCAACCTGGCACATGTCCTGCCTTCTACATACATGGCACCCTGCCTATAGGGCCAGCTAGGGAGTATCTTAGGGGTGACTTACATGTAGTAAAATTTGAGTTCTGGGCCTGGCAAGTAAATTTAGATGCCAGGTCCCTGTGGCAGAAAACTGCGCACACAGGCCCTGCGCTAGCAGGCCTGAGACAGGCTTGAAAGTCTACTTCAGAGGGTGGCGCAAGCAGCGCTGCAGGCCCACTAGTATATAGGGATACCACTTTACAAGGGACTTATGAGTAAATTAAATATGCCAGTTAGGTATAAGCCTATCATACCAATTTTACAAGGGAGAGCACATGCACTTAGCACTGGTTAGCAGTGGAAACGTGCTCAAAGTCATAACATCAGCCAACAAAGGTCAGAAAAATAAGGAGGCAAAAGGCAAAAAGTCTAGGAAATGACCCTGTAAAAGGGCCAGGTAAAACAGACACTGAAATGGCTGTGGTCCGTTTGATGGTTCTTCAGAACCGTCTTGCGTTAAGACATCCTTTTAGCAAAAGAGGGTGGAGTCTGTCGGATGCTTAAAGCAGTAAACAGTAAAGAAATTAGGAACTTCATTAAGAATTTGACAGATCTAAATTCTTACTTGAAAGACCTGAAAGAGCCAGGTGTGTGGGGAAATATAGGCAAGAGTTTCACCAAAATGATAAACTGGTTGGGAAATCTTGGTCAGGGTGTTGTGGAAATGACACTGAAACCATTGTTAATAGTTGTTTTATGTCTTATTTGCATAATCAGATTTTACAAATTGTATAGATTCATACAAAGACAAAAGACCAAAAACAAACAGAGGAGGGAGGAAATTAAAATGGAAGAGATGAGAAGCAGCTACTTTCATGGTGTGAGAAATTTTGAAGAATGGAGAAAACAGAGAAAACCTAATAGAAGATATATTAAATAAACTAAGTTTTGAATTGTCTCATTAGTATTAAAACACATATTGATATATATTTATTTTGTGACTGCACATATAGCCGTCGGAGGAGGGATTGTTAAAGAGCAAACATTATTAATAACAATTAATTCCTAAAATAATGTGGAATAACTTTTATTAAAGAGTAAGTGGGGTTGGTAGCACACTGCCTCACCTTCCAGCACAGTTCACCCCTTTGCATCCTGGTAAATGCAGTTCACAGTTAGTGCTTACTTCCAACTTATCTTTGTTTTTTTTTACCAAAGTTGCTGCAGCCATTGCTGTAAATCTCTAGACACGTCTTTCTGGGTTTAGCCCTTCATCAGTAGAGAGCAGAGATCAAAGAAAATTCATCTGGGGTTGCTGGACATGCTGCCAAATTCCTCTCAGGTCAAGTACCACTCACAAGCACACAGGCGCATCTCCAAAGCTCATCATCTCTCTGGCTCAAGGGAGCCTTTTAAACAGTAAGGGGGGAGACCAGCTTGTCCTGCACCCGGCCCAAGGGGGGAGCGCTAGAGCGCCCCCTGGGCCTCCCACCCACACCCCCCAGAAGGGATGGAAAAGGAATGGTTTCCCCTTGCACCCCCAACACCCCTGACAATTTGATGGCGTTGGCGTACTGTGAGCGTGCTGACGTCATCAGATTGCGGGGACAGGCTGGAACCCATTTGCTTCCAGCGCGTGGAGAGAGAGGACCCAACAGAGATGGAATGGTTTCTTACCTGTAACTCCAGTTCTCTCGTAGTGGTATTTCCATGATAGTCATAAGCACTGAATAGTTCCGCGCGCCTGCGGGGACCCCGGAGCACTGTTGTGTAATATATTCTTAAGTGCAATCATCAGCTCCTTGACAAAAAAGGTCTGTGAAAAACACTTAAGAATAACAATGTGCAGCCTATGTGAACAGCTACACAGGCCAAATTGTTAGAAGAAAAAACAGTTGTAGTGTAAATTCACGTTTAAACCTCTATTTATTCTATAAATACATAAATAAATACATTCTCATATTTTATTTACACCTCTCATGAGAATAAAACAATGTAGGGCAGTGTAGCCCATAGGCTGCCATTATACAGAATGAAAATAGAGCTGTGCCTTTAAGAAAGTAAAGTCTTCCTGTTTCCAATCATGCACAGCAAAAGGCAGTTGCCTCAGTTCTTTTTTGGAGGCTATTAACCTGACATGAAGAAAAAACAAAACATTTGTTGGAGTACCAACCTCCATAATATTCATGTTCTATGTCAACTCCACCGGGGAGGAGGGAGGGTTGCTTATGACTATCATGGAAATACCCCTACGAGAGAACTGGAGTTACAGGTAAGAAACCATTCCTTCTCTCGTAGGGGATTTCCATGTATAGTCATAAGCACTGAATAGAGTAGCAAGCCCATCCCCATAACCGCGGTGGAGTAGATATAAGAATACTGAGAAAAACATGAATCATGCAAACAAATTCTTGAGCAAAGCCTGTCCAACCTGAGCATCTGCCCTAGCGTCTGTATCAAGGCAGTAATGCTTAGTAAAGGTATGGACCGACCTCCAAGAGGCAGCCTTGCATATTTCTGCCAAAGGGACATTTCTCATCAAGGCTACAGTAGCTGCTTTCCCTCTGGTAGAGTGGGCTTTTGGCCTACCACCAAGGGATTTGTTTGCTAACTGATAACATAACATTATACATGAAACAATCCACCTGGATAAAGATTGTTTAGATGTGCCCAAACCTGTTCTGATTGGGCCATAGTTAATAAAAGGCTGTTGTGATTTTCGTAAGCTTTTTGTCCTGTCCAAGTAAAATGTCAAGACTCTCTTTACATCCAGAGAGTGCAGAGTTCTCTCAGCAGGAGTAGCTGGATTCAGAAAGAAAGTCGGTAATGAAATTGTTTGGTTCACATGGAAGTAATTTTGGATGAGTTCTCATTACCACTTTTGCAGAATGAAAAACCGTGTAGGGTTCCTGAGCGCAAAGGGCCTGGATTTCGCTGACCCTACGCGCTGAAGTGATTGCCACCAGAAAAGCAGCTTTCCATGTGAGATGTTGCAGCGATGCCTTATGTATCGGCTCGAATGGCGGCAGCATCAGACGTGATAAGGCAACGTTCAGTTCCCATGGAGGAGAAGGCTTTCTAATGGGAGGAAAAACCTTCTATAAACCTTCTAGGAAATCCATAATAATCGGAATCCGAAAAAAGGAAGTTTGTGAAGGACTCTTTCTGTATGCCGTGACAGCCGCCAAGTGAACTTTTATTGACGACAGTTGTAAGCCCGATTTTGCCAAACTTAACAAGTATGGCAGGATAGATTGTTCTCCACAGGAAACCGGGTCAATGTTGTTGTGTAAACACCAAATGCAGAATCTCTTCCACTTGCTTGCATAGGCTGATCGTGTGGAAGGGCGCTTTGCTTCCTTCAGAATTTCCATACAGTCCTGAGGTAGGTTCAAGTGTCCATATTGCACTAGCTCAGGAGCCATGCTGCCAAACTCAACGATGAGGGGTTGGGATGAGATATCTGCCCTCTGAACTTCGTGAGCAGGTCCGGACGATATGGTAGCCTGATGTGTGGTTTGAGTGACCGATGAAGAAGGTCTGGGAACCACCACTGGCGTGGCCACTCCGTAGCAATTAGGATCATTTTGGTCTGAGCATTGGACAGCTTCTGGAGGACCGCCGGAATCAGGGGAAGCGGTGGAAAGGCGTAAAGAAATGCTCCTGACCAGCTTATCCATAGGGCATTCCCCAATGTCCCTGGATGGTAATATCTGGAGGCGAAGTTTTGGCATTTTTTGTTGTCTGGGGTTGCGAAAAGGTCTGTAGAGGGGGTACCCCAGAGTGCGAAAATGTAATGAACGACGTCGTCGTGTAGTACCCATTCGTGGTTCTCGTCCATTACCCGACTGAGGGCATCCGCTTGAACATTCTGGAGGCCGGGCAGGTGAGTTGCCACTAGCGACAGGTTCCTGGCTAGAAGCCAATGCCAGATTGTCTGAGCCTCTCTGGATAAAATTCTGGACCTGGTGCCTCCTTGTTTGTTCACGTAGTACATAGTGGCCACGTTGTCTGTCTGGAGAAGGAGAGTTTCCGTTCTCAGAGAGGGAAGGAAGGCTTTGAGCGCAGGGTGGACTGCGCGAAGTTCCAGCAGGTTGATGTGATAGAGACTCTCTCTCTGTGACCACTCTCCTTGGACTCGAAGATGTTCCATGTGCGCCCCCCATCCGAGCAGTGACGCATCTGTTACGATGGTTTGAGATGGAGGCCGTTGTTGGAACGGAATCCCCACCAAGAGATTGCTGGGTAAACACCACCACTTGAGGGATTGTAGGGTGTGAGGAGAAAGAAGGACTTTGTTCTCCCAATCGTCCCTCAGTTGACACCACTGATCCTCCAGATTTTCCTGCAATGGTCTCATATGGAGGCGAGCATTGGGAACCAGATGGATACAAGACGCCATCGAGCCCAGTAGAGAAGCTATTATTCTTGCAGTGGCTTGAGGTCTTTCCTGCAGTTGTTTGCACTTTTGGAGAATCGATAACCGTCGTTCCTCCGAAGGAAACACCTTTCCTAGCCTGGTATCTACAATGGCCCCTAAGTAATGCAACCTCTGAACAGGTGTTGCTGTAGATTTCAGGAGATTGACTTGAAGTCCAAGTTTTTGCAGCAGTTGTAGAGTCCATTCGAAATGCTGTTGTGCCTCGAGACAACTGGAGGCCTTTATGAGCCAATCGTCTAGATAGGGGTAGACGAATATTCGGTGTTTCCTCAAGTGGGCGGCTACTACCGCCATGCATTTGGAAATAGTTCTCGCCGCTGATTTTAGGCCGAAAGGTAGAACTGCAAATTGGTAATGGCGTTTTCCGACGGTGAACCTTAGGAATTTTCGATGTTTCTTGGTTATTGGGATATGAAAGTAAGCGTCGCAAAGATCTATCGCACAGAGCCAGTCGCCCTGACGTAGATGTGGGTAAATTTGGTGTAAGGCTAACATCCTGAATTTTTCTTTGCGAATCCATTTGTTTGCTGTCCTCAGATCTAAAATGGGACGAAACTCTTGTTTGTCTTTTTTCGGTACAAGGAAATATCTCGAATAAATCCCCTTCCCTTGCTGGCTGATGGGAACGGGTTCTATGGCTCTTTTTTGCAATAGAATATTGACCTCTAACTGAAGAGCTTCGAGATGGCGGTTGGCTGTTTTGGGTGGAACAGATGGTGGAGAACTGGTGAATCTGAGAGCGTAACCATGTCTCACAATATTCAATACTCAGGCGTCTGTTGTGATGCGTAGCCACTCGTCCAGATGATTTGAGATACTTCCCCCTACCGGAGTGGATAACTGAGGAGGGGGAAGCAAAGATTCAGGGCTTAGACGTGGGAGCCTGTCGAGTTGCCTGAGTTTGAGGTGTTGAACGACCCCTTGTCGACCTTCGCTGAGTGGAGAAACCCCTTTGATGCTGCTGTTGTTGCTGCTGCTGGGGGCGCGAAGACATCCAGTGTGGCGACTGATACCGGTGTGTGAAAAGTCGTCGTTGATATGGCCGGAAAACCTTTCTTTGTTCTTTCGGTCTTTCCATGCCTACCGCTTTCAGGGTATCTAGTTCAGCCTTCATTCTAGCCATCTCGTCATCGGCATGAGAACCGAACAAGGTGGAGCCCGAGAAAGGCAAGTTTTGTATTCGCTGCTGCGCTTCAGGTTTGAGTGATGTAAGTCTCAACCATGCATGCCTTCTGAGCGCTATCCCGTGTGCATAATTGTGTGCGGATAGCACCGAAGAGTCAGCTGCAGCACTTATAATTTGGTTAGAAACCATGGCTCCCTCACCCACGACCTCCAGGAAATCTTCCCTTTTATCCTTAGGAAGATGTTCCGCAAACTGCATTAAAGAGTCCCAGAGGGCACGGTCGTATCGCCCTAATAACGCAGTAGCGCTGGCTGCCTTCATCGTGACGGCTGCAGTAGAACATACTTTTCGTGCTGCAGCATCTATCTTTCTGCTCTCTTTATCTGGAGGCGAAGAAGAAGACGGTGAGGTTGAATGCAGTTTCTTTGCCGCTACTATGACCACCGAATCAGGTACTGGGTCCGACCTCAAGAATAGAGGATCTTGTTATGGTGGACGATATTTTTTAATAAGTCTGGAAGGAGCAGACTTTGTTGCGGCCGGTGCAAGGAAAATATCCATTGCTGGTTCGAGGAGACCTGGAACCAGTGGAAGCAAAGGTCTGGAAGATGTCCTGTGATGCAAAGTCTCGAAGATCACTGACGTCGATGGGGCAGGTACCGCCAGCGGGATGTTCAGCTTGGTCGCCCCTCGTACTAAGACCTCCTGGAACGTATTCACATCATCTATGGGGGACACTCTCGGGGACGGTGAGTCCGATAGGGTTGGAGAGTAGTCCCGTGTAGACGAAGAAGAACGCCTGTGATGTGAATGCTGTGATTCATGACGGTGCCGAGAGGAAGAAGAGCGTCTAGAGGAATGTCCAGAACGTCTTACAGACCGCGTTGGAGTCCTCAAAACAGACTCTGAAGGGGGAGCCGGAAGAGGCGCCGTAGGTGTTACCGGCATCTGTGGCAATGGTGATTGTCGAGGAGAGAGTTGTGGAGACGCTGGAAGGAGGATGAGTGAGGCCGAGGATTCTGAGGTTGTATAAATCCTTCTAGGTCTTTTTGATTGTCTCGACGTCGACACACTCCTCGACGTCGAAGTACGGTGACGGCGAGTGCTCTTCGACGTCGATTCTTCTCGCCGTTGAGAATCTCTCGACGACGACCCTCGACGTCGCCGTGATGACGGTGAACGCCTACGACGTCGAGCACCCCTCGACGTTGATCGCTCTCGCCGTTTCGACGGCGAGCCGGATTCAGATCTCCTCGACGTGGAACGTCCTCACCGTGTCGACGGCGACCCAGATCTCGACGGCGAAAGTCCACGCCGTCTCGACGGCGAAATCGTCGTCGACGGCGAGCGATGTCTCTTTCTCGCCGGCGAACCACTCCTCGACAGCGAGCATGTTGGTGCCGTTCCTTGCCTCGACGTCGACGCCCTCGACGTCGTCGGAGACCTGTGCCGTTTTTGAGCCGGTCTGGTCGGAGTTATAGAGGAAACAGTGTGAGCCCTGGTAGAAGACTAACCTTCTCCTCGCTCTGTGGTAGAATGACCACTTTTCCTCCTGTCCTCTTTCGCCTGGAGTCGGATCTTCTCCCTGTCACGAAGGGTCCTTCTGGAGAAGGTTTTGCAGATGTCACACGACTCCGGTTTGTGGCTGGAAGGAAGGCAAATTATGCAGACCCGATGTGGATCTGTTTTGGCCTTTTTTCTGCCACAAGAAGGGCATTTGTCAAACAGTGAAGGCATTTCTGAAGTAGAAAAACCTCAAAATTCTGTCAGAATCTAACAGAAAACAATAGAAAATGATCACTCAATGTTAAAAACGTTGAGTGAAATTGAAATTCAAAAGATTTTAAATGAATTTCTGTCACAAAAGGATTTTGTGAGGTAGAGCTCAATGCTTCAGGGTCCTGTCAGAAAGGAGCCGGAAAAAAGAACTGAGGCAACTGCCTTTTGCTGTGCATGATGGGAAACAGGAAGACTTTACTTTCTTAAAGGCACAGCTCTATTTTCATTCTGTATAATGGCAGCCTATGGGCTACACTGCCCTACATTGTTTTATTCTCATGAGAGGTGTAAATAAAATATGAGAATGTATTTATTTATGTATTTATAGAATAAATAGAGGTTTAAATGTGAATTTACACTACATCTGTTTTTTCTTCTAACAATTTGGCCTGTATAGCTGTTCACATAGGCTGCACATTGTTATTCTTAAGTGTTTTTCACAGACCTTTTTTGTGAAGGAGCTGATGATTGCACTTAAGAATATATTACACAACAGTGCTCCGGGGTCCCCGCAGGCGCGCGGAACTATTCAGTGCTTATGACTATACATGGAAATCCCCTACGAGAGAAAAGTCCTTCTCTTTGGGGGATTTTTTGTGGGGTAAAACAGACACGGGGGAAAGGAAAAACGTTTTCCTTTCTCCTTGTGCCTATTTTCAAGGGAGGCCCGCGATCGTGGAGCAGGAATCCACCACTAGACACCAGGGATGATTTTGTTAGTTATTTTGGGGAGCGACCGCTTAGGCAAGGGTCGCTCCACTGGGGGCATAAATATATCTGTGTTTCGCCCACCCCCCCCGGGCCAGATCGGCATGCCGTTTTTTTTGGGGCCGATCTGCCCCCGGGGGGTCGAAACGCACTAGACACCAGGGACTATATTTATAATTATGTTTTAGGGCAGCGACCCCTTAGGCAAGGGTCGCTGCGCAGGGGGCAATATTTTTTATATCTTTTGGCCCCCTCTGGGGCAAGATCGGCCATGTTTTCGCCAATCTCACCCCCGGGTGGGGGATCAAAACCCACTAGGCCCCAGGGATTCTGTTGTGTGTGTGTGTGTGTGTGTGTTTTTTGTGTCTGGGGAGCACCCCTTCGGCAAGGGTTGCCCTCCAAAAGGGGTACATTAGTGTTGGCCGTTTATTTAGACTATTTTTTTTATACCTATCTTCCCCCAAGGGGGGCAGAAGCTACCAAGTCGAGGGATTTTTTTTAGCAAGGGTCACCCCCTCAAAGGAGCCACAGAACTTTTGGCCATTTCTGCCCTCTTTGGGAGCAGATTGGCCTATTTTTTTAGGCCCATCTACTCCTAAGGAGGACAGAATCCAGTTAAGCACCAGGGATCTTGCGTGAGTGTGTGTGTTTTGTGTGGGGGTGGCCCCTCTGGTAAGGGTTGCCCCCCAAAGGGGGCACATTACTGATGCCCATTTCTGCCCCCCTTGGGGGCAGTTCAGCATATTTTGTTAGGCCCATCTGCCCGGGCAGAAGCCACCAAGACGCCAGGGATTGTTTTTCCTTTGTTTTTTTGTGTTGGGAGCACATAATTGTTGGCCATTTCTGCCCCCTTTGGGAGCAGATCAGCCTATTTTTTTAGGCCCATCTGTCCCCAAGGGGAGCAGAATCCACGTAGGCACCAGGGATCTTGCATGTGTGTGTGTGTTTTGAGTGGGGGGGTGGCCCTTTGGTAAGGGTTTCCCCCCCCAAAGGGAGCACATTACTGATGGTTATTTCTGCTCCCTTTGGGAGCAGATCAGCCTATTTTTTTAGGCCCATCTGTCCCAAAGGGGGGGGGGGGGGGTGCAGAAGCCACCAAGATGCCAGGAATTTCTTTTCTCCCCTTTGTTTTCGTTTTTTGGGGGCGTCCCCTTTAGCAAGGGTTGACACAATCCACTTATGCACCAGGGATCTTGTGTGTGCGTGTGTTTTGTGTGGGGGGTGGCCCCTTTGGTAAGGGTTGCCCCCTCAAAAGGGGCACATTACTAATGGCCATTTCTGCCCCCTTTGGGGGCAGATCGGCCTATTCTTTTAGGCCTCTGTGCCCCCAAGGGGGGCAGAAGCCACCAAGATGCCAGGGATTGTTTTCCCTTTGTTTTTTGTTTTTTTTTGTTGGAGGACGCCCCCTTTGGCAAGGGTTGCCTCCCCAAAGGGGGCACAGAACAGTTGGCCATTTCTGTCCCCCTTGGGAGCAGATCAGCCTATTTTTTTTTTAGGCCCATCTGCCCCAAGGGGAGCAGAATCTACTTAGGCACCATGGAAAATTTCGAAATGCTTGGTGGCGGGGTGTTGGTCAACTGGCAAATGTTTTCCATTTGTAATTATAACAGTTTATTTCTTCTTTTTGTTCTAGTTTAAAGCTTTTGCTTCCTTTGCTGTGGCTCCTAGCGGTTTTAGCAGTGGTTCACCTGCGGTTCACGTAGTTGCATGTTTTAAGTAAGTAAAAACTATTTACTCCAAAGGAGTAATGTTGCCATGCATGAATGACATGTTTGTAGGTGGTGTACTAAATGCAGGAGTGTGTGTGAAATTGTCATTAGATTTGTGCAAAACGATATTTGTGTTGTCTTATGCCTAATTTGCTTTTCTTTTTTCTTTTTAGTGGGATATCATTGGTAATTGCTTTGTCTGTATAGAGCAGTTGCTGGTGAGTCTAGCTTTTTAAGGCAAGTGACTGGTATAGTTTTTGAGTACATAACTCTTTTGATAAAGCCACACTTTGTTTTTACTTATTTTAGACAGTGCTGGTTGTTGTTGGCGCATTTGTCAAGTTACACTTCTTAGAAAGGGTCAGGGCCAGCCGCAGAGTGACGGCTCAGCAGGTTGTTGGCATGCTTTTTGGGTCATCTCCTGACCACGAATATGAGACTGACTCTGCATCTATGGCAGAAGAGGAAGTGAGAGATTCTGGCAGTGAGTTTTTTGTCTGAGAGGAATCTTCTGATGAGGAAGCCATTATGAGTGCAGAAGAAGGGCCTGCTTTAGAGGAGGACACTGATGTGCCAATAGTGCAGCAGCCTGGGGCTGAAAAGTTTCCCACTGGCAGACCTGACACCTAGGTTGCCCCAAACATGGAGCAGCCACACTTGCCTGCCTTTACTGGTCTCCCAGGGTGTAGAGTAAATACGGAAAACTTTATGCCTGTCAATTTCCTTTAGTTGTTTATGGATGTATTTTTGGAAGAGATTGTTGAGCAGACTAATTTGTGTGTGGAGCAGTATTTGAGGGACAACGCTGCCAGACTTAGGCCTTAGTCTAGAGCTACCCAGTGGATTCCCACACATCTGGAAGAGATTAAAAAGTTCTTGGGTTTGACTTTTTTGATGGGGTTGATAAGGAGGCCGTCACTAGCTTCTTATTGGTCTACTAATCCCTTGATGGCAACGGCTATGTTTCCTGCAACCATGACTCGTAATCGGTATTTGCTTCCTCTTCGGATGTTGCATTTTGTTGACAATGCTTTAGCCTTGCCACGAGATCACCCTGATTGTGATTGTCTAGTTAAGTTTAGACCTGTCCTTGATCATTTTGTAGATCGGTTTTCAGAGGGGTATTTTCCAGGCAAAGAAATAAGTATGGACGAGTCTTTGGTCCTGTTCAAGGGGCGTTTGGTTTTTAAGCAGTACATTCCTAGCAAGAGGGCACAGCATGGAATTAAATTGTATATGCTGTCAGAAAGTAGTACAGGATATGTGTATAACTTCCTGGTCTACACTGGTAGGGATTCCAGTATTGACCCCCCTGATTGTCCGCCCACTTTTGGAGTTAGTGAGAAAATTGTGTGGGAACTTGCTAGACGACTGTTTAACAAAGGTCACCATTTGTATGTAGATAACTTCTACAATGGAGTGCAGTTTTTCAAGGAATTGTTCAGAGTGGACACTGTTGCTTGTGGCACAATCCTTTCAAAATGGAAAGGCTATTCAAGGGAGCTTGTCTGTAAAAAAAAACTTGAGAGGGGACAGTGCAGTGCCTTATGTAATAATGAGCTGGTAGTCCTGAAATTTTCAGACAGGAGGGATGTGTACATGCTAACTACAATCCATGATGAGAGTACTTCCACTGTGACTGTTTGGGGTCAAGTTGCAGAAGTGCACAAACCTGCGTGCATTTTGGACTACAATAAGCAGATGGGTGGTGTTGACAGAGTATATCAGAGATTGGAACCTTACACTCCTCTTCGTAAGTCTTACGTGTGGTATAAAAAGTTGGCCCTACATTTGTTTCATTTGTCAACTTTTATCGTGTTCAAGGATTGTTCCTCTGAGTCAAGGATGAAATGTGTTAAATTTCAGGAGTCAGTGATAGAGAGCCTTATTGTGGTGGAACATGCAAGACTTCCTTGAGTAGCAGTGGTGGAGGATGTGGTTAGATTGAAAGATCGCCACTTTCTGATCATATTCCTCCCACTCCCAAAAAAGACTTGCCCACTAAGAAATGTAGAGTCTGTGCCCAAAGAGGCATCCGAGGGAGAGCTGGATGCACTGCCCGGACTGTCCTTTAAAGGCTGGGATGTGTGTGGCTGGCTGTTTCTGCAGTTACCACACACAAAAGAATTACTGGGAACTACCGTGAGCATAAACTGCTGTTTTATATTTTCATATGTTCAGCTTCACAGTTGGCATTACTGTCATATATTCAGTAAGAGCTTTTGTGTTTGTAGTTTTGTACTTATTTATAATTAGTTAATGGTTTCTTTGTTGTTTAAAAACAAAAAAAAGTGATGGTGGTGTGCATGAAGTGGCGCTTGGCTGGCGGTGTGCATGGGGTGACGCTTGGCTGGCGGTGTGTGTGGAGTGGCGCTTGGCTGGCAGTGTGTGTGGGGTGGTGCTTGGCTGGCAGTGTGCATGGGGTGGTGCTTGGCTGGCAGTGTGCGTGGGGTGGTGCTTGGCTGGCAGTGTGCGTGGGGTGCCACTTTGCTGGCGGTGTGCGTGCGATGGCGCTTGGCTGTTGGTGTGCGTAGAGTGGCACTTGGCTGACGGTGTTCGTGGAGTAGCGCTTGGCAGGCGGTGTGCATGGAATGCCCCTTGGCTGGTGCTGTAGGCCAAACAGCAGTCCACACACTCCCATCAGTTGGTGTGATTGCTGTATCAGGCATATGGGTGTATGAAAGTGATGGGCCCTTGAGTGGCGCTGTCTGTCGATGCAAGAATTGTAATGTGCTGGGCCCGTGGCTGGCGGTGTGAATGGTTTTGTGCATGTCATGTATGAAAGGTGTGTGAATGGACTGTACAGCAGTTGGTGCCTTGTCGCGGCTTTATAGCTCACGAGCTGTGAGTCATTTGTTCTGTTTTTGGGGCTTTTAGTTATTAGCAGTGCATTTAATTTTTATGAAATTTCTTGTTAATAAAATTTGATCTACTGAACCATCACTCACCCTCGTGCCAAATCCAACCAGTATGTGTGGTAAAAATGACAAAACCTGCTCTGCTGTAATCAGGCGTTGCAGCACACCCGTTAGGTGACTCAGGTGGGACCCCGATGATGAAGCATTCCATCAACTTGGTTGGTGGGTCACAGGTCTTTTTAACATAACCTAAGTGCGTTTCTTTTGTGTTTGGAACATCACGAAAGTACGTGGACACATCAAAATTATCTATTACAAAACTTCCTGTGTTTGGGTGGGGGCACCTACGTTTTTGGTCCTGGGTGCGGCCTTCATCTAGGGAAACCTACAAAACCCAGACATTTTTTTAAACTAGACACCCGAAAGAGTCCAGGGAGGTATGGCTTGCGTGGATCCCTCAACCCAGACTCCTTTGCAAACCTCAAATTTGCTTTAAAAAGCATATTTTCCTCACTTTTCTTTGTAGGATCACTGCTCTGGCCCAAATTTCCTACCACCCAGCGTTCCCCTCAGTCTCCCAAGTAAAATGATACCTCCCTCGTGTGGGTCCCCAAAACAGAGTCAGCCTAAAGATGTATAAAAGAAAATTATGTGCTTATCAACTTGCAGTGCTATCCCGTTAATCTCTACAGGTTTTTGGCTTTTTTCTGTTGCAGGCACCTGAGCCTACCCACACAAGTGAGGTACCATTTTTTATCGGGAGACTTGGGGGAATGTTGGGTGGAAGGAAATTTGTGGCTCCTCTTAGATTCCAGAACTGTCTGTCACCCAAATGTGAGGAAAAGGTGTTTTTTTGGTCAAATTTTGAGGTTTGCAAAGGATTCTGGGTAACAGAACCTGGTGAGAGCTCCACAAGTCAGTCTATCTTGGATTCCCTTAGGTGTCTAGTTTTCAAAACTGAACAGGTTTAGTAGGTTTCCCTAGGTGCCGGCTGAGCTAGAGGCCAAAATCCCCAGCTAGGCACTTTACAAAAACAGCTCTGTTTTCTTTGGGATAATGTGATGTGTCCACGTTGTGTTTTGGGGTATTTCCTGTCGCGGGCGCTAGGACTACCCACACAAGTGAGGTCCCATTTTATAGGGAGACTTCGAGGAACGCTGGGTGGAAGGAAATTTGTGGCTCCTCTCAGATTTCAGAACTTTCTGTCACCGAAATGCGAGGAAAAAGTGTTTTTTGGCCACATTTTGAGGTTTGCAAAGGATTCTGGGTAACTGAACCTGGTAAGAGCCCACAAGTCACCCCATCTTGGATTCCCCTAGGTATCTAGTTTTCAAAACTGCACAGGTTTGGTAGGTTTCCCTATGAACTGGCTGAGCTAGAGGCCAAACCCACAGCTGGGCACTTTGCAAAAACAGATCTGTTTTTTGGGGAAAATGTGATGTGTCCACGTTGTGTTTTGGGACATTTCCTGTTGCTGGCACTAGGCCTACCCACACAAGTGAGGTACCATTTTATAGGGAGAGTTGGGGGAACGCTGGGTGGAAGGAAATGTGTGGCTCCTCTCAGATTCCAGAACTTTCTGTCACCATAATGTGAGGGAAAAGTGTTTGTTAGCCAAATTTTGAGGTTTGCAAAGGATTCTGAGTAACAGAACCTGGTGCGAGCCACACAAATTACCCCATCTTGGATTCCCCTAGGTGTCTAGTTTTAAACAATGCACAGGTTTGGTAGGTTTCCCTAGGTACCGTCTGAGCTAGGGGACAAAATCCACAGCTGGGCACTTTGCAAAAAATAGCTCTGTTTTCTTTGGGAAAATATGATGTGTCCACATTGGGTTTTGGGGCATTTCCTGTCGCGGGCACTAGGCCTACCCACACAAGTGAGGTTCCATTTTTATCGGGAGACGTGGGGGAATGCAGAATAGTAGAACAAGTGTTATTGCCCCTTGCCTTTCTCTACATTTTTTCCTTCCAAATGTAAGACAATGTGTAAAAAAGACGTCTATTTGAGAAATGCCCTGTAATTCACATGCTAGTATGGGCACCCTGGAATTCAGAGATGTGCAAGTAACCACTGCTTCTCAAGCCTTATCTTGTGCCTATTTTGGAAATACAAAGGTTTGCTTGATACCTATTTTCACTGTTTATATTTCATCCAATTAATTGCTGTATACCAGGTATACAAGGAAAACCCATTGCAAGGTGCAGCTCCTTTATTGCCTTTGTGAACCTAGGGTTCCCGATGAACCTACAAGCCCAATATATCCCCGCAACCAGAAGAGTCCAGCAGACGTAATGGTATACTACCTTTGAAAATCTGACATCGCAGGAAAAAGTTACAGAGTAAAAGGTAGAGAAAAATAGCCTTTTTTCACCTCAATTTCAATATTTTATTTATTTCAGCTGTTACTTTCTGTAGGAAAACCTTGTAGGATCTACACAAATGACCCCTTGGTGAGATCAGAATTTCGTCTACTTTTCAGAAACATTTAGCTTTCTGGGATCCAGCATTTGTTTCATGCCCATTTCTGTTACTAACTGGAAGGAGGCTAAAAGCACAACAAATAGTAAAAATGGGGAATGTCCCAATAAAAAGCCAAAATTTTGTTTAAAATTGTGGTTTTCTGATTCAAGTCTGCCTGTTCCTGAAAGCTGGGAAGATGGTGATTTTAGCACCACAAACGCTTTGTTGATGCCATTTTCAGTGAAAAAACCAAGAGCCTACTTCTGCAGCCCTTTTTTCTCATGTTTAAAAAAAAAAAGAAATTGCTGTATTTTGGCTAATTTCTTGGTCTTCTCCAGGGGAACTCACAAACTCTGGGTACCTCTAGAATCCCTAGGATGTTGGAAAAAAAGGACACAAATTTGGTGTGGGTAGCTTATGTGGACAAAATGTTATGAGGGACTAAGCGCAAACTGCCCCAAATAGCCAAAAAAAGGCCTCGCACCTGAGGGGGACAAGGCCTGGCAGCGAAGGGGTTAAACATCAAGGGGGTTATTCTAACTTTGGAGGAGGTGTTAATCCGTCCCAAAAGTGACGGAAAAGTGACAGATTTACCACCAGCCGTATTACGAGTCCATTATATCCTATGGAACTCGTAATACGGCTGGTGGTATATCCGTCACTTTACCGTCACTTTTGGGACGGATTAACACTCCTCCAAAGTTAGAATAACCCCCCCTGTGAGACTTGCACAGTGAAAATTTCTGCCTTTTGCTGCAGGTGTTTTACTTCCTTGAGATAAATGTTGCAATTTTCAACAATGAGCTTTATTTTTTTTAAAGAAAGCACTGTTAATTAAATGTGTTCAGTGCTGGTGTTTAACTCAAATATTGTTACACGGAAGCTGTTGACCGGAGAGAGTGTAATAAGACTGAAAAGAGGTACATATGAAGCACAGATGATGTTTTATTGGCTGCGTACTAAACCACATCATAGTCTTGTCTACTAGAAGCCTAGCTAGTAACTTTTTTGGACTTTAATTTAGCAAGTTTTTGGGGATGAGATTCAGAACCATTTTAGTTCCATTCAGAGTCAGTTTTATGTTTAGCTTTCTGTGTAGTCAAATGCTGTTCAGCGCTTGTCTAGCCACTTAGGATTCGAACAGTTCAGTTACTTTAGGCCCAACATTTCTGAACTGTTTCCCCTTTCATGTTCCTGATGCTGCTGTCTGAAGACCTTGAGTTCCTGTGCTCGGCTGAAGAAAAGTCCGCGACTTGCTGTCTCATTTAGAAGAGGTATAACCAATGTGCATTTATTTTTCCTTCGCAGGTTTTCCCTTTTAGAAATCCACCCACATGATATTGGTTAGTGCCATAGTTAGATGTTTTCCAAATTAATTTTTGTTTTGTTTTTATTTTTGCATGAAGTCCACACATGCTTTTCAAATTAGAGTAATAGCTATCAGATACCTGACCTAATGTTTGATTTACATTTTTTGTTAATTGATTGTGATTAATTCAACTGCACAAACTAAATGTATTCTGTTTCTACTTTTCACTTAATTCTGCAATTATTTTGTATTGTTCTCTTGGAGTGTCTAGTATTAAATGCTTTAACAAGATTGAGATTCTTTAGATGTTTTGGACAACATGTGTTGTTTCCTTACTTTTATCATGTGGTTTTACATATGATCTACGTGACCTTAGCGTTGTTAATTTTGAGGGCAAAAAATGTTTAAATTTTACTAAACTGGTGTTTTGATTCAGGGCCACATAGGTCATGGTGTTTATAAATTACTGACTCCAAACTTAAACTTGTAATTATTGGATGATATATTTGATGTTTAATTGGTTCACTGTGTCTTATTGGATGTTATTCTACTCCTGTCTGAGTCCAAAGCTTCGGATCGACCTCTGAGGGTGGTAGATGTCACTGGCCTTTTACGTGTCACCTTATCTTAATAATTCAAAATAATATAAGCGCACACGCCCACACTGGCTGTGTCCCATAGAGCAACACTGTACTTGTGATGTTCTATGCTGTGCCAAGGTTCTGCATACTTGTAGCATAGAAGGTTAAGCTAATGTTCTGGGAAGTGAATATAGAAGGCAGAACATTGGAGCTATTTAGGTTTGAAAAGGGGAATTGACCTGGGCAGAGACGGAGACAAGCTGATCAGGGCAGTCGTGGAAAATAAAGCTTTATTTAACTGCATTCAGATGCTCAGTGTGATATGCAAATCCCACCACAAACTGTCGGTGAGCGGACGACTCCCCAGTTACGGATCCACACTGTATGAAGATTACTAATTTCGTCTGTCGTCTCAACTTCACAGTTCTGACTTCTGTGTGCATCAGTTTACAGGTACCGTTTGACTCCCAGGTGCCTGGCCCTGCGCTTTACTTTTGGCTCAGTGTGGTCAGCCTGGGGCTAAATGTAGGACCCCTTGCGCACCCCTGTTGCTTATTGCGGTTGGTTGCCTGCGCCAGCTTACTTGCATGGCTCGTGACTTGCTGCTCGTGGCATCTTGACAGTTCCCTTGAAGAGCTTCAGGCTCTGCATGACCTGGCGACATTGAAGTGCTTCCTGCAAATGAAAGCACGTTGTATGAGGCAGCCCAGCGGCATTGGAAGGCTTGTTTCTGCATCTTTCCCGAGAGTAACAGACTGTTTTGGTTTTATTTGTAAGGAGGCTGCGCCATCTACTGGTTAAACTTGGTATAGCTTTCTTCAAAATAAAAAGTGTCAACAGCAATTGACATTCCTATAGTATCGTTGTGACAGTATTTACTTGGCACACAAAATACTGGCGTTTTGAACTCAGTGATTTGTACACTTTAAAACTTTGGTACAGATCATTATCACCGCGATTTGCAAGCTCTAAGCCGCAAGTATAGTTTGTAACTTTCCTACATCTAAAGTGATCATCATAATTACAAAATGACAGTGCATGTTACGGTGCAGCTTCGCAGGCTTCTGAAATCCAGAATTTTTTTTAGTGATTAACAAAAGCAAACGGCAACACAAGTCATCGTTTAGAAGTTCCTTGTACACAGCTTAAAGCCCAGTATTATTGCAGCAGCTTTTTTAAATGGTGCAGTAATAACATTAGTACATACACTGCACGTTTGTTGTAAGCAAGTGACACGGCGGTGACAATGGCCGATGATAGGAAGCAAGCTATGTTGTTACATTCTTTACGCAAAGAAGGTTTAAGGATTTGTCACACTCTTCCTGATATTCCTAATAATGAAAAATGTGCTAACTTACAATTGTATACTAAGAGCATAAAACAGTTGGATTTACATTGTTATAACAAGACAAATGTTATTTTAGAGTGGTATACAATGTTTTATCGCATACAGGCAAGTGATGAAATTATTGATTAGTTTGTAATAGGTTTGAGGGCATAAGTAGTGAAATATGCATTCATGGGTAATCAGCGTGTAAACATAGGTGATCAACTCACGATGCATACATCTAATCCTGCAATTCAAAAGAAATTGTGGAGTACACATAATCCTACATTATTAGAACCACTCAATATTGCTATAGGTGAAGAATTAACAAATGTGTCAGAACCTTAAATGAAGATAAAGCAAAAGATGAGAAATACCAAGATGAGAAATGCTGCAAACTGCAACAAGTTAGTATGGTTAAATTATGGTGAAGGCAGAAGGGCGACGTGGTAAAACAACAGTGGAAAGTAAAAGAAAAGTCAAGGAGTCGCAGACAAGTCCCTGAGATGTGGCAGTATTCACTATATAATCTCAGGGCCAGTAGTCTGGTGAAAAAGTCTAATAGGATTGTGAAGGAGAGCACTCAATTGGCAGTAGCTAATGGAAGAAATGTTATTGATCATGTGAAAAGGTGTTGTGGGCATATAGATCCAGTAGACAATGTACCACGGGTTTATCTCAGTTTGAATTACTGAGGAAAAGGAAATCAAAATTGGCTGTTGCTTCGGTTACAAGGCAGGAAGTACGGATGATGATGAAGGAACTGCAGAAGAGAGCTGGTGAAAAACAAACTTCTTATAAAAAGTATTTTGATGAGTGAAGCAGAGCTAAGTAGTTTGATATCTCATGTGTTCAAAAGGTCCGAATTAAAATGCCAGTGTGTATAAGAACAGATAGAACAGTATTTGCGGAGACAAAAGTTGTTAAGAGAGTAGGAAAAAATGGAATAAGAGTAGATTAGTAAAAGTGAATATGTGTACAGATAATGGCCCACTGCCGCCCGCCGATGCCATCCCGCCTGTGCGGCCTGAATCTCGCCGGCCCTATTATGGCTTCCCCGCCGGCCCAGCGGGGAACAGGGCCTTAACATTGCGGAGCCGGCGGCAATGTGGCGGCGCAGCGGGTGTAGCAGCAGCTGTCGCGCATTCCACTGCCTGTAATTCGGGCATTGGAATGCGCGATGGGGCTGTGCATGGGGGCCTCTGCACTACAAATGCCAAGTGCATGGGCAGTGCAGGGGCCCCCCCGAATCCCCCATTCCACCAGCCTTTCCATGGTGGTGTTTACCGCCATGGACAGGCTGGCGGATAGGGACTGGTAATCCCCAGGGCAGCGGTGTCGGCGGTTTGACCGTGGCGGCTCCTTTGGCGGCGTCCGGCTGTGACCCTGGCGGTCTAGTGAGCGCCAGGGTCATAATTACCCCAATGTGTTTAAGGAAAAAAACTGCTGGATTGGATGTGAATAAAAAATGAAGATTTGTACAAAAGAAAATGGAAAATCTCTTGACATAGAGGTACAAGAGAGAGGCAGAAGGAAAAGAGAAGTTAAGTTTCCTGAGAAGTATAAGGAAACTTTGTATGAAGTTTAATCACACATGTATATAATGGTCATTGTAGGTATATAATTGTGTGCATTTTTGTTTTTGTATTTATGTTATTATTGTATTCCATTTGTTTTAAAGGCTATTGTAAAGAAGGACATATGTTATGTTCTATGCTATGCCAAGGTTCTGCATATTTGTAATACAGAAGGTTGAGCTAATGTTCTGTGTAGGGAATATGGAATGCAGAACATTGGAGTTATTGTGGTTTTGAAAAGGGGAATTGGTCTTGGCAGAGATGAAGACAAGCTGCTCAGGGGAGGCATGAAAAATAAAGGTTTCTTTAACTGCATTCAGATGGCTCACTGTGGTTTGTAATGCCCACTACTGTACCTGGCCATAAAACACACTCTTTTTCAGGGCTAGGCTAGCTGCTTGCTAAAGGCATTAATTAATATGATTCAACTTTATATCCAGGTGATTCATCAGAAATAATTTTGGCTTCACTACACTAGTGGATACCTCCACTTCCATTCTTTCAGGCACAGTATGCTTTGTCAGAAAACCAGGGTCATCAGGGCCAGCCTGTGTCATCCGGCCATCGGTGGACAGCCTGGGGTTGACATGGTGTCTATAAGAGCCTCATTGAAGGGCAACAGTGGCTTAGATGAGTTTGGGCCTGGTTGAAGAATTTTATTTAACAAATTATCCTTAGTGTAATATGAAGGTTATTTAAAGTCCAGCTCGGCAGCTGTCCTTCCAAGAGGCACTTACTTTCACTGGTGGCCCAGGTGGTGACTAGCTCCGTCTCGGGATGTAGCTAGTCACAGGCATTTTTAAGTGTAGCTGTCATAGCTAATAACCATGATCTGCATAGTAACTGGGGAAACAGTTGTTTGGCTCTGTGTTAGCAGAGTCAGGGGGAACATTAGCTATGCCTTGAGTTTAGTGAGACTCAAATGTGAGCAAGGCCACTAGCCTTTGGCAGTACTGGTGTTGAGGAAGAGGCTAAAGAAGAGTAGCTTGTGGTAGCATAAAGACAGGCTGTGCATTTTTAATCACATAGCATGACATAGGCCTAGCGCCGGCTGAAGTGGGTTTCGAGTTGGAGACAGGTGTATAGATTTGGTCGCAGACCAGTGTTGGCACAGCAGGCACTGGCATGGTCCTAGTAGCTAGGGTAACAGTTTGGACTGATATTGGTACAATCCCCAGAACGGGTCCCAAGGTGATCAGCTGGTGCACAGGGAGGGCCTACCGGTGGAAGACTAACTGTGAGGGCCCCTGGGAAGATGCTGGCAGGGGAAGGGTAGGAATTAGTTGATGTCCTTTTGGCTTCTCATCAGATTTCAAATAGCAGGATGGGATCGAGTCCTGCTTGGCTTTATACTTTCTATAGAGCCTTTTCAACTTTAACATACCGGAAGAATTTGAGAGGGAATGGGACTTTGTGTATGAGCAGGCTTTTCAACAAGATTGTGGGCGACCCCATGACTCTTTGAGGGAGCAGGAGTTGTGCCTTCACCATGACCTCCTCTTGTAGTCAGTGGGCTAAACTTAATTTTCTGCTCTCGGATTACCCCTGCAGGTGCATGAGGGTGTAGTGACTGCCCATCTTTGACGGACACATCTTCCCAAGCACATTAACACTATTGACAGGATTTTTTGAAGTCATCCAAAAAACAAAAAAGATGGAAGCAGCACTCCAGGTCTACTTTGAAGGGTGTGGAAAGAAAAGAACGGATGTCACTACACAGATCTTGTTGATATGCAGCTTCAGTCCGCCGCTTTTGGGGTGATACTGAGGACCTCTTATTGCCTGGATGACTTCAGACGGCTTCGCGTGGGAGTCGGGCAATTGTGACGTCCTCGTCGACGTGCAGAGCTAGAAGAAAATTTCCATCGGATGCTGGCACATGGGGAAAATTCATTATGTGAGGAATCCACAGGTAGCTAGTGTATCCACCAGAAAAGGCGTTAACAAAGGTAAGTAACTTGTTCTTTTCCTGAAAAGTTCAATTAAAACCTGCAATGCCTATGCTTAGAATTTGTCAAGCCAACTGAAAGTGTATTGCTTTGTAAGCAGTGCAAAAAACTTTGGAGCGAGATTCAAGTATTAACCATTTCAGGAAGTATAGAATGGAGGTAAGGTTTTTGAATTTTCTCAAAACAAAAACAATTTATTTTAGATTAACTAAAGCTGTTGAAATATAGTAAAATGAAAATAAAACTATATCACTTCATTGCAGATCGGAGTGATAATTAATCTATATCATCTACCAACCCATCAATTGATTCATATTTTGCTTAAGTCAAAAGAATTCATTTCATATCTAATCAAGGACCATATAGATTGTGACAATTTTAAAATAATTCCCCCTATATTATACATTTCTCATGTGGGAAAGTTCATTTCTGTCTTTGAAGATTCTACTGAATTTTCTCAAATCAGTGGTCAGCCTGTCTTTAGAGTGGAGAAAAGTCTTTTGGGGGGTTTATACAGGATGTATGCAGTTCATGGTATTAGGGAGTTCCTATACTTTATGCGCGATATCACAAGCTCCTGTACAGCAGCTTTGAAGTCATGTTTGGGAATGTTGATTCTGATAGTTTGAAGCAGCTTTGGTTGAACTCTAGCACTTTTAAATATTTCAAGATTGAGAGAGCTATTCAGCGTGGTTTCTAGGAATTTTGCTGATGTCCCAATTTTGGGAAGATATTAATGGCCTGTAGCTTAGTGATCCAGTAAGGAGGAAGGACCATAGAAACTTAAAGGGATAATAGTAGGAAGTCAGTGTTTTGAGGGTTAAGTTTAAGTTTCATCCGAGACATCCATCAGCTTTAGTCTGATGGGCATTTGGACAGATTGTCAATGTCTTCTGTCCTATCAGTCGTGAAGTACAGCTGCGTATTGTCCTCATAGGGGTGGAAGCCACCACCTACCTTGTAGAATATCTCACCCAAAATAATTAAGATCATTAAGGACATACAAGTCAAATTATATGGGGGGCGGGAAGAAGGGCTAGGATAAATTATACGAATTCTACGGAGAAATAAAGCATAAAGAAAGCTTTTTGTCAATCAGTAGTCCAATGTGAAGCTTTGAAAATGGCATAATTCACTGTATGGGGCTACATATCTTTACAAATGTGTACATGACCCAAAATGTTTTGTTCATGACTTAATAATTCTCAAAACCAAGGCGCCTCAGCAGGTTTGAACTGCTGTATAGAAACCATTCACTTTGATTTCCAAAGGGTTGGTCTTTAAAGGATGCGGGTAAGTTCTGTTCAAGCGATGATCAATCCTGTCAAACAATCATGCACTACTTGTGGTTTGTGGACTTCACAAACTGCACAGGAACAAAAACATTTGACCATTAGTACGCACTTTAGGGATGCTAACCTGCACACTGGGATCATGTAAGCTACTGATGATGAACTCCATGCTAATGTGCTAGGGAAAAGGGAAATTCTTATTAACGGCAGTGAAAAACAAGCCGAATGAACGAGTTACTTACCTTCGGTAACGACTTTTCTGGTGGATACATTAGCTACCTGTGGATTCCTCACCTAATGAATACTCCCATGGCGCCAGCATTCGACGGAAATCTTCTTCCTAGCCTCTGCACGTCGACGAGGACGTCACTCTAGCCCACGCAACGCCGTCTGACGTCATACAGGCAATAAGAGGTCCTCGCCGACGTGCCGACGTCAGTACCAACATTTTTTACGTGCATGAGAATAACCACCCAATGCAATGAAAGAGCAAGGCAACATCCCATAACATTGTAAATCACACAACATTGCAATAAAATGGCTGTAGATTTAATATATCTCTTTTTTTTTTTTAATCAAACAAATATATGCAAATCATGTATATACACAAAGATATATACATATATATATATATATATATATATATATATATATATATATATATATATATATACACAAGTATCCATATATACAAAATCTATTGCAACCTTGAAGACCAAGAGGAGCGCACTCAAGGATTACTTGGTAAGACCAGAAAGGCAACAGGGAGGCGGGTGGGACCGTGAGGAATCCACAGGTAGCTAATGTATCCACCAGAAAAGTCGTTACCGAAGGTAAGTAACTCGTTCTTCTGATGGATACAACTACCTGTGGATTCCTCACCTAATGAATAGAGTCCCAAAGCAGTACCACTCCCGGTGATGGGTGCCGAAATGGTCAAACCAAGAAATCCTGCAGCACTGACCATGCAAAATGGCCATCCCTTCTGACCTCAGAGTCCAAACAGTAATGTTTCGCAAAAGTGTGAAGGGACAACCAAGTTGCGGCCTTGCAGATGTCGACCACAGGAACACCTCTGGCCAAGGCCGAAGTGGCCGACTTAGCTCTGGTGGAATGAGCTCTAATGCCATCAGGAGGATCCTTCTTTGCTAAAGAGTAACAGATTTTAATGCAAAGAACAACCCACTTGGAGAGTGTTCTCTTGTGGACTGCCTTTCCTCTCCTCTTGCCAACGTATCCAATGAACAGCTGATACTCCAGCCTGAAATCCTTCGTTCTATCAATGAAGAAGCTTAACGCCCTCTTTGGGTCCAAGCGATGTAGTCTCTCTTCCTCCTTAGAAGGATGAGGCGGAGGATAGAACATGGACAAAGTAATTGTCTGGGCCAAATGGAAAGGTGAAACAACCTTCGGGAGGAAAGCAGCCTTGGTCCTCAACACCACCTTATCCCCATAAAAAGTTGTATAAGGGGGTTTTACCGATAAGGCTTGTAACTCACTCACTCTCCTTGCAGATGTTATAGCCACCAGGAAGACTGTTTTAATAACCAAATACCTTAAAGGGCAAGAATGCATAGGCTCAAAAGGGGACCCCATAAGGAAAGTGAGGACCAAGGACAAATCCCATTGAGGCATAATGAATGGTTTTGGAGGATATTTATTTAGAAGACCTTTCAAGAATCTGAGAACAATAGGGGATTTAAATAACGATGGTTGGTCTGGAAGACAAATGAAGGCTGACAAAGCCGACAAATAACCCTTAATGGTAGCCACTGCACAACCTTTCTGCGCTAGAGACAGAGCAAAAGACAAAACGTCCGACAGATGAACATGTAAGGGATCAATCTGTCTCTCTCCACACCACATAACAAATTCAGACCACCTATTAGCGTAGATAGATTTAGTGGAGTGTCGCCTGGCCGCTAATATAACATCCACTACATCAGGCGGGAGAGAGAAGGAACTCAGGTTGCCCCGTTCAATCTCCAGGCATGTAGGTGCAGACTCCGGAGGTTGGGGTGTAAAATCTGCCCCTGCGACTGCGAGAGGAGGTCTGCCCTGAGAGGGAGACGGAGCGGAGGGCACAGCGAGAGTTGGAGAAGGTCGGAGTACCACACCCTCCTTGGCCAATCCGGAGCTATTAAGATGACTTGGGCCCGGTCTTGGCGAATCTTCCTCAACACTCGAGGAATCAAGGGTATGGGGGGAAATGCGTAAAGCAACTGGTCGCACCAGGTTATCAGAAACGCGTCCCCCAATGCTCCCTGCACCGGATACTGGAGGCTGCAGAATAACGGACAATGCGCGTTCTCCAGAGTGGCAAACAGATCTATCTGAGGAAACCCCCACATCTGGAAGATTAAACTGACTTGATCTGGATGGAGACACCACTCGTGGTTGGCCGAGAATAGGCGACTGAGACTGTCCGCACGTACATTCAAGACCCCGGCCAAATGATTTGCTACCAAGCAAATCTCATGGTCCTTTGCCCAGGACCATAGTCGAAGAGCTTCTCTGCAGAGAAGGTACGACCCTACTCCTCCCTGTTTGTTTATATACCACATCGTGGTAGTATTCCCCGTCAGGACCTGTACCGACTGACCACGAAGGGAAGGGAGGAAGGCCTTGAGAGCCAGACGTACAGCCCGTAACTCTAACAGATTGATATGAAACATCTGTTCCTCTGGAGACCAAAGTCCTTTGATCTCCAGATCCCCCAGATGAGCTCCCCACCCTAGAGTGGAAGCATCCGTTATGACCGTGGCCACTGGTGGCGACTGCGCGAACGGCTTTCCTTGTGAAAGATTGTCGCTCGCAATCCACCACTTCAAGTCCACAGCAGCATCTCTGGAGATCTTGACCGCACCTTCCAGATCTCCTTTGTGTTGAGACCACTGCCTTCGGAGGCACCACTGAAGAGCCCTCATGTGCCAGCGAGCATGCGTGACCAACAGTATGCAGGAGGCAAACAGACCGAGCAGACGAAGGACCTTGAGGACTGGAACTACCGCTCCATTTCGAAACATTGGAACCAATTCCTGAATATCTTGAATCCGCTGAGGCGGAGGAAAGGCTCGATTCAATGTTGTATCCAGTACTGCCCCTATGAACAGGAGGCGCTGAGAGGGCTCCAGGTGAGATTTGGGCACGTTCACCGAAAAGCCCAGGTCGAACCACAACTGGGTTGTTGACTGCAGATGATGCGACACAAGCTCCGGAGACTTGGCTTTGATCAACCAGTCTTCCAAGTAAGGGAATACTGCTATCCCCTTCCTTCTGAGCTCTGCCGCAACCACTGACATCACCTTCGTGAAGACTCGAGGTGCTGAAGTAAGACCAAACGGGAGGACCGCAAACTGATAGTGCTGCGACCCTACCACAAACCGGAGATACTTCCTGTGCGACTTGAGTATCGGAATATGAAAATAAGCATCCTGCAAGTCGACAGACACCATCCAACCTTTTTTGTTCAACGCCAAAAGCACCTGTGCTAGGGTCAGCATCTTGAACTTTTCCTGTTTGAGGAACCAATTCAAAATCCTCAGATCCAGGATCGGTCTCAACCGACCATCCTTCTTGGGAATCAGGAAGTACCTTGAGTAACAACCTCAACCCCTTTCCTGCTCTGGGACCAACTCCACCGCACCCTTTGAAAGGAGGACTTGAACCTCCTGTTCTAGCAACAGGAGGTGTTTTTCTGAACAATAAGATGGGCGGGGCGGGATGGGGGGCGGAAACTCCCGAAAGGGAAGGGTGTAGCCTTTTCCCACAATACTGATAACCCAAGTGTCCGTTGTAATAGTCTCCCACTTGTGGAGAAAATGCCGTAACCTTCCCCCTACAGGAGAGGATTGAGTGGGAAATGGTGGAAGCCTAAGGCTGCTTTCCCTGCTGCACCCCTCCAGAGGACTAGGAAGAGGCAGAGTGCTGCTGAGAGGCTCCTCTGGTGCGGGCCCTACCTCTCCCTCTAACTGATCTATAGGGGTGGGAAGAGGTGGGTTGCTGGAACCTCCCCCGAAAGGAAGAGGAGGAAGAGCCACGCCCAAATCCACGAAACCTCCTGAAAAACCTGGAAGAGGCAGAGGAAGAAGGAGCTTGCAGCCCTAACGATTTGGCTGTGGCCCTGCTCTCTTTAAATCGCTCCAAGGCCGAATCTGCCTTTGCTCCAAACAGTTTGTCCCCATCAAACGGGAGGTCCAATAGGGTCGACTGCACGTCCGCAGAAAACCCTGAATTACGGAGCCAGGCCTGTCTCCTTGCCACCACAGCCGTGCCCAACGCCCTAGCCACCGAGTCGGTTGTGTCCAGCCCAGACTGGATAATCTGGGTTGCGGCAGCCTGGGCGTCCGAGACAACATCCAAGAGCCCCTGGGGAAGCTCCGTAAACGAAGATGAAATATCGTCCATAAGAGCATGGATGTATCTCCCCAGAATGCAAGTTGCATTGGTGGCCTTCAACGCCAAACTGCAAGAGGAAAATATTTTCTTGGATTGCGCATCCAGTCTTTTGGAGTCCCTGTCTCCAGGTACCGTCAGGAAAGATCCAGGTGCTGACTTCGATGAACAGGAGGCTTGCACCACCAAGCTCTCCGGCGTAGGGTGTCTAGAAAGAAAGCCAGGGTCAGATGATGCAGCCCGATACCTCCTGGCCACAGCCCTATGAACCACCGAAGAAGATACAGGCTTCTTCCACACCTCTAACACCGGATCAAGCAAAGCCTCATTAAACGGCAAGAGAGGCTCCGCTGCAGCAGAGGCCGGATGCAGTACCTCTGTCAATAAATTCTGCTTCGCCTCTCCCACCGGCAAAGGCAGGTCCAGAAAGTTAGCTACCTTCCTCACCACAGCGTGAAAGGAAGCAGCCTCCTCCGTATACTCCCCTGGAGATGAAAGGTCCCACTCAGGGGAAGTATCCAGCCCACTGGCCGTATCCAGACCATGCAGTCCATCACCAGAGTCCTCAACCTCTCCTTCCTCCAGGACTCGTTGGTACTCCTGCTCTTCCAAACGACGGAGAGCACGCCTCCTTGAATGTAGTCTCTGCTCGATACGCGGAGTCGACATGGCCTCCGCCGAAGTCGAAGATCAGCGCCGATCTCCCGAAGCATCCGACGCCGCGTCCGGCGCCACAGGCAGCTTCGGCACCGTTGAAGGAGCAGGACGAGATCTTGGAGCCGATGGACCCACCGGAGTCACAGGATGAAATCCTGACGTCGACGGGATGGAAACCTCTGGGGCCAATCCCTCTGAAGCCACCGGAGCGGCCACCGGCGCCGACACCGGCGCCGAGCCCACATTCCCAAAAGGGAGAAAGGGCATAAAGGGTGCCGGCCGTAGAGGCGCAGGATCACCCAATGAAAAGGCAAAAGGCCCCGAAGGACCAGCCGGAGCACCTCCTGGAGCCATCTGCTGAAAGATGGTATACATCGCATTCAGAAATGCGGTACTATCGGCTCCAGGGGTGGGAAAAGCCAGATACTGGGGTGCCTGGATCGAAGGCGACCCTGGCGCCGGCCTCGACGTCTGCGACGATGGAGACAACACAAGAGGCTGCATCACCTCGATCACAGACGCCTATCCAGGCGAAGTCGGTGACGCCGGAGAGGGCAACGGCGTCGATGGATGCGGCGTGACCGTGGGACTGACTTCCCAAGTCCTCCGACGCCGAGCCGAAGGCGACCTCGAACGAGTCTCCTTGCTGGAATGACGCCGTGAATCTCTACGGCGCCGGGAGTCTCGATGACGCCGATGAGACCTTGGTGAAGAAGACTTTTTGTGATGTTTTTCTTTTCTCTTCGACTTTGCCATGAATAATTTAGCCTCACGTTCTTTGAGGGCCTTCAGATTCATGTGCTGTCATGAATCGCAAGTCGCAATGTCGTGGTCGGAGCTCAAACACCATAGACAGTCGGAGTGAGGATCTGTAACGGACATCTTGCCCCCAAACTCTCGACAGGGCTTGAAACCCGACTTTCTCTGAGACATTATTACCACAGAGAAGAACTACGCAGCAGAAAATACACTGTAACTACGAAAGTAACAGTAGCTCCCTCGAAGATAACCGTTTCGAATGCACGGAAAAAAGGGAACTGACGTCGGCACGTCGGCGAGGACCTCTTATTGCCTGTATGACGTCAGACGGCGTTGCGTGGGCTAGAGTGACGTCCTCATCGACGTGCAGAGGCTAGGAAGAAGATTTCCGTCGAATGCTGGCGCCATGGGAGTATTCATTAGGTGAGGAATCCACAGGTAGTTGTATCCATCAGAAATATCTTGTTTTATCATTCTGACTGCCTTCATGTCGCAAAAGTCAGACTGTCAGGGCTGAGGACAGTATTTGTGGATTGATGAACCTTGTTGTTGTAACTTATGAATTGCATTGCTGTACTTATGTGTTGTTCTGCCTTGTTTCTGAATAATGGTAACAGAATAAACCTGTATAGCTGATACTGGTAGTTTGTAATGTGCAGCTGTTTTGGAAACAAAATGTCATAGTTTATTTTCTGTCAATTCTTCTTTGGAAACAATTTTAGACCCAGGAGGTCAGTTCTGGTTGAAGGTTTTACCCTGGAATATGACCTCATTGAAACCCAACATGAGCAGGCTGCTTTGAACCTGCTTTTCCCCTGGTATTGCCACTTATGCATTCTTATGCTTGGTCATTACCACCATCTAAAGCCAGTGGTAACTCAGCTGGCTGTTCACAAACGGAGTTAGTACAATTTACAATGAGTTGTAGGGAACAGGCACTAAAACGCATGCATGTTCCATCTGACAACTTTGAAAACGTATTTACGGGAGTGCACCAGAAACAACAAAGGGAATTATTATTTCCAACCGAGGAAAAGTTCAAGTCAGTGTTTGGGGAGAGAGACATATATTTGTGAATTATTTTATAAAATATGCCATTGTGTATTAATGGTTGAAAAAGTAGTTAAACATGCTAAACAGTAATTAAGTAGTGTTGAATGTTCACGGTATGAAGTAAGTCTCCCCACGCCAACATGCAGACCGTTGTCCCTGCCTGCCTCATACTCCTGCTCCATATTCACTCAAAGTACAAAGGTTTGGAAAGCAGGCCAGTAGTAGTCAACACCTGCAGACAAAGCAGAACATAGCATCGCCGCCTGCTGCTGAGGGCTATATCAGTCACTGAAGGTCCTGAACCGTAGTCGCGGGCCCACGACGCAGAATGGCTGTAATGCTATCTGAACATCTCCCCCCTGTGAGGGCAAACATTCCAAATTAAAAAGGAAGAAAAAGAAAGCTAAACATCCGAGTCCATGGTCTGCATCAGCCACTATCGGCCCTCAGTCTCTCCACTGTCTTCAGTGGAGCACTCCACCTCCAGTGTTTTAATAAAATAAGTTAATGTGCATATTCCCTTCCAAAGTCCCCAGTCAAAACCCTCTCAGCCAAACGCAGGCCTGCTTAGCCCGAATTATGAGTGTGAGGGGGAGTTGCTCAACAATAAATCCTCGGTACTGTGACAGGGGTGGGACTCATCTTCAGACCCAGCAAGCGTGGACCACATGGTTAATGCTTTTGGTCCTGGATAAACATAACAGCAGGCCCCTTGTGGACATAGGGGGTTATTCTAACTTTGGAGGAGGTGTTAATCCGTCCCAAAAGTGACGGAAAAGTGACGGATTTACCACCAGCCGTATTACGAGTCCATTATATCCTATGGAACTCGTAATACGGCTGGTGGTATATCCGTCACTTTACCGTCACTTTTGGGACGGATTAACACTCCTCCAAAGTTAGAATAACCCCCATAGTGTTAGCTGGACAGTGTTGCATGTATTTCCCATAGTCACCAGTAGCGGCTGCTGCACATACAATACTAAGTGGTGGGACAGCGTGGAGGGGGAAGTTAGGCAGGGGGGCAGCGCAGGGAGAGGCAGCCCGGGGTTTTGAGGGATAAATAATAATAAAAAAAGAAGACTTACCGGCCACTACCGCTGCCAACTGCCTCGGTGCTCCTCTGCTCCCGGAGGTCCATGGGCCAGCACAGGCTTCCAGACTCCCCACCCAATCCAGACCCTGCTCTTGTGCAATTACCCAGCATGAGAGCAGTGCCAGGATTGGTCTGAGTGGGCTAGTTAGGCACTCACGAAGGAACTGAAAGCCTGTGCCTAATCTCCACTCTGCTGTGCAACACAGCTCAGGTTGGAGAACTGTAATTGCGCATGTTGGTTTGGCTGGCCTAAGATGGCTGGCTAAAGCAACATGAACACTTATAGTGCACACCACTCCTCCTCCCCCCAGTCTCTCCTGCTGTCGATCGGGGATTCCCTGGCCCCGCCCTAGACTCGGCTCGGCTCACCCAGTAAAAAATAAAATGATAATAAAATTGCTTTATTTTATTTTTCATCTGCTGGCGCAGTGAGGCAATGCTTCTGTACCATTGCAGAGGAGCTGTAGCTGATCATCACACTGGATGACTACCTTAAATTAGTTACTTAGTGTGCAAGCTCAGTGTCATCCTAAGGATTGTGGGTGCCCTGGCAAGACTAACAGCTTTGAATTGTATTACCCATTCCGTGCTATTTCAAATCCACATGGTGTCATACTAAATTATTTATATATATATAGTATATTAAAATTTGAGCAATAGGATCACACAAGAAGTCACAATCTGTCTTGTCCAGTTTCATAAAAATTCAAAAGATGACACCGGACAGAGAGAGACAGTCAGAGGTAAGGGTAGACAGAGAGAAGGAGACGGGTTGTTATAGAGACACAGAGGAGACTGAGGTCAAAAAGAAAGTTCACCATTTCAGGGGGCCTCTTGGAAAGTGGGGACCCTGGACAGTTGCCCAATTTGCCCATGTCTTAAAACATCTCTGTTCAAGCTGCCCAAATCGTTACCTCATGGACCCCCCGTTACACCCCATCTCACTCACCGGCCGTCTCCAGCGCCATTCGCAGTTCGCAGGAGCTCATGGTGCCTGATCTATCCAGGTCATGCTGAAGGAAGATAGTCTAAAAAGAAGAGGAATGTGTGGTCAGAAAGCATACTGGGATATTGTCTGAAAAACTTTGGGATGGGAATATTCCTTTTTCCCCTCTATATTCCTTCTGACATTTAACCCTCTCTCTGAGGACGCCACGCCTTCCTCCTTCGCTAGGACCCTTCTCTCCTGCCCGCACACCTATCAGCCATAGGTGCTGGAAGTAGGGATGCACTGGTTCTGCAGAACCCCCAAAATAACTATGCTGAAGTTCAGATGGTGAACAGGCAGTAAGAGTTCTTTAACTTTTGTGTTGATCTCATCATATTTGTTGTGTGTTTTCAAAGACAAATTTCAAATGTCAGGCAATGCCTTCTGACAAATTGCTGTTTATTCTTTTAGCATGGAGATTGGCGCTTACATTTCTTTCTCTGACTCCAAAGTGAGAGGATTTTGTAAAGTGATGTGACTGTCTTACTGGGGTATGGAGAGTTTGAAAGGAAAGGCCGTGGGATGTCATGTACATTCAAACACAAAACAATATGCAAATACCTGAAAATGGACTATACAGATATATCAAAATATATCACCCATTAGGAATCCACATGTGGCACATCCTTTTAAATTCTGAATTTTAATGAAAACAAAGATTTTAACAGGAACAAAACCAAGAAAGATACTTTTCTTTTGACACCCAAGTGATAACTATTTGCTGAAACCCGATTTCCAGGTATTAGTGTATGTGCACTCTAGTTTTAAGACTAAAACTGGATATCTCTGTCACTTTAGTGCCCATTTCAATGGAAAATGTGATGTTTATAAGTGAGAGTGTGCTACCACACCATGCTTTAGTAACATATTTGTGACCAGGTGTTCCAAAATGCACCACCAGCTACATACTATACCCTTGTCACTCTCCTTCTGAGTACATGTGCTACAGTTTGTGTTGAAGCTAGGACTCTTCACAGTCCCTATGACTTCAGTGATGTAACATTGATGGCGGCACCCCCACTCCGAACATTGCTCCAGCACCACTGCTATCAGCTATTAATTACACCCACCCACTGGCATCATTGAACAGATTCCAGTCCACCCTAGCTCACAGAAACTAAAAACAAGAAATTAGGCATGCTGCCAACTGAATACTAATGGCAGATGAACTACAAGCCAACCAGTCACTAGTCCGAGTTCTGTCGCATCTACAGTATTTCACCATTAGAAGCACAGAGCCTGAAGGGATGTAGCCCGGTTGTGCCCACAGAGATGTCAGCCATTTGTGGTACCCACAGAAATGTCGACCATTTGTGGTGTCCGCAGGGATGTGGGTTAGTTGTGGTGCCTGCAGGGATGTTAGCCAGTTGTGGTGCCTTCAAGGATGTCAGCTAGTTGTGGTGCTCACAGGGATTTTGGCCAGTTGTGGTGCCCGTAGGACTGTCGGCCAGTTGTGGTGCCTGCAGGGATGTCAGCCATGGTGTCTAGTTGATAGCTAGCGCCTCTTGCTTCTTCAGAGGTGGGTGTGCCTTTGCAAGCGCACAACAGCTTACCAGCCTTTGCCTGCAGTACTGTGGCATTAACCATGATGCGGGGAGATTTGATGATACCACAAAACCTAGACGTGTTGAAGGCTGCTTTACTTTTTGTCTGTCCAGACACCCCCATCCCTGCCAGAGCCTTCCACTATCCAGGATGTCCATTTACCTGGCCCTCTATTTCCAAGCCTTACCTCTGCTTAGCCATACCCTACCTCTCTCCATCTCATCACACATCTATCAGTCTCAGAGATCCTTCCTTCTTCCCCTCAGCCTTAGAAGATAAGCAGAGCCCACATGCCAAGTCAGCACACACCATGGGTATCCAGGCTCTTCCGCACCTCCCTGCTGGTCATGTCTCGAGGCGGCAGTGGGCGGACCCAACCATCACTGGTGCCCACCAACTTACCAGCCACCGCCGCATCTTGTTCCACAGAATCTGGAATTCGACCAGGCCCAGCTTGGCGCTGCCGTCTTTCTGTGGAGGCATCTGGTTAAGGAGAACGAGATGAGAGCAGCTGGCATTTTTGACAGTCTTGAGTAGATAAACATATGGGCGTTATGGACTAAAACAACAAAAAGTGCTCATAGACTCGTAGTTCCTTCCACTCCAAATAAATGTCTTGTGTGGATTCAATGAGTGCAACTTGTTTCTCCACACGCTAAGTGGGTCTGTGGGTGAAGCGTGTCCTGTTACCTCAAGAATACAAACTCTGGTGACAGGCTTTCGAATAACATCCTTATGCTTTCTGAGAGTAGTTAAACCTTTCTTGGACAAACATGCTGCCAATTTTAGAGCTGTTTTTGTTTTTGGACGGCCAGGAGCAGGTATTGGTATAACAACTAGTATAAAAGCCTCTGAGATCCATTTTCACAATGCACAATGTTTTCAAAATCCATCCGATATAATTCTACACAACATTAACACACCTTTGATGTGTTTTCAGCTTGTGCTTGTTGCTTTCAGTTTACATGTCAAAGTGTAATAATAATGGATGTTAATGATTTTCCTGATTTTTTGTTTTACCTGTCTTGGCATTAAAATACCAGCCAGACCAGTCAACTATAGTCCAGGTGGCAGCCCCATCTGTGAGTTTCAGTAATGGTTCATCTCGAACCAACGGGCCTGAACACTCCTGAAAACAAAGATGGGTAAAAGTGTAGTTTAGGAGTAAGACACGTGAAATTTGATCAAGGGATAAATATATTCTTTATTAATAGCGATGCAAACACAGCAGAGGATTCCAAAAAATTGAGAATCTGTTATTCAGCCCTGCCAAGTTTCTAAATCATTGGAAACTAGCTGTTCCATTCCAAGTTTTTTCTTTGCATTTTGGAACTTGCAGTCTTTTTATCCAACTGTAAAACTAGGACTATAAATCCTAGAATGCAAAGAAAATACCTGTACTGGTTCAGCTAGGTATGTTGATTATTTTTTTATAGGGCATATTCATGAAGGGTTTCTTGACTCTTTTACTAGGATATCACACTGAAGAAGATTTTTGGCCAGGGAGAAATGGCGAAGATTAATATGCTTTAAAAGCCATGTCTTTAGATTTTTCTGAAATTGCTTAAAATTAGCTTCATGGCGGAATTTATTTGGGAAAAGACTTCCAAATACCAGGGCCAATGCTACATCTGCCAGACCTACCCTTGTGGAACTTTGGAACCATAAATCAGTCAGCTTGAAGTCACACCCGAAAACTTGGCATCTCAATACACCAAACCCTGTGAAAAAAAACGTGTACCTCACGTGTGCTCGTATTGTGTGAAAAGTGGACACCGTCACACACTCAACATCTGCACAACCATCTCAAAGGGTGGGACGTCACAGCCAGCCGTTGCGCTGCAATGACGTTATATATAGTTTGTTTTCGGGTTCAAAGCACACACAGCATTAACTCCCTTAGCAGTGCAATCAAAGTGTGATATTTGGGCTAAATAAATTACTACGAATAGTTCAGTTTCACCAGTGTGGGATAAACCTAATTTTGCAATGTTGCCACATAGTGGTCTGTAGTGTTTAGTTAATTTGAACTAGGATTTGTGTTTAAGAATACAGACCAACATCAGTATGAGTGTATTTGATTTCATTTTTAGGTTGCAGTCTACCAAATAGCGCAACTGTCTGGTTTGCTAAAGACATCTTGGAGATTTTCAGAGTTGACCTAGGAATGCATTCGCCTGTTGATTAACATTGGCTTTGTAGTTGGTAACTCACATTTTCTAGCTTTCTATTAGCTAGCTTAATTTGCTTTGGGCTTTCCAGGTTCAGTTTGTCCTTCCTGTTGCCTAAACTGTGTTTGCTGTATTCTTATATAAACTCCCTTTCTGAAACAGGCCTTCAAATCATGTTCTTATCTTGTCACATTTGCAGTGCATTCAAAGACTAAGGTAAATTGTCAGACCCTTTCTTCTGATGTTGCTTGTTTACTTTTTTTTCTCTGAGTTCAGAGACAGAGGATTTACGTGACAAACAGAAATGAAGCACATTTTTTGTTAGTTCTGAATTGTGTTGGAAACAGATACTTTACTATGATCAAAAGAAATCATTGCCCTAGGTGATGCAATTTCTACACATTTTTGTTTGTGCACTGTATAGATTTATCAGTAAACTGTACGTCTGTGCCGATGTAATGGTCATTTCATTTGAATATGTGCTTTCTGTAACAGCAGTTCACTACTGTACCATGCATACTCCAATCTCTGTCACTTCCCTCTACCCTGCACCACTCCACACCACTGATCTCTACTCTGCACCGCGCCACTTTACACCACTCCATGCCACTGCACTCTATACCACTCAACTCTAGGCCACTGCACTCTATGCCACTTCATGCTTCGCCCCTCTACCCTGCACACTCTACTCTATGCCAATGCACTCTTCACCACTGCACTCTACATCACTCCAGTCTAGGCCACATCAATCTATTCTGCAGAACTCAACTCTGTGCCACTGTTCTCTATGTCACTCTGTAACACTGCACTCTACACTACTGCACTCTATGCCAATACACTCTACACCAATGCTCTTTACTCTGTAACCCTCAACCCTCTGCCCCAGCACTCTACACCAAGCCACTGTAGGCCATTCTAATCTACTGTGCACCATTGCACTCTACACCACTTTACTCTGTCATTACACTGTATGCCACTCTACGCAACTGCACTCTACCCTGTACCACTCCATGCCACTTAACTTTACTCTGAAACAATTTAATCTGATGGAGACATCTAGCTGCAGATTTCTTACCTTTGACTTTCCCAGTCGTCAAATTGGATTTGGAAGATTTTTGCATGAGCAGTACCCCTGAGCACCAGTAGGTAGCGTCAATCGACTCTGCATGGCAGCAACGTCGCCGGCAGTGACGTTGTGGTCACCTATATAGGCACCACCCCAGCAGGCCGATGTCAGTTTTTTCTTTCCGTCCAATCGTGCTGATCCAGAGAAGAGCTACTCCTCTGTTGTTTTGTGCAACAGAGGTCCATTTACGGACTGAGGGGCCACGCCTCCCTTCCTGTTTCCTAACATTAAGAGTGTCTGTCAAGCTGAACAAGAGTCAGCCTGGCAGATACTATTCTGGTTCAGGTCTGGTAGCCAGGAGCTAGGCATGCACAAAATGTGCAGACTCTTGGCAGTCTGAGCTGAACTTTGCCGGGCTGAAGAAGTCACAGCTCCTATGGGCATGACACCATCAGTTTGGCAAAGGTGCCTCGAGCCCCTCCCTCTCATGACGAGGGGTAGTGTCACCAATTGCCTCGGACCTGGGCCCAGTGTCAATCAGTAACACCTCGTCACAGAGTGGGGTGGGGTCAGCATGATGAAATTGGGACTGCTGCCTTCCCTCAAAGTCAGCAGACCCAACCCACCTGGTACCTCTGAGACTTGGGTCTGCTGCCTTCCCTCATTGGCTGACCCTAGGTGAGCCAATGAGGGAAGGCAGCAGTCCCAACCCTCCTAGGACCTCTGACGCTTCCTTTTCGGAGCTTCTGTTCTTGAGAAAAGTTTTTTTTAATGTTTTGTGCATGCATGCGTGGATGTAGGAATGTATTGGTATTTGTTAGTGAGTGTTGTGAATTGGTGTGTGAATGAATGGGTGTGAGTGAGGTAAATGTGTGCATGTGTAACCGTTCACCACCGGTTTTCTGACAGGCTTTTTACGATGTTTGTCTAATTCTTCGTTGATGTTTACCTCCTGGTGTGTTGAAGATGTGTTTGAAGAAGACAGGTTTTAAACCATGTCGTGCCTGTCACTGCGCCATTTCGGTTACGGAACCCCATTTGGTCTGTTGTGGTGTCTTGAGCGCGACAACAACTCTAAGTCGTGCTAGGACTGCAGGGCCATGGCACAGAAGGTTTTGAGGGAGTGGTCCTGATGTGGCATGCAACGCCTAAGTGGTCTTGGTCCTGATCGAGAGGAAGGTTGTGGGGCCGCTCCAGGAGCTCCACGTCCTGTTCTTCCCACTACAAGTCATTGGGACATTCGAGAAAGAGGCATAAGAAGCACAAGTTGAAGCGTGCTTCGACTTCTCCTCATCCATCGGCTGACGCAATGAAGGAACATTGGTGATCAAGGTACAGTTCTGCAGAGCCATCACCAGATTAGGCTTCACGCCTCCCTTAACCCACTCAGCTTAAAGAGATCTATAAGGCCATGTGTCACGTATTTGAGTGGGCTGACCCCTCCGAAGCACCTTCGGGGCCCTAGGAGTTGGAGGGGGCCCCACCTGGTTCTGCTCCAGCGGCTTCGCCACTATTGGGTCCCGTGAATCCAATCACAGAGCCAGGCCAGCACCAGTTGTGCCACCGTCACCTTCTCTGACCCTGGTCCCAACACCAGTACTCCCGGTACCAACCTGCAGCATCAGCCCCATTTTGATCCCCAATTTTGACACAGAGCCGGAACAGAGTCGACCGACGCCGACAGAACCCTGTGTCCTAGGTCAGTGCCTGAGCTCTAGTCAGAAGGGCTAGGCAATGGGGAAGAATGGGAGGTGTCACTGGACCCTTTGGAATATCAGTTGGAAGGTTAGGAACCCAGGGGCTTGTGTGGGGAACTGGGAGATGCTAGTGGACTGGATACCTCTCTAGATACCGGTTTACTTTTTCTCTCTACCATGGATACGGAGGAGGGAAAAACATATGCTATGGTGGTGAAGAGGGCGGCTGAGTGCCTGGACCTCGAACTATCTTCGGTGGCAATCAGACAAACATCTTGCCGGAACAAATTTGGCTAGGAGCTTCCTTATCCAAACCTCTGCTCCCTTTTATTGAAGCACTTACTGATGTCCTGCTGGGAACCTGGTTGAAGTCCAGCAGAGGGGCTCCTGTGAACACGACATTTGCTCGCTGCCATTGCCCCACCCCAGGAGACCCATCTTTCCTTGAGAGCTTGGTTATCCAAGCCTCTACCTCCCAAGGTGCGTTCCCTGCCGCACCCCTGGAGAGGGAATCTAAGAGGCTGGAGAGTTTAGGAAAGAAGATGTTTTCTTCCATTGCGGTCGGTGAACACCACATGCTTATTGGGCCGCTACTCCCACACATTGTGGGACATGGTTTTGCAGGTCCTGCCACGAGTCTCCAGAGCAGTCAATGACGGGAGAGATGCAGCCAAGTTCACCATTCGGTGTGGTGTAGACACAATGCACTCGTTGGGCAGAGCGGTTTCATTGCCGTTGTCCTTCGACATCCCACCTGGCTGAAAACTTCCAGCTTTTCGGGGGATGTCCAGGCAATTCTCATGGACATGCCATTCGAAGGCACGCATCTCTTTGGAGAAAAGGCAGACTCGGCGCTGGAGCCTTTAAGGAATCGCAGGCTACAGCCAACTCCTTGGGCCTCTCAGTTGCCCTGCATCCCAAGTCTGCATTTCACCCCTTTCATGAATACGGGAGGGGCGTTCCACCACACCAAGCCTATGCCAGCCATCATCCTGCGCAAGCTCTCCAAGTTATGCGCGGGTGCAGTGCATACCGGCCTGCGGGTCACGCAGCCACAGGTCTGCTACAACCACCAAACCCTGGCAGCTGCAGACTCCAAACCCAGCTAAACTCACCCTACAAGACCTGAACGTGAATGGCTGAATCTGCCATCATCTCCACCATTGGCAGTCCATAACATCGGACAGGTGCATTTTACACATTATACGGAGGGGTTACTCCCTCCTCTTCAAATCCTCCTCTCCCCCTATACCTCCAACACACGATCAGCAAACATGTTGTGGCTCTCTTGGCCAAGGGAGCCATATCAAGGGTTCCAATATCAGAAGTAGGCAGTGGTTGCCACTACTTTCTGACGCCCAAAAAGAACAAAGGTCTCCGGCTTATCCTAGACCTTCGAATCCTCAATCTCTTCCTCAAAAAGGATAAATTCAAGATGCTCACATTAGCTGAATCTTGTCTGCCCTAGATCAAGGAGAATGGATGGTAGCTTTAGACTTTAAGGACATCAATTTCCATATTCCCATCCTGCTGGCCCACAGGTGTTACCTGTGGTTTATGGTAGGCCACAAGCACTTTCTGTTCACTGTGCTTCCCTTTGGCCTTACCAGCAACCCTCAGGTGTTCACCAAGAGGATGGCGGTGGCTGCAGCACATCTGCAGAGATTAGGGGTGTCAGTCTTCCCCTATCTTGAAGATTGGCTGATCTTCCCCTATCTCCCACCCCCAGACTACAGCAGACCTCCTGCATTCACTGGGGTTCACTATAAATGTGCCAAAGTCACACCTGATGCTCCCTTTCATCAGAGCTGTTCTGGACACAGTGCAGTTTCGGGTTTGTCCTCCAGAGGAGCGAGTCCAGGATATTCAGGCTATCATACTGATGTTTCAACCGCTATCTTGGACTTCGGTGAGAATGACTCTGAGGATGCTGGGCCTCATGGCTTCCTGCATTCTGCTTGTGACAAGTGCCAGATGGCATATGCGGGCTCTGCAGTGGGTCCTGAAGTTCCAGTGGGTGCAGCACCAGGGGAATCTCTCCGACATGGTCTGGATCTCAGAGGGAACTGCAGAGGACCTGCAGTGGTGGCTAGTGAACAGGAATTGGGTCACAGGCAGACCCCTATCCCTTCTTCAACCAGATCTCACAGTAGTAACAGATGGGTCACTCCTGTGATGGGGCGGCCATTTGGGAGAGGGGGAGATCACAGTACTCTGGTTTCTAGTGGAATCCGGACTCCACACCTACTTGCTGGAGCTCCGAGCAATCCAGCTGGCATTGAAAGCCTTACTACCCTCCATCAATGGAAGGCTAGTGCAGGTGTTCACGGACAACACCACCGCCATATACTGTAGTACTGCAGCTGGTGGGGTTGTGGACCCTCTGTTAAGAGGCCCTACGTCTCTGGACATGGCTGGAAGAGCATGACATATACCGTGTGGTTCAACATGTGGCAGGTTCTCTGAATACCAGAGCAGACAAACTCAGCCACTGATACCTAGCAGCTCGTGAGTGGCATCTTCGTCCAGAGGTGGTGCAAGTTCTCTCAGCAGTGTGGCGAGCCTTGTTAGATCTGTTTGCCTCTGCCGAGAATGTGCAATGTCGGGCCGGCATCCTGTATGCCTTTCGGCCCATACCACTCCTGCCCAGAGTTCTCAAGAAGATCAGGAATGACCGGGCTCAAGTCCTACTTTTGGCTCCAGACGGGGCACAGAGAGTCTGGTATCCAAAGCTTCTGCACATGAGCATCAATCCGCCGATCAGGCTGCTCCTTTGGGAGGATCTTCTATTGCAGCAGCACCCGAATGTGTCAACTCTCCACCTTCATGCATGGAAATTGAGTGGTGGCAGTTGACACCTTTCAACCTTCCTCCTGAAGTCTGTATTGTCATTCTGGCAGCCAGGCGTCCCACTACCAAGACTGTATATGCCTGCCGATGGAAGACATTTGTAATATATTGTAGAGAGAACTCTTTCAATCCTCTTTCTGCTTCTCTTTCTGATGTCTTTTTTTAATGCTCACTGTAGGGAGCTGGGTTCTGGTTGCAGAATCCCCCCCTCCACTTTTTTGCCTGGGTTTGGATGCAACTTCAACTGAAGTGCACTGGGTTCCTACTAACCATGTCCCCAGTGCCAGTGCTTTTTCCCGAAAACAAAGACATCTGGGCACTTGATCCACAAGTGACCAGGCCATTCAGCCTGTTAAAACCCCTGGTACCTATGGCATGAGTACTGGAAAGGGCCCCTCGGAGCTGCAGCACAACTTGTGCCACTCTGAGGGACCCAGCACCAACCTTATGCAGACTGTCTTTGCAGGCTGTGTGTCTTGGTGCAGACCCAAAATGAAAACATGACATGGCACACATCCTGTGTGCCCTGTTCCCTTACACTTCATGCACTATATGCAAGTCCCCCCTCTGGTAGGCCTTCCAGTCCTAAAGGCACGGTGCATTATTTTACATGTGAGGGCATACCAGCAGGAGCAGATATGCCCCTGCTATGTCTTTGTTGATTTTCAGACATAGTAAGTAAATAATGAAGCCCATTTAATTAAGTACAGGTGCTGGACACTGGTCACTATGAGTTCCCCAGGAGGAGGAGCCAAAATGGCAGCCGGGACGGAAGCTTAAATTAGAGCTCCGACCAGAGCCTACATAAAAATATCCTGAAGGTGCTCCTGGGCTGCCGTGCGGAGTGCAAACCTTTGGGAAGCCGGTGCGAACACCCGGCGGCCCTCAGGGGCTGAACGCGCTCGCCTGCGACGACGCGCGAGGCGAACTGAGGTGCGGGCTGGGGAGAGGCTGGCGGCCAAGTCGTCACGGCTCGCTCTAAGCGGCGTGGCAGAGACGGGGACGCCGCAGGCCACGCCGCGTTAGGATCCCGGAAGGACCCGAATTGAGGCGGGGGTGAGGCTGTGGAGGCGCCCCCCCCGACCGCGGAATCTGTACCGGAGGGGGGCCCGCGTGCTGGTCGCCCCTCCCCCCCGGTGCCCCAGCTGCCGGCTGCGAGATCCGCCGGCTGCCGCTTTCCTGCCGAAGGAGTGGTGGAGCGCCCTGGAGTTTCGTTTTAGCCCGGGCGGGCGCGAAGACCCGCTTGGACCTGGGAGCGCTGAGGCGGAGGCGCGGAAGCGGCTGGGCACGGCCGTCGTGGGATGCCTCCCTCCGCCCCTCGGCGAGGGTAAAGGTAGTTGCTGCGGCGGATCGCGGGACGGGGAGAGGGCCCCGGTGGAGGTGGGCTCTCCCTCGCAGTCCCCCCCCGGTCTCGGCTGTATCATGGGTAGTTCTGGCTCCCCCCCCCATACCTTCCAGAGGGGGGGGGGCGAGGTGCGGCAGCGGGGAGAGAAGGGGACAGGCCCAGGGCCCCTGAGTGGGCCAGAGCGACCGTGCCGTCAATAACCAGCGGCTGAAGAAAAGAAAGTTTAACAGACTGCGGTACTCCCTCCCAGAAAACTGGAACTACTATGAGCTGAGGAACAGGGCACCTTACACATGGATTGTGCAACATTCTACACAGCAGCACCCCCTATGGGGAATCAAGGTGGATTATTGCCCCTGTGTGATTAATAATGTCTGCTGGACCAGAAGTATTGCAGGCAAAGGGAGCCTTCCCCCCTCCTCTTTTCTATGCAGTGGGAGCTGTGGGCCGGGCTGGCTGTGGCGCGGGGGAGGCCCAACTGGTTGCACATAAAGGCTCCAATTGAGAACCACACCGTCCAACCGGTGCACAGTCACACTGCCCCGCTCATTGCGAGCAGCCTACTCATTGCACACTATGGCTGGAAGAAATAAATCTGCGAAAAACCAGGACCGACTTACACAGGGACAGTCAACAAGCGACCAGCAGCTAGCACCGACTTTACAAGCACTGGAAACCATACTGCAGGCCCACTCAACCCAATTCGAAAAAGTATTACAAGCAATAATGGACACTAAAACATCCCTGGAGAACAGGATAGACTCAGTATCACAAGACCTAAACTTGCTAAGAGTGGACCATCGTAACTTAGCAGAGAGAGTGAAGTCAACGGAAGCGGAGCTAAAAGAATTGAACCCTTCGGTCTTGGCTAATCAAAAACAAATACAACGGCTGGATGCAGAGGTAAAAACATTATGGCGGAAGGCAGATCCCGGCGAAACAATGTACGCTTTCTAGGATTCCCCGAAAAGCTAACAGAGCAGAGTACAGAAATATTCTTGGAGCAATGGCTGATCAAGGAGGTGCTAAGTGGGACCCCGTCAAAGTTCTTCTCTGTGGAGGGGGTACACAGCGTACCGGGGAGACCCCCGGCCCCGGGTCAGCCACCCAGACCTCTGATAGTGAGATTCTTAAATTACAGGGACCGCAACCTAATTTTACAGCAATTCCGCAGCAAAGGCCCATTCCGACACGAGGACTCAGAAATTAACGCTTACCCAGACTTCACACAGGAAGTGCAAAGACAGTGCAACTCATTTGTGAAAGTCAAACAACGCCTCCGTGAGCACAACATTAAATATGCCCTGCTGTTCCCTGCAAAGCTGAGAGTAATATCAGACGAGCGCACCCATGTATTCACTTCCCCTGAGGATGTCTGGACGTGGCTGCTTGCCAAAGGCTTGGCGCGACCCCAAACCGGAACAGATGAAGGATAGGAATGGCTGATCACTCCATTGCGGAAGCGTCCTAAGAAAAGAACCAAGGGTCAGCCCACTGAACAGCAGGCAGCTGAGGAAAGGGCAAAAGCCTTGAAAGACACTCTTCTGCACACGCAAAACACCTTTGAGGTTCTGCGGGAGGCCCCAGCGGACAGCCCAGACTCCGACTCGACCAGCTCGGCGTCCATGCTCACAGAATCACTTGCAGGCCGAAACTCACGCCTCGAGCGGCGGACGAACTGTAGATGAAGGGTGCCGGCCGCCTTCCTCTCCCCTCCCCCCCCTTCTCCCTTCTCTCCCCATCGTGGGGAAAGGCAATTTGGCAAGCAGGTACAGGCTAACTTTACGCGCATCTGCACGATGAAGAATGCTGCTACTGACCACAAGTATCTTTTGACTATTCAACTTGCTTCTATCGAAAGTATTGTTTAATGTTATTGGTCATGAGATCGGGGTGGGGGAAGACAGCCCAGGAGCGCCCAGTTGCACATGCAGTCCATGGCTGCAGAAAGATGTGTGCCCCACACGTGAGCCGCATCTGGTTGCTAACATGGCTGCCCCACAGGTATTCACATGGACACAAAGTTCGTTAAGTATTAGTGTGTTTGGTAGTTCGATATTAGTTAATAGTTTGGTGTTGGGTGTTGGTAGAAGGAGTGTAGGGGGAACAAAAGTTAAGTCAAATTCAAAAGGTCAATACAAAGTACAGGTAATACTGCTAGCGCTGACACACTTGAGGGCACACCTAATCGGGTTGGAGGGGACTCGCGTGGACACAGTCAACAGTATGAAGATGCGGGCAGGTGTTACACACAATGTGAAATGGCGTTAAATGCAAACCTCTCAGTGCATCAATATGATATATTCACGTGGAATGTGAGAGGCCTGGGTGCAAAAGAATCCGGGTATATGACCGCCTCAGACGTCAGGGCGCACACATAGTTATTCTAACGGAGACACACTGCCTGGAGCCTGACTTGCGGGAACTACGAGAAAGGTGGGGCGGACAGGTGGTGGGCACAACGTACTCGGCATTTGCCAGGGGAGTGCTGATTTGGATAGCAGGCGGGGTTCCCTTTGTCCAAACCTCACAGACAATAGATCAAGGGGGTAGATATGTGGTATTAGAGGGGCACTTAGACGGGAAGCATCTGTCAATAATCGGCATCTATGCCCCCAACAGCGTGATAGTTGAATTTCTGGGCACACTCACCTCAGCATTATTAGTAAACCCCGAAGCCCCAGCTATTTGTGGAGGCAATTTTAATAGCATCCCAAACGCAGAACTAGACAGTTCAAACATTACCCCGAAAGCAACACTAAATGGAACAGCTAGAAGCCCCTTGCTTGTATGGGCGGCAGATATGAGCATATTTGACTTATGGCGCACAAAATACCCTCAGCAGAGGGAATACTCATTCTACTCAATACCCCACAAGGTATACACAAGAATAGATATAATGTGGGGGACACGGGATATCTGCGACCTGACAAATAAGTCAGAATACCTGGCCAAAACACTATCTGACCATTCTCCACTTAGAATAACTCTGAACTGGGGCAGGAGACGTTCACAGATCCCCACTTGGCGAATGCAGGGGGAGGCCCTCCAGGATCAAGCGTTCAGTCAAGGATTAAATGTAGTGGTGAAGCAGTATTGGGAAATAAATAAGGAATCTACCAGCTCCAGAGCATTAGAATGGGAGGCACACAAGGTCGTAGTTAGAGGGCATTGTATTTCAACCAGCTGGGGAGTCAGGCGCACGTTACACGCGGAAATAAATAATCTAGAAAAGGAACTGGGAGAAATGGAAAAAGCGGTTGCAAATAATGTGATTCCATATATAGCGCTAAAAGAGGTACGAACAAAATATAACGAAGCAGACTTTCGCCTCCGGCGGCACGATCATAAATACCGCTTAATGCGCTTACACACAGAGGGCGATAGGTCTGGCAGGCTGCTGGCGTGGCTCCTCCATGAAAATCGGCAGCACTCCCCCATTGGGACTATAAAGGGAGATGCAGGCAAAATGTTCACCACGCAAGAAGAGATTAATGGGGCCTTCAGAGAATATTACACAAACTTATACACCAAACGCACAACATGCACACCTCTGCAATTGCGGTCTTTCTTGGAGGGCTCCCCAATGGTGCAATTATCGCTGACAGACAGTCAGATACTAGAGGCTCCATTAACACCGGAAGAAATAGATAGAGCAGTGTTGTAGATGCCCAGGAATAAAGCCCCAGGAACAGACGGACTCCCAATAGAATACTACTACACATACTCTACCTCCAACATTAAGAGAGGCAATGGTGGTGGTACTCCCTAAACAAGGGCGCAACCCCACCGACGTCAAATCCTACAGGCCATTATCCCTCCTGAACCTAGACTGCAAAATACTAGGCAAAATCTTGGCCAACAGGTTGGCCCCCTTAATACACACTGTGATACATGAAGACCAAAATGGCTTCATCCCAAAACGTAACACCTTCTTAAATATCCGTAGGCTCCTGGGTGTACTGGGGGACACTCCCACGGAGGCTCATGACGAGATAGTACTGTCGTTAGATATTGAGAAGGCATTTGATACCCAGGAGTGGGACTTCCTGTTTGCCACTATGCAGGGCATGGGAATAGGGCCTACCTATATACAATGGGTACAGACACTGTATGCTAAACCACAGGCCAGGGTAAAAACAGGCGGGGTCATATCTGAGAGTTTCCCGATCACAAGAGGCACTAGACAGGGCTGTCCCCTATCCCCCTTGCTGTTTGCCATAGCAATGGAGCCGCTGGCCACCCGAATACGTGCCATGCAAGAGAGATGGGGTGTGGTCAGGAGTGGGCTACACCACAGTATATCACTGTATGCAGATGATGCACTAGTACATGTGCGGAACGGAAACGAGACAATACCCTTAGTAATGTCACTCCTAACCAAGTATGGGGACCTATCTGGGCTGGTGGTGAACTGGGATAAATCGTGTATATTTCCGTTAACTAGATGGTCTCCGGCAAGAAAAGAGATTGCCCCAGCTGACCGCCTGAAATGGTGTTTTAACACATTCAAATACCAGGGGGTGCATATATACCACAAAAATGAGGACCTCAGAGATGGAAACCTAGGGAGAGCACTAGCCTCTATGAAGGGATCGCTACAATTCTGGACCAAACTCCCACTGTCGCCTCTGGGCAGAGTGGCAGTGGCAAATATGCTGCTGCTGCCTAGGTTATTATATTTCTTCACGGCGCTGCCACTCTGGGTCCCCAGGAGTTTTTTCAGAGATCTGAACGCAGTTTTACTGCAACTTATATGGGGCGGTGGCAGGATAAGGGTCGCACTCACCACACAGCAGCGCCCGCTCGCTGTGGGTGGGCTGGGGGCTCCCAACTTTGAACTTTACTATGCTGCTGCACAACTACAGTGGATACTGAACTGGCTGCACAGGCCAACACAGGCGGAGTCCATGTGGCTCCGGGCGCGGCTAAATGGGGCACCACTGATCACGTGGTTAACGAACAAAATACCAAGGGGGGAACCTGGCAACCCGTTAATGGCAGTGGCGCACTCGTGCTGGCAAAGATACATACAAAAGGGCCATAAAGCACTTCCATACTCGCCACTCCTCCCATTGGGATCGATCCCGGGTTGGGCTAATGCAGTGGGCCCACACTCACTTAAGACTTGGACAGAGGCCGGAATAACAATAGCTGGGGACTGCTTCGAAGAAGGGAAATTGATGTCATTTGAATCCATTCAAGCCCTCACGGCAGTGAACCCTGGGCAATTTCTGTCCTACTATGCCATAAGTCACCTAATCAAAAAGACGTGGGCGTCGGGAGATAGGGAACCCGTGAGCTCTCCCACATTGCACCATATGCTGCAATTTGATGACCAAACAAAAATAGTGACAAATTTGTACAAAACTCTGAATAAACCCTCTGAGCTCAATCTGGAGAAAACGAGGGACAGGTGGAATGCAGTCCTCACTGATTGGATTTCGCAAACGGATTGGCCGAAAGCCCTCTATCACACTCGGGGGTATCCAGAAACCCCAGGTTTCGCTACACGCAATTCAATTACATGCACCAAACATATCTATCTCCAGCCAGGATACACTGCATGTTCCCTGGGTCGACGTCTGCCTGCCCACAGTGTGATGCCTCAGAAGCACACTTCTACCATATGGTATGGGAGTGTGCTCATATATATATAGGGAATGGAGAGGAGTGGTAGAAGAGATAGCGCAATTAACAGGTCTGACACTCATAGCAGACCCCAAATCCTGCTTGCTAGGGTTGAGAACCAGAGAAAAGAAACACAGACATTTACATAAGTTCGTAGACCTAGCATTCGTGATGTACAAAAGGCTGATTGCGATGAACTGGAAGGCGCCCAGGGCACCTGACCTGAAAGCTTGGCACTCCCTCACACTGCGCTGGACTCGGACAGAATCTCAGGTACTGAGCAAATGAGCACGCGCAGGACAACAACACACTGGAAAGGAAACCTGGGAAACACTGACAGCCCGACTAGAGGCAAAAAACGATGAGAGGCCGCCTTGAATTAGACGGAGATTATGTGCGGGTACTGATCCAAAGAAGAGGGTGAAGTGGTGAGTGATTGGCGCTCCTACTTCTAACAATTATAACTTAACATAACTCAATTGACACGGTGCACATAGACTCAGGTAACCACCCTCCAAATGTTACCTTCACGATATCCCGAAGGGATATCTTAACAATGTAATAAAAAGTAATGGCACACATGCGATAACACAAATCTAAGTAGATCAAAAAAACACTAACATCAGTCAGAATATTATACACACTGCATCTATCTGGAAAGACACCAGAAGTTTATCATTATATAAATTTATTACTCACATTTAAGATTCTGAAATACCCAAAATCATATACACTGTATACAGCCATGAATGGCAATCAATTACAAAGCCTATATGTATTCATTAGTACACAGATTGATACAAGAAAAAAGAAATTTATATATCCATTTCAATGTCAACTTCATTGTTCATATTCACAATCACATAATTAATCTAATTAACATAACTGCCTAAACCAAAGAAAGCTCCCTATTTGTTGGTCCGTCGTCAACACGTGTTTCATCCGGGGGAGTACCCCTAGGATTTCCTCAGGACTTCCTTGTGAGATAAGATCCATCCAATGTTTCCTAAAACAATATTACCATACCACACAGGTCAATTACTAATTCTCCTATTCATGCATACCCTAATTATGGACTTCAAAAAATTAAAAATTAAATTTTTTTTTTTAAAAACAATCATGTGAGTTGGTGAGAACCATGCAAATATCCACCAAAAATAGGTGATGTTTCAATTTCTATCTAAAGTGAACACATCTTTTCATAAATGTTTCGCCCTATCATGCTATGAACCGTGTAGTGATACATAAAACAAGTGAAGCCTCACTATAAAACAAATTAAGATCCTATTTAGTGCCAAAAAATAGTATAAGTTACAAATAAATGAAATTAATTTGAGATAGATAAAAATAGTTATGAATATAAATAAGTGTCGTGCTCTTCATTTACTCAAAAGGACCCGATTATGCTACATTATAACCCCCACTAAAAAGAGGTGTGCCCCCCAGTTTATTTAGATTTTACCTTATTAGCTTGATTATGCTCAAATTTCTTTTAATGATCCAGAGTACCTCTTGATTCTCGAAGTAGAGTCTAGTACTGTATAAATACGATAAAAGTAAAATATTTCAATTGTTCAACAATTTATAACGTGTTTATGATATTCATATAAACCCCAAGTAAGCTTACCAGTTCACTTGTGAACTTAAGTTAATTCTAGAACCTCTCTCCACTTATTACTAGCGAATGCACCTATTTTGAAAATTAACACCAATTGGATACTATCCTAGAAATTCAGAGTCTCTATTTACCTGTTGCAGTGTCCAAATATCGGCGAGTACGCTTCCGATTAGTTAAACCGAGTTGCTATCGTGCGTCCATTTTAAATGCCTCGGACGCTACAGCAAAATAGAAAACGGACTATCGCGAACCTAACCGGCTTTGCTATAAACATAAATGATGCACTTACATCTTGCGATCTTCCGATTAGTGAAAACGAGTTACTATCGTGCGTCCATTTTAAATACCTCGGACGCTACAGCAAAATAAAATAGAAAACGGACTATCGCAAACCTAACCGGCTTTGCTGTGAACATAAATAATGCACTTACATCTTGCGATCTCTCTTTTCTAATTGGCAATAAAAGGATACTAGATATCAAGAACGGACTACATTAACTACAAGTGAGTCCAAGAAGAAAAGCAACCACATTAATCCAGTCATTATATCATACTAGAAGCCAATTCCATTCTATATAAGCTCTATATCTATATACTTACAGTTGCCTGACACTCATTCTACTGTATATAATTGAAATTATTTACTTACTTTTACAAATGGTTGCCTTATAAAATATAATAAAAATAAAAATAAAAATAAATAAACATAAATGAAAATAAAATAAAAATAAAATTTCAACTTGTGAGGAGATATGAAACCACATAAACTATTTTGTGTCAATCTTCTCTTAAATTAATTCTCCAATTAACACTAAATATGTTGAGTATACCACAATTATTTCAAAACATAATATTTTATATATCCTTAATCCTGATTAGTTCAGTATAGATTTGTTCACCGGGACTTTATTTGTTATTTCTCCCCAAGAAAATATTCAATCTCATGATCTGTATTTAATCCTTGTTCAACCGCTCCTAATTTCATGATCCACAGCGATTCCCTTCTTCTCAAGGCTAATTCTCTATTACCTCCCCGTGGGTTCTTTTCACAATGTTCAAAACCAAAATACTTAAAGTCTTTGTGTGCCCCTTGTGCTTTGCATATCATCATATGCAAGGCTATCGGGTAACGTTCATCTAGTTGTTTTATTGCCCTCCAGTGTTCCGAAATTCTCGTCTTAAGTGGGCGTATCGTGCTGCCCACATATATCTTCTCACATTTGCAAACAAGCATATAAACTACGCATTTTGTGTTGCAATCTATATGTGATTTTATATATATTTTACTTCCTCTTCTATCAAGAAACTCTTTCTTAGAATGCCATGCCCATTTACACATTGCACATGAACCGCATTTAAAAAAACCACGATTATGTGCACTAAGCCAATTTGCCTTAGTTTCCTCTGGTATGTAACTTGGACTTAAAATACTGTGGAGGGTGTTTCCCCTTCTAAACGACACCTCCGGTCTCATGCCTATATATTTCTTGAGCACCTCATCTTGAGTCAGTATTGGCCAATGTTTTTTCATTATTTTCAAAAGTTTCTGAGAAACCTCTGTGTAATCTAAAACAATCCTCAATCTCCGAGCACTATTCCTCTTGACCTCCTCATTCTTTTGAGTTGTTGGTGACAGTGTCTGTGAACGGGAGGTTTTAAGAGCCTTATTTGGAGATTTAATTATATTGTTATCCGAGTAACCTCTCACTTTAAATCTATGCTCCATATCAACAATGGTATCATAAAAATCACAATCCCTACTGCAAATCCTTCTCGCTCTGATCCTCTCACCCAGCGGTATAGCCTCTATTTGGTGTGGTGGGTGTGAGCTTGACGCATGCAATATAGTGTTGCAGGAAGTGCTTTTCCGAAAAAGTCTACTTTCTATCCTATTGTTCTCCACAAACAATTCTACATCTAAAAATTCTATTTTGAACTCACTATACTTATATGTAAATTTAATATTCACATAATTTTCATTAAGGTAATCACAAAAGGTTTCCAACGCTACTGCATCCCCTGTCCATATCATAAGACAGTCATCAATATATCGCCCCCAATAGAGGATATATGAGTGCCAATTCGCCGCTCTAGAGCCCCAAACCCAATTTTCCTCGAACCATCCCATAAACAGATTAGCATACGATGGTGAGAATTTCGAGCCCATCGCTACACCCTGTTTTTGTCTAAACCAACTTTGTTTGACCAAAAAATAGTTGTTATTGAGTATAAGATCAATCATATCCAGCAACATGTGTGTATGTTCTAATAGGCTCTCCGATCTCTTGTTTAGAATGTATTCTAATGCTTTCAAGCCCCAATTATGTTGAATACTAGTGTAGAGAGCTGTCACATCTAACGTTACCAAAAACATCCCTGGTTCCCATTGGATATCTGACAATAGACTAAGTACATGTTTCGTGTCATTTATGTGTGAAGGTAAATTATTAACAAACGGTTGTAAAAAAACATCGAAAATTCTGACAGCCTCTCAGTAGGCCCTCCTATGCCCGAAACTATCGGTCTCCCCGGTGGAAATTTGGATTGTTTATGAATTTTCGGTAATGTGTACAGACACGGGTATTTGGGACGAAATACTTGTAGATACAGAAATTCTTCTTCATTCAGTAAATCTTTATCTCTCCAGTTCCTTAACATTCTATTGATTTTCCCTGTCAGAGCTGACATTGGATTATACGAAAGTTTCTCATAACATGCAATATCATTTAATTGTGTGCTCATTTCCAACTCATAATCTGTGCGATTCATTACCACTATGTTTCCTCCCTTGTCCGCTTTTTTGATAGTTAAGTCCACATCTGATTTCAAAGTCTTTAGTGCCTCGTATTCCTCTTGTCTCAAATTTGATCTTCTCCATTGTACCTTCTTCGTTTCTTCTTTATCCAAATCATTCCAAACTAATCTAAAAAATGTTTCTATATTACTGTCCATAGTTGATTTGGGTACCCAAGTTGATCTTCGTTTTAAACCACTCGCAATATGTTTGTCCGGAGAGATACTTAGATCTTGTAAGATTGAAGACGTGGTTATTGGATCTCCCTCATAGTCTGTGATTGTCATTAATGTTACAGTGTCATAAACATCCTGAATCGACAATTTGCTCAATGCTCCTATTCCAATTGGAGACGTTTCTATATCAATTGCACGTGATTCAAAATATCTCTTAAGTTTCAATTTCCTTATAAATTTGAATAAATCAATTTTAGATTGACATACATTGCCCTTAACCGCTGGACAAAAACCAAGTCCTTTATTCAAAAGTGATAACATCTCCAAGGAAAGTTGCTTATCTGACAAATCGACCACATTATTCTCTGATTCAACATTTATGTCTATGTCTTTTTGTCCCGTGACCTTGTTTTCATACCCACATAGGTGTCGCCCTTGGTTGCCTCTTTTTCCTCTCCGTGTCCTCCTACCCAATTCCTTTTCTGATTTATCTCCCAATTGCCTTGCTTTATTCTTTTCAATTCTTGTAAAAAACCTACTGCTTGCGAGTCAGGTCCCAAATGCACATCTCTAGTCTCAATATCACTACTATCTGTCACTAAACTACTTCTAGAGGTGGATGCTGAGTCTATCAAATTATTAGGTTCCGCTGTGGAAGCTGCACTCTTTACCAAGTGGTCATATTTACGTGAAAACGTAAACACTCTACCATTAAGATAATCTAGTTCATCCCTCTTCAATTTCCTAGCTTTTCTTTGCTTAATGTCCTCTTGGTATCTCATTATCAAATCATTTAAGATAACATAATTTTTATCTGTCGCCTCCTTTAAGTTTAACTCACTAATTTCTTTTTCCAATTTTTCTATATCTGCTAGTAATTTAACTACTTTTCTCTCATCATTTTCTATTAAGATATCCATCAACTTCATTGAGTTAGATCTGAGTTCTTCTTCCCATCTTATCAACAAATCCGCATCTAAGTCTTCATAAGTGGGGAAAATGTGTGACCTCAATCCCCTGGGAATTCTATCCAATTTTCTATATTGTCTTAGTGTGGTTGCATCCCACCATCTAGACATTTCATTTTTCTTCATCCTTTCCAACCTAATGAATTTATCTTTTAGGCCTTCCTTACTTTTACGGTTCCCACCAGTAGTTGCTTGCTTCACTGAGCACCCACTGTCTAAGCTCTTGAAAAGTTCCTCTGCTACCTTCAATCTATCTTCCATTGTGTCGAATATAATTAAATTGGTATCCCCTTAGGAGTATGGTGCAGCCCACTCACTTTCAACTAATATGATCCAAAGAAGAGGGTGAAGTGGTGAGTGATTGGCGCTCCTACTTCTAACAATTATAACTTAACATAACTCAATTGACACGGTGCACATAGACTCAGGTAACCACCCTCCAAATGTTACCTTCACGATATCGCGAAGGGATATCTTAACAATGTAATAAAGAGTAATGGCACACATGCGATAACACAAATCTAAGTAGATCAAAAAAACACTAACATCAGTCAGAATATTATACACACTGCATCTATCTGGAAAGACACCAGAAGTTTATCATTATATAAATTTATTACTCACATATAAGATTCTGAAATACCCAAAATCATATACACTGTATACAGCCATGAATGGCAATCAATTACAAAGCCTATATGTATTCATTAGTACACAGATTGATACAAGAAAAAATAAATTTATATATCCATTTCAATGTCAACTTCATTGTTTATATTCACAATCACATAATTAATCTAATTAACATAACTGCCTAAACCAAAGAAAGCTCCCTATTTGTTGGTCCGTCGTCAACACGTGTTTCATCCGGGGGAGTACCCCTAGGATTTCCTCAGGACTTCCTTGTGAGATACAGATCCATCCAATGTTTCCTAAAACAATATTACCATACTACACAGGTCAATTACTAATTCTCCTATTCATGCATACCCTAATTATGGACTTCAAAAAATTAAAAATTAAAAACATTTTTTAAAAAACAATCATGTGAGTTGGTGAGAACCATGCAAATATCCACCAAAAATAGGTGATGTTTCAATTTCTATCTAAAGTGAACACATCTTTTCATAAATGTTTCGCCCTATCATGCTATGAACCGTGTAGTGATACATAAAACAAGTGAAGCCTCACTATAAAACAAATTAAGATCCTATTTAGTGCCAAAAAATAGTATAAGTTACAAATAAATGAAATTAATTTGAGATAGAATCAAAAATAGTTATGAATATAAATAAGTGTTGTGCTCTTCATTTACTCAAAAGGACCCGATTATGCTACATTATAACCCCCACTAAAAAGAGGTGTGCCCCCCAGTTTATTTAGATTTTACCTTATTAGCTTGATTATGCTCAAATTTCTTTTAATGATCCAGAGTACCTCTTGATTCTCGAAGTAGAGTCTAGTACTGTATAAATACGATAAAAGTAAAATATTTCAATTGTTCAACAATTTATAACGTGTTTATGATATTCATATAATCCCCAAGTAAGCTTACCAGTTCACTTGTGAACTTAAGTTAATTCTAGAACCTCTCTCCACTTATTACTAGCGAATGCACCTATTTTGAAAATTAACACCAATTGGATACTATCCTAGAAATTCAGAGTCTCTATTTACCTGTTGCAGTGTCCAAATATCGGCGAGTACGCTTCCGATTAGTTAAACCGAGTTGCTATCGTGCGTCCATTTTAAATGCCTCGGACGCTACAGCAAAATAGAAAACGGACTATCGCAAACCTAACCGGCTTTGCTATAAACATAAATGATGCACTTACATCTTGCGATCTTCCGATTAGTGAAAACGAGTTACTATCGTGCGTCCATTTTAAATACCTCGGACGCTACAGCAAAATAAAATAGAAAACGGACTATCGCAAACCTAACCGGCTTTGCTGTGAACATAAATAATGCACTTACATCTTGCGATCTCTCTTTTCTAATTGGCAATAAAAGGATACTAGATATCAAGAACGGACTACATTAACTACAAGTGAGTCCAAGAAGAAAAGCAACCACATTAATCCAGTCATTATATCATACTAGAAGCCAATTCCATTCTATATAAGCTCTATATCTATATACTTACAGTTGCCTGACACTCATTCTACTGTATATAATTGAAATTATTTACTTACTTTTGCAAATGGTTGCCTTATAAAATATAATAAAAATAAAAATAAAAATAAATAAACATAAATGAAAATAAAATAAAAATAAAATTTCAACTTGTGAGGAGATATGAAACCACATAAACTATTTTGTGTCAATCTTCTCTTAAATTAATTCTCCAATTAACACTAAATATGTTGAGTATACCACAATTATTTCAAAACATAATATTTTATATATCCTTAATCCTGATTAGTTCAGTATAGATTTGTTCACCGGGACTTTATTTGTTATTTCTCCCCAAGAAAATATTCAATCTCATGATCTGTATTTAATCCTTGTTCAACCGCTCCTAATTTCATGATCCACAGCGATTCCCTTCTTCTCAAGGCTAATTCTCTATTACCTCCCCGTGGGTTCTTTTCACAATGTTCAAAACCAAAATACTTAAAGTCTTTGTGTGCCCCTTGTGCTTTGCATATCATCATATGCAAGGCTATCGGGTAACGTTCATCTAGTTGTTTTATTGCCCTCCAGTGTTCCGAAATTCTCGTCTTAAGTGGGCGTATCGTGCTACCCACATATATCTTCTCACATTTGCAAACAAGCATATAAACTACGAATTTTGTGTTGCAATCTATATGTGATTTTATATATATTTTACTTCCTCTTCTATCAAGAAACTCTTTCTTAGAATGCCATGCCCATTTACACATTGCACATGAACCGCATTTAAAAAAACCACGATTATGTGCACTAAGCCAATTTGCCTTAGTTTCCTCTGGTATGTAACTTGGACTTAAAATACTGTGGAGGGTGTTTCCCCTTCTAAACGACACCTCCGGTCTCATGCCTATATATTTCTTGAGCACCTCATCTTGAGTCAGTATTGGCCAATGTTTTTTCATTATTTTCAAAAGTTTCTGAGAAACCTCCGTGTAATCTAAAACAATCCTCAATCTCCGAGCACTATTCCTCTTGACCTCCTCATTCTTTTGAGTTGTTGGTGACAGTGTCTGTGAACGGGAGGTTTTAAGAGCCTTATTTCGAGATTTAATTATATTGTTATCCGAGTAACCTCTCACTTTAACCCCTTTGCTGCCAGGCCTTTTCCCCCTCCTGTGCCGGGCCTTTTTTTGCCTATTTGGGGCAGTTCGCGCTTAGGCCCTCATAACTTTTTGTCCACATAAGCTAACCAAGCCAAATTTGCGTCCTTTTTTTCCAACATCCTAGGGATTCTAGAGGTACCCAGACTTTGTGGGTTCCCTTGAAGGAGGCCAAGAAATTGGCCAAAATACAGTGAAAATTTCGTTTTTTTCAAAAAAATTGGAAAAAGTGGCTGCAGAAGAAGGCTTGTGGTTTTTCCCCTGAAAATGGCATCAACAAAGGGTTTGCGGTGCTAAACTCAGCAGCTTCCCAGCTTTCAGGAACAGGCAGACTTGAATCAGAAAACGCAATTTTTCAACACAATTTTGGCATTTTACTGGGGCATACCCCATTTGTGCAATTTTTTGTGCTTTCAGCCTCCTTCCAGTCAGTGACAGGAATGGTCATGAAACCAATGCTGGATCCCAGAAACCTAAACATTTCTGAAAAGTAGACAAAATTCTGAATTCAGCAAGGGGTCATTTGTGTAGATCCTACAAGGGTTTCCTACAGAAAATAACAGCTGAAAAAGAAAAATATTGAAATTGAGGTGAAAAAACCATCAACTTTTCTCTACGTTTTACTCTGTAACTTTTCCCTGCAATGTCAGATTATCGAAAGCAATATACCATTACGTCTGCTGGACTCCTCTGGTTGCGGGGATATATAGGGCTTGTAGGTTCATCAAGAACCCGAGGAACCCAGAGCCAATAAATGAGCTGCACCCTGCAGTGCGTTTTCATTCTATACCGGGTATACAGCAATTCATTTGCTGAAATATAAGGAGTAAAAAATTGCTATCAAGAAAACCTTTGCATTTCCAAAAAGGGCACAAGATAAGGTGTTGAGGAGCAGTGGTTATTTGCACATCTCTGAATTCCGGGGTGACCATAGTAGCACGTGAATTACAGGGAATTTCTCAAATAGATGTCTTTTTTACACACACTCCTATATTTGGAAGGAAAAAATGTAGAGAAAGACAAGGGGCAATAGTACTTGTTTTGCTAATCTATGTTCCCCCAAGTCTCCCGATAAAAATGGTACCTCACTTGTGTGGGTAGGCCTAGCACCCGCGTCAGGATATGCCCCAAAACACAACATGGACACATCACAGAAAACAGAGCTGTTTTTAGCAAAGTGACTACCTGTAGATTTTGGCCTCTAGCTCAGCCACCACCTAGGGAAACCTACCAAACCTGTGCATTTCTGAAAACTAGAGACCTAGGGGAATCCAAGGAGGGGTGACTTGTGTGGCTCGGACCAGGTTCTGTTACCCAGAATCCTTTGTAAACCTCAAAATTTGGCTAAAAAAACACATGTTCCTCACATTTCTGTGGCAGAAAGTTATGGAATCTGAGAGGAGCCACAAATTTCCTTCCACCCAGCGTTCCCCCACATCTCCCGATAAAAATGATACCTCACTTGTGTGGGTAGGCCTAGCACCCGCGACAGGATATGCCCCAAAACACAACGTGGATACATCACAGAAAACAGAGCTGTTTTTAGCAAAGTGACTACCTGTAGATTTTGGCCTCTAGCTCAGCCGCCACCTAGGGAAACCTACCAAACCTGTGCATTTCTGAAAACTAGAGACCTAGGGGAATCCAAGGAGGGGTGACTTGTGTGGCTCGGACCAGGTTCTGTTACCCAGAATCCTTTGCAAACCTCAAAATTTGGCTAAAAAAACACATGTTCCTCACATTTCTGTGGCAGAAAGTTCTGGAATCTGAGAGGAGCCACAAATTTCCTTCCACCCAGCGTTCCCCCACGTCTCCCGATAAAAATGATACCTCACTTGTGTGGGTAGGCCTAGCGCCCGCGACAGGATATACCCCAAAACACAACGTGGACATATCACAGAAAACAGAGCTGTTTTTAGCAAAGTGACTACCTGTAGATTTTGGCCTCTAGCTCAGCCGCCACCTAGGGAAACCTACCAAACCTGTGCATTTCTGAAAACTAGAGACCTAGGGGAATCCAAGGAGGGGTGACTAGCGGGGCTCGGACCAGGTTCTGTTACCCAGAATCCTTTGCAAACCTCAAAATTTGGCTAAAAAAACACATGTTCCTCACATTTCTGTGGCAGAAAGTTCTGGAATCTGAGAGGAGCCACAAATTTCCTTCCACCCAGCGTTCCCCCACGTCTCCCGATAAAAATGATACCTCACTTGTGTGGGTAGGCCTAGCGCCCGCGACAGGATATGCCCCAAAACACAACGTGGACATATCACAGAAAACAGAGCTGTTTTTAGCAAAGTGACTACCTGTAGATTTTGGCCTCTAGCTCAGCCGCCACCTAGGGAAACCTACCAAACCTGTGCATTTCTGAAAACTAGAGACCTAGGGGAATCCAAGGAGGGGTGACTTGCGGGGCTCGGACCAGGTTCTGTTACCCAGAATCCTTTGCAAACCTCAAAATTTGGCTAAAAAAACACATGTTCCTCACATTTCTGTGGCAGAAAGTTCTGGAATCTGAGAGGAGCCACAAATTTCCTTCCACCCAGCGTTCCCCCATGTCTCCCGATAAAAATGATACCTCACTTGTGTGGGTAGGCCTAGCGCCCGCGACAGGATATGCCCCAAAACACAACGTGGACATATCACAGAAAACAGAGCTGTTTTTAGCAAAGTGACTACCTGTAGATTTTGGCCTCTAGCTCAGCCGCCACCTAGGGAAACCTACCAAACCTGTGCATTTCTGAAAACTAGAGACCTAGGGGAATCCAAGGAGGGGTGACTTGCGGGGCTCGGACCAGGTTCTGTTACCCAGAATCCTTTGCAAACCTCAAAATTTGGCTAAAAAAACACATGTTCCTCACATTTCTGTGGCAGAAAGTTCTGGAATCTGAGAGGAGCCACAAATTTCCTTCCACCCAGCATTCCCCCATGTCTCCCGATAAAAATGATACCTCACTTGTGTGGGTAGGCCTAGCGCCCGCGACAGGATATGCCCCAAAACACAACGTGGACATATCACAGAAAACAGAGCTGTTTTTAGCAAAGTGACTACCTGTAGATTTTGGCCTCTAGCTCAGCCGCCACCTAGGGAAACCTACCAAACCTGTGCATTTCTGAAAACTAGAGACCTAGGGGAATCCAAGGAGGGGTGACTTGCGGGGCTCGGACCAGGTTCTGTTACCCAGAATCCTTTGCAAACCTCAAAATTTGGCTAAAAAAACACATGTTCCTCACATTTCTGTGGCAGAAAGTTCTGGAATCTGAGAGGAGCCACAAATTTCCTTCCACCCAGCGTTCCCCCACGTCTCCCGATAAAAATGATACCTCACTTGTGTGGGTAGGCCTAGCGCCCGCGACAGGATATGCCCCAAAACACAACGTGGACATATCACAGAAAACAGAGCTGTTTTTAGCAAAGTGACTACCTGTAGATTTTGGCCTCTAGCTCAGCCGCCACCTAGGGAAACCTACCAAACCTGTGCATTTCTGAAAACTAGAGACCTAGGGGAATCCAAGGAGGGGTGACTTGCGGGGCTCGGACCAGGTTCTGTTACCCAGAATCCTTTGCAAACCTCAAAATTTGGCTAAAAAAACACATGTTCCTCACATTTCTGTGGCAGAAAGTTCTGGAATCTGAGAGGAGCCACAAATTTCCTTCCACCCAGCGTTCCCCCACGTCTCCCGATAAAAATGATACCTCACTTGTGTGGGTAGGCCTAGCGCCCGCGACAGGATATGCCCCAAAACACAACGTGGACATATCACAGAAAACAGAGCTGTTTTTAGCAAAGTGACTACCTGTAGATTTTGGCCTCTAGCTCAGCCGCCACCTAGGGAAACCTACCAAACCTGTGCATTTCTGAAAACTAGAGACCTAGGGGAATCCAAGGAGGGGTGACTTGCGGGGCTCGGACCAGGTTCTGTTACCCAGAATCCTTTGCAAACCTCAAAATTTGGCTAAAAATACACATGTTACTCACATTTCTGTGGCAGAAAGTTCTGGAATCTGAGAGGAGCCACAAATTTCCTTCTACCCAGCGTTCCCCCAAGTCTCCCGATAAAAATGATACCTCACTTGTGTGGGTAGGACTAGCGCCCACGAAAGGAAAGGGCCCAAAACACAACGTGGACACATCACATTTTTTTATAAAAAGCAGTGCCTACCTGTGGATTTTGGCCTGTAGCTCAGCCGACACCTGAGGAAACCTAGCAAACCAGTGCATTTTTGAAAACTAGAAACCCAGGGGAATCCAAGATGGGGTGACTTGCGGGGCTCTGACCAGGTTATGTTACCCAGAATCCTTTGCAAACATCAAAATTTGGCCCAAAAAACACTTTTTCCTCTCATTTCGGTGACAGAAAGTTCTGGAATCTGAGAGGAGCCACAAATTTCCTTCCACCCAGCGTTCCCCTAAGTCTCTCGATAAAAATGGTACATCACTTCTGTGGGAAGGCCTAGCGCCCACAAAAGGAAATGGCCCAAAACACAACGTGGACACAACATATTTTTTCACAGAAAACAGAGGTGTTTTTTGCAAGGTGCCTACCTGTGGTGTTTGGCCTGTAGCTCAGCCGGCCCCAGGGGGGGGGGGCAGAAATGCCCTAAAATAAATTTGCCCCCCCAACCCCCACCCTCCCCCGCCGGGAGCGACCCTTGCCTACGGGGTCGCTCCCCCTGCGTGACATTGGCACCAAAAAACAAATCCCCGGTGCCTAGTGGTTTCTGCCCCCTTGGGGGCAGGTTGACCTAAACTCAGCCAATCTGCCCCCAAGGGGGGCAGAAATGGCCTAAATACAATTTGTCCCCCAGGGGAGCGACTTTTGCCTGTTGGGTCGCTCCCCATCTCTAAAAAAAAAAAACAAAGAAAAAAAATAGAAAAAAAAGAAAAATTCCCCTGGCGCCTAGAGGTTTCTGCCCCCCCCCCCCCCCGGGGGCAGTTCGGCCTAATAATAGGCCGATCTGTCCCCCGGGGGGGCAGAAATGGCCTAAAATAAATTTGCCCCCCCAACCCCCACCACCCCCCCGGGAGCGACCCTTGCCTACGGGGTCGCTCCCCCTGCGTGACATTGGCGCCAAGAAACAAATCCCCGGTGCCTAGTGGTTTCTGCCCCCTTGGGGGCAGATTGACCTAAAATTGGCCAATCTGCCCCCAGGGGGGCAGAAATGGTCTAAATACAATTTGCCCCCCCAGGGGAGCGACCCTTGCCTGATGGGTCGCTCCCCATCTCTAAAAAAAGAAACAACAAAAAAAAAAAACACAAAAAAAAAATTGCCCTGGCGCCTAGAGTGTTCTGCCCCCCCCCGGGGGCAGTTCGGCCTAATAATAGGCCGATCTGTCCCCCGGGGGGGCAGAAATGGCCTAAAATAAATTTGCCCCCCCAACCTCCACCCCCCCCCGGGAGCGACCCTTGCCTACGGGGTCGCTCCCCCTGCGTGACATTGGCGCCAAAAAACAAATCCCCGGTGCCTAGTGGTTTCTGCCCCCTTGGGGGCAGATTGACCTAAAATTGGCCAATCTGCCCCCAGGGGGGCAGAAATGGTCTAAATACAATTTGCCCCCTCAGGGGAGCGACCCTTGCCTGATGGGTCGCTCCCCATCTCTAAAAAAAGAAACAACAACAAAAAAAAAACACAAAAAAAAAATTGCCCTGGCGCCTAGAGTGTTCTGCCCCCCCCCCGGGGGCAGTTCGGCCTAATAATAGGCCGATCTGTCCCCCGGGGGGGCAGAAATGGCCTAAAATAAATTTGCCCCCCCAACCTCCACCCCCCCCCGGGAGCGACCCTTGCCTACGGGGTCGCTCCCCCTGCGTGACATTGGCGCCAAGAAACAAATCCCCGGTGCCTAGTGGTTTCTGCCCCCTTGGGGGCAGATTGACCTAAAATTGGCCAATCTGCCCCCAGGGGGGCAGAAATGGTCTAAATACAATTTGCCCCCCCAGGGGAGCGACCCTTGCCTGATGGGTCGCTCCCCATCTCTAAAAAAAGAAACAACAAAAAAAAAAAACACAAAAAAAAAATTGCCCTGGCGCCTAGAGTGTTCTGCCCCCCCCCGGGGGCAGTTCGGCCTAATAATAGGCCGATCTGTCCCCCGGGGGGGCAGAAATGGCCTAAAATAAATTTGCCCCCCCAACCTCCACCCCCCCCCGGGAGCGACCCTTGCCTACGGGGTCGCTCCCCCTGCGTGACATTGGCGCCAAAAAACAAATCCCCGGTGCCTAGTGGTTTCTGCCCCCTTGGGGGCAGATTGACCTAAAATTGGCCAATCTGCCCCCAGGGGGGCAGAAATGGTCTAAATACAATTTGCCCCCTCAGGGGAGCGACCCTTGCCTGATGGGTCGCTCCCCATCTCTAAAAAAAGAAACAACAAAAAAAAAAAACACAAAAAAAAAATTGCCCTGGCGCCTAGAGTGTTCTGCCCCCCCCCCCCGGGGGCAGTTCGGCCTAATAATAGGCCGATCTGTCCCCCGGGGGGGCAGAAATGGCCTAAAATAAATTTGCCCCCCCAACCTCCACCCCCCCCCCCGGGAGCGACCCTTGCCTACGGGGTCGCTCCCCCTGCGTGACATTGGCGCCAAAAAACAAATCCCCGGTGCCTAGTGGTTTCTGCCCCCTAGGGGGCAGATTGACCTAAAATTTGCCAATCTGCCCCCAGGGGGGCAGAAATGGTCTAAATACAATTTGCCCCCCCAGGGGAGCGACCCTTGCCTGATGGGTCGCTCCCCATCTCTAAAAAAATAAACAACAAAAAAAAAAACACAAAAAAAAAATTGCCCTGGCGCCTAGAGTGTTCTGCCCCCCCCCCCGGGGGCAGTTCGGCCTAAAAATAGGCCGATCTGTCCCCCGGGGGGCAGAAATGGCCTAAAATAAATTTGCCCCCCCAACCCCCACACCCCCCCCCCCGGGAGCGACCCTTGCCTACGGGGTCGCTCCCCCTGCGTGACATTGGCGCCAAAAAACAAATCCCCGGTGCCTTGTGGTTTCTGCCCCCTTGGGGGCAGATTGACCCAAAATTGGCCAATCTGCCCCCAGGGGGGCAGAAATGGTCTAAATACAATTTGCCCCCCCAGGGGAGCGACCCTTGCCTGATGGGTCGCTCCCCATCTCTAAAAAAAGAAAAAACAAAAAAAAAAAACACAAAAAAAAAAATTGCCCTGGCGCCTAGAGTGTTCTGCCCCCCCCCCGGGGGCAGTTCGGCCTAATAATAGGCCGATCTGTCCCCCGGGGGGGCAGAAATGGCCTAAAATAAATTTGCCCCCCCAACCCCCACACCCCCCCCCCCGGGAGCGACCCTTGCCTACGGGGTCGCTCCCCCTGCGTGACATTGGCGCCAAAAAACAAATCCCCGGTGCCTAGTGGTTTCTGCCCCCTAGGGGGCAGATTGACCTAAAATTGGCCAATCTGCCCCCAGGGGGGCAGAAATGGTCTAAATACAATTTGCCCCCCCAGGGGAGCGACCCTTGCCTGATGGGTCGCTCCCCATCTCTAAAAAAAGAAACAACAAAAAAACAAAAACACAAAAAAAAAATTGCCCTGGCGCCTAGAGTGTTCTGCCCCCCCCCCGGGGGCAGTTCGGCCTAAAAATAGGCCGATCTGTCCCCCGGGGGGGCAGAAATGGCCTAAAATAAATTTGCCCCCCCAACCCCCACACCCCCCCCCCCGGGAGCGACCCTTGCCTACGGGGTCGCTCCCCCTGCGTGACATTGGCGCCAAAAAACAAATCCCCGGTGCCTAGTGGTTTCTGCCCCCTTGGGGGCAGATTGACCTAAAATCGGCCAATCTGCCCCCAGGGGGGCAGAAATGGTCTAAATACAATTTGCCCCCCAGGGGAGCGACCCTTGCCTGATGGGTCGCTCCCCATCTCTAAAAAAAAAAAAAGAACAAAAAAAAAAAACACACAAAAAAAATTGCCCTGGCGCCTAGAGGTTTCTTCCCCCCCTGGGGGCAGATCGGCCTAATAATAGGCCGATCTGCCCCCAGGGGGGGCAGAAAAGGCCTTCCCAAAAAATTGCCCCCCCTGGGAGTGACCCTTGCCAAAGGGGTCGCTTTGTTGCGTGACATTCGCGCGCAAAAACAAACTCCCTGGTGTCTAATGGTTTCTGCCCCCCTTGGGGGCAGATTGGCCTTATCAAAATAGGCCAATCTGCCCCCAAGGGGGGCAGAAATGGCCTAAATATATATTGCCCCGTAGGGGAGCGACCCTTGCCTAAGGGATCGCTCCCCACCTAAAAAAAAAGAATTCATCACAAAAAAAAAAAAAATGGTCCCTGGTGCCTAGAGGTTTCTGCCCCCCCTGGGGGCAGATCGGCCTAATAATAGGCCAATCTGCCCCCAGGGGGGGCAGAAAAGGCCTTCCTAAAAAAATGCCCCCCTGGGAGCGACCCTTGCCCAAGGGGTCGCTCCCTTTTGCCAATTTCAAGAAAAAAAAAAAATCCCTGGTGTCTAGTGGGGTTTCAAAAGCCGGATTGCAAGCAATCCAGCTTTTGAAACCTGTGAGAGACTTCAAAGGGAAGGAAATACATTTCCTTCCCTTTGAAGCCTCTCGGGGCCTCCCCCATGGGATTGAAAAGAAATGCAAAAGCATTTCTTTTTCAATCGCGCTGGAAGCTCTGCTTCCAGCGCGATGGGGGAGACCCTGTGACTAATCAGCGTGCGCTCGCGCGCTGACGTCACAGGGGGGGTTGGGGGGGGTCGGGGGTGGGAGGGGAAGGGCTTCCCCTTCCATCCCTGACTTGGGGGGGTGGGGGGGAACCCCACAGAGGGAGCGAGAGCGCTCCCTCTGGGCTGTGTGCCGAGGACGTAGTGGTTACGTCCTCGGCACAGCAGCACTGTGCCGCAGGACGTAACCACTACGTCCGCGGCACCGAAGGGGTTAAATCTATGCTCCATATCAACAATGGTATCATAAAAATCACAATCCCTACTGCAAATCCTTCTCGCTCTGATCATCTCACCCAGCGTTATAGCCTCTATTTGGTGTGGTGGGTGTGAGCTTGACGCATGCAATATAGTGTTGCAGGAAGTGCTTTTCCGAAAAAGTCTACTTTCTATCCTATTGTTCTCCACAAACAATTCTACATCTAAAAATTCTATTTTGAACTCACTATACTTATATGTAAATTTAATATTCACATAATTTTCATTAAGGTAATCACAAAAGGTTTCCAACGCTACTGCATCCCCTGTCCATATCATAAGACAGTCATCAATATATCGCCCCCAATAGAGGATATATGAGTGCCAATTCGCCGCTCTAGAGCCCCAAACCCAATTTTCCTCGAACCATCCCATAAACAGATTAGCATACGATGGTGAGAATTTCGAGCCCATCGCTACACCCTGTTTTTGTCTAAACCAACTTTGTTTGACCAAAAAATAGTTGTTATTGAGTATAAGATCAATCATATCCAGCAACATGTGTGTATGTTCTAATAGGCTCGCCGATCTCTTGTTTAGAATGTATTCTAATGCTTTCAAGCCCCAATTATGTTGAATACTAGTGTAGAGAGCTGTCACATCTAACGTTACCAAAAACATCCCTGGTTCCCATTGGATATCTGACAATAGACTAAGTACATGTTTCGTGTCATTTATGTGTGAAGGTAAATTATTAACAAACGGTTGTAAAAAAACATCGACAAATTCTGACAGCCTCTCAGTAGGCCCTCCTATGCCCGAAACTATCGGTCTCCCCGGTGGAAATTTGGATTGTTTATGAATTTTCGGTAATGTGTACAGACACGGGTATTTGGGACGAAATACTTGTAGATACAAAAATTCTTCTTCATTCAGTAAATCTTTATCTCTCCAGTTCCTTAACATTCTATTGATTTTCCCTGTCAGAGCTGACATTGGATTATACGAAAGTTTCTCATAACATGCAATATCATTTAATTGTGTGCTCATTTCCAACTCATAATCTGTGCGATTCATTACCACTATGTTTCCTCCCTTGTCCGCTTTTTTGATAGTTAAGTCCACATCTGATTTCAAAGTCTTTAGTGCCTCGTATTCCTCTTGTCTCAAATTTGATCTTCTCCATTGTACCTTCTTCGTTTCTTCTTTATCCAAATCATTCCAAACTAATCTAAAAAATGTTTCTATATTACTGTCCATAGTTGATTTGGGTACCCAAGTTGATCTTCGTTTTAAACCACTCGCAATATGTTTGTCCGGAGAGATACTTAGATCTTGTAAGATTGAAGACGTGGTTATTGGATCTCCCTCATAGTCTGTGATTGTCATTAATGTTACAGTGTCATAAACATCCTGAATCGACAATTTGCTCAATTTGCTGTGAACTGGTAAGCTTACTTGGGGATTATATGAATATCATAAACACGTTATAAATTGTTGAACAATTGAAATATTTTACTTTTATCGTATTTATACAGTACTAGACTCTACTTCGAGAATCAAGAGGTACTCTGGATCATTAAAAGAAATTTGAGCATAATCAAGCTAATAAGGTAAAATCTAAATAAACTGGGGGGCACACCTCTTTTTAGTGGGAGTTATAATGTAGCATAATCGGGTCCTTTTGAGTAAATGAAGAGCACGACACTTATTTATATTCATAACTATTTTTGATTCTATCTCAAATTAATTTCATTTATTTGTAATTTATACTATTTTTTGGCACTAAATAGGATCTTAATTTGTTTTATAGTGAGGCTTCACTTGTTTTATGTATCACTACACGGTTCATAGCATGATAGGGCGAAACATTTATGAAAAGATGTGTTCACTTTAGATAGAAATTGAAACATCACCTATTTTTGGTGGATATTTGCATGGTTCTCACCAACTCACATGATTGTTTTTTAAAAAAAAATTTTAATTTTAAATTTTTTGAAGTCCATAATTAGGGTATGCATGAATAGGAGAATTAGTAATTGACCTGTGTGGTATGGTAATATTGTTTTAGGAAACATTGGATGGATCTGTATCTCACAAGGAAGTCCTGAGGAAATCCTAGGGGTACTCCCCCGGATGAAACACGTGTTGACGACGGACCAACAAATAGGGAGCTTTCTTTGGTTTAGGCAGTTATGTTAATTAGATTAATTATGTGATTGTGAATATGAACAATGAAGTTGACATTGAAATGGATATATAAATTTCTTTTTTCTTGTATCAATCTGTGTACTAATGAATACATATAGGCTTTGTAATTGATTGCCATTCATGGCTGTATACAGTGTATATGATTTTGGGTATTTCAGAATCTTATATGTGAGTAATAAATTTATATAATGATAAACTTCTGGTGTCTTTCCAGATAGATGCAGTGTGTATAATATTCTGACTGATGTTAGTGTTTTTTTGATCTACTTAGATTTGTGTTATCGCATATGTGCGGGTACTGACCCGGCCAGCACTCACTCAGCGGCAGCTTACCTAAATTATACCCGCAGAACAACACACGGAAGTGCTGGATGCCCACACCCTCTCACTAGAGGCCGGTATCATTTATAATTAGCACTCAGGGAGGAACACACAAACAACACGTGCATAACGTACACTATCACGCCACACTAAACAATCAGAAATAAACTTATCTCCCCTCCTCCCAATACAATTAATAAGTGTTATCAGGGTGCAATATCAATCAGGGCCCCTGAGTCAGGACCATTAGGTGCCACAAAGAACGCTTCTTCAAATCTGCACGGCAGATAAATATATATACTGTAAACAGTAATAAGACCTAAGTTATGTTAAATGTATGGTGGGGTTTTTATTTGTTTGTTACATTGTATATGTATTTTTTGTTTCATATCTCTTGATCCTGTTGTATCCTCCTCTCTTCTGTTGTTGGGCGAGGAAGCATAGATACAACAGATTCACATAATCCTATCAATGTAATCACATGTTCATGTTGTATGGATCTGCATTAAAAATTCTATAAAATATCATAAAAAAAAAAAAATGAGTTCGCCAGATACATGATGGCTTCACTGACCATAGGGATGTTTGGTTTCAAACATCTTTTATTAATAAACCCTCACTGAATCCAGTAATAGATTTAATAATACATGCACTTAGAGGGCACTTTGAGGTGCCCCCTGCAAAACCTACTAAGTCCTAGTGTGGGCACTGACCGGTCAAAACCAGTACAACCACCTTAGACAGAGTTCTGGCCCCCTGAGGTGGCAGCCAGTGCTCTCGAGGGCTCAGAACAAAGGCTTGCTCTAAGCAGGGGTGTGACCTCCTCTCGCAGTCAGGATGGACATTTCAAGGCCGTCTTTAAAATGCAACCCAGGCCTTTACAAATGGTGGAGGAGGTTGACCCCCAGTTCCAGACCCCACTTTTGACAGCAGGAAATGTGGAAAAATTAAGTAAATTAGTAGGAGTGCTCACTTCATGCAGTCCCACCCCTACGGTGGACGAGCTGAAGAGGGCACTACTTTTTAAATTCCTACATCTTGCATGGAAGGAATTAGACCAATAGGGTTAGGGCTATGCTAAGGAAGTGGTCATAGAAAAGGTGTAGTCACCCTAAAGATAAGTAACCCATTGGCTACCACTTGGCACTCCCTGTAACACCCCTAAATTTTGTATTTAAGTGGTCCCCCTGAGCCCTAGAATCAGATTCCTGCAACCTAAGAAGAGCCGGACCTGTCACCAGCATAGAAGACTGAAGACCCCAGCTGACCTGGCCCAAGCCCTACTGGCCTGTCTTCAGCCTTCAAAGAAACCTGCACCCAGAAGATGACCATCCTGCAGCCCAGCAACCTCCAAAGCCTTGGGAGGACTGCCTGCATTCGAAAAAGACCAAGATCTCCCGTGGACAGCAGAATTTTCCAGAAGAAAACATCTTTAAAGAAGAGGGAGCTTGCCTGAGGAACAGCGAAACCCAACACTAAAAGTGACCAATCCCTAGTGGCCCACCTATCCAGTGAAAATCCCCCAGCTCTTCTGACTAAGAGTCCACCGTGGGCTGACCCCTGCCGGACTCCCCAGCGACTCCTGCAGCCTGAACCCGAGGGCTCCCCAAGACATGCCTGGTGAGTTGATGCCAACTTCTACAGACAGCCCTGCACCCTGACATCCTGGGCCTTGGGGAACTCAACCATTGGTGTCCCTACAACCCCTTGCATCTCAACGTACCTGGGAAGCTGTGGGTTGACATCTCACAGCCACTTGGCCAGAGCCTGCAGCCTGTTTCTAGAAGCCATCTCCTCCTTTGAAATACATTGGGCCCGATGCTGTGTTGGCACTCTGCACCCGGCTGCCCCTGTGTTGCTGAGGATGTAAGTTTGGTGCTGCCTTGTGGACCCCTTGTACTTACCTCAACTCTAGGAGATCGAACTCTGACCCCGCTTTACTCACCTGTGAGCAGACCTGCATCGGATACCCCCCTGTCTCTATTAGATAGGATTAGATGCCTGACACTGTGTTGGGAGTCTGCACCCGGCCACCCCTGTGGTTCTGAGTGTGTAAGTTTGGTGCTGACTTGCGGCTCTCCTGGTGCTCGCCTCAACCCCCGGAGACCAAGCCCTGCCACCTCTGGTACTTCCCTGTGAGCAATGTACCAACTCTCCCCCAGCCTCTATTGACTAACATTGGGCACGGACTCCAACTTTGACCTCTGCACCCAGCCGCCTCATGCCACTGAGAGTACACCCTTGGTACCAACCTGAACCTTGCCCGGTGCAGGCTTAAAGCCCTGAAGACTGGGATCATAAGTTGTGTACTTAACTCCAAAACTGTATCTTTGTTTTCTTCCATAGGTTAACGATGGAGACTGAAAATTGCACTGCCGATTTTTGAAACTGAAAAGTATTTTTATTTTAAAAACGGATTACCTTGTAATGAAATTGTTTGATTCAAAGCATATATAAAAGCACGTTATTTTTTCTAAATTGGTCTTGAATTTATTTCTTGAGTTTGTGTTTCATTGCTTGCCTCTGTGAGTACAACAAATGCTCAACACGACTCCTTTATAAGCCTAGCTGCTTGCCCACACTACCACAAATAGAGCTCTAGGCCTACCTATTTCTGCCTCTGCACCTCTTTGGGGATCCCTGGACTCTCTGCACTGTGTACTTTATTTTATTACACTGTATAGTGAGCCAGCGTCCTACACTCTCCTTTGCCCAGCAGGATTCTGCTTTGGGTACTCTTAAGGGTTACCTTTCTGCTCTGTCTGCCTTCTTGCAGCAGCCTGTTTAAGTCCCCTACTGTAAACAGATTACTCTAAGGATTTGTACATATGTTTCCTTTCAAGGGATCCTTATTAATAGTAATAAGCAGGGAATAGTGCTGCCCACGTGCGGTGACCCTGGAGCACTTCTGGTGTGTGTGTGTGTGTGTAGAAAAACTCCAAGTAGTACAAGCTATATATATAACAAAAGTAGGCCCAAATTACATTTACTTTTCTTTTTTTTTAAACCACGCTATGAATATGATTCTTACAAACGAAGACAGCTGAGCATAGGAAGCCTTGTCCAAAACCTTTATTTAAAGTTAAAAAAGACAGATGAGGCATTGTTGACCAATAGGCTGCATTAAAAGAGTAAGCATAGAAAAAACTGGCACTGTGCCATTAAAAACCTCACAGCACCCTTTGCATCCCATAACACCCCACAGGTGACAGCTAGGTCAGTTCATTTTTCCGACTACTTTAGCTAAGATCCTAGAGCACTGAGCCTTTCTTTTTTTACAAAAAAGTCAAAAAAATTATTATATTTCATAAAAAGCGGTTTCTTTTGACAACTGCTAGTAATTACTGTACTGTCAACTTATTTTCTGACAGGAACGTTTTTAAAACCTATCAAAAATGCCTTCAATGTTCATGAAGTGCCCAGCCTGTGGCATGAAAAAGGCCTAGACCTATCCCCATGCAGTCTGTATTGTTTGCCTACCAGGCTCTCACTGTCCCTATTCCTGTCCCCATTGCCAGATCTTATCTAAGCGCACTCTGGGGACAGAGAGATCAGGCTTCATGGTATTGTGGAGAGAGGAAAATCTGCAAGAGGCCTTTGGGAACGTTCTGCTTCCTCCAAAGAGGCCTTCTCTTGTTTCAAGCATCACCAGAGAGGCAGATCCAGTGACAAACGTATGGGGTAGGGTAGCCGCCCCTAAGACCCCCATCTGGCTTGAAATAGTGGAGTCAGTGTGAAAAAAGTAGCCTCTTTCTAGCCTTGTTACCCCCACTTTTGGCCTGTTTGTGAGTGTATGTCAGGGTGTTTTCACTGTCTCACTGGGATCCTGCTAGCCAGGGCCCAGTGCTCATAGTGAAAACCCTATGTTTTCAGTATGTTTGTTATGTGTCACTGGGACCCTGCTAGTCAGGACCCCAGTGCTCATAAGTTTGTGGCCTATATGTATGTGTTCCCTGTGTGGTGCCTAACTGTCTCACTGAGGCTCTGCTAACCAGAACCTCAGTGGTTATGCTCTCTCATTTATTTCAAATTGTCACTAACAGGCTAGTGACCAATTTTACCAATTTACATTGGCTTACTGGAACACCCTTATAATTCCCTAGTATATGGTACTAAGGTACCCAGGGTATTGGGGTTCCAGGAGATCCCTATGGGCTGCAGCATTTCTTTTGCCACCCATAGGGAGCTCTGACAATTCTTACACAGGCCTGCCACTGCAGCCTGAGTGAAATAATGTCCACGTTATTTCACAGCCATTTACCACTGCACTTAAGTAACTTATAAGTCACCTATATGTCTAACCTTTACCTGGTAAAGGTTAGGTGCAAAGTTACTTAGTGTGAGGGCACCCTGGCACTAGCCAAGGTGCCCCCACATTGTTCAGGGCCAATTCCCCGGACTTTGTGAGTGCGGGGACACCATTACACGCGTGCACTACATATAGGTCACTACCTATATGTAGCTTCACAATGGTAACTCCGAATATGGCCATGTAACATGTCTATGATCATGGAATTGCCCCCTCTATGCCATCCTGGCATAGTTGGCACAATCCCATGATCCCAGTGGTCTGTAGCACAGACCCTGGTACTGCCAAACTGCCTTTCCTGGGGTTTCACTGCAGCTGCTGCTGCTGTCAACCCCTCAGACAGGTTTCTGCCCTCCTGGGGTCAAGCCAGGCTTGTCCCAGGATGGCAGAACAAAGGACTTCCTCTGAGAGAGGGTGTTACACCCTCTCCCTTTGGAAAATGGTGTGAAGGCAGGGGAGGAGTAGCCTCCCCCAGCCTCTGGAAATGCTTTCTTGGGCACAGATGTGCCCAATTCTGCATAAGCCAGTCTACACCGGTTCAGGGGACCCCTTAGCCCTGCTCTGGTGCGAAACTGGACAAAGGAAAGGGGAGTGACCACTCCCCTGACCTGCACCTCCCCTGGGAGGTGTCCAGAGCTCCTCCAGTGTGCTCCAGACCTCTGCCATCTTGGAAACAGAAGTGCTGCAGGCACACTGGACTGCTCTGAATGGCCAGTGCCACCAGGTGACGTCAGAGACTCCTTCTGATAGGCTCCTTCAGGTGTTGCTAGCCTATCCTCTCTCCTAAGTAGCCAAACCCTCTTTTCTGGCTATTTAGGGTCTCTGTCTCTGGGGAAACTTTAGATAACGAATGCAAGAGGTCATCAGAGTTCCTCTGCATCTCTCTCTTCACCTTCTGCCAAGGAATCGACTGCTGACCGCGCTGGAAGCCTGCAAAACTGCAACATAGTAGCTAAAACGACTACTGCAACTCTGTAACGCTAATCCTGCCGCCTTCTCGACTGTTTTCCTGGTGGTGCATGCTGTGGGGGTAGTCTGCCTCCTCTCTGCACTAGAAGCTCCGAAGAAATCTCCCGTGGGTCGACGGAATCTTCCCCCTGCAACCGCAGGCACCAAAAAGCTGCATTACCGGTCCCTTGGGTCTCCTTTCAGCATGACGAGCGAGGTCCCTCGAATCCAGCAACTCTGTCCAAGTGACTCCCACAGTCCAGTGACTCTTCAGTCCAAGTTTGGTGGAGGTAAGTCCTTGCCTCACCTCGCTAGACTGCATTGCTGGGAACCGCGACTTTTGCAGCTACTCCGGCCCCTGTGCACTTCCGGCAGAAATCCTTTGTGCACAGCCAAGCCTGGGTCCACGGCACTCTAACCTGCATGGCACGACTTTCTAAGTTGGTCTCCGGCAACGTGGGACTCCTTTGTGTAACTTCGGTGAGCACCGTTTCACGCATCCTTGTAGTGCCTGTTTCTGGCATTTCTCCGGGTGCTCCCTGCTGCTGAGAGGGCTCCTTGTCTTGCTCGACGTCCCCTCTACCTCCTGGCGCAATTTGCGACATCCTGGTCCTTCCTGGGCCACAGCAGCGTCCAAAAATGCTAACCGCACGATTTGCAGCTAGCAAAGCTTGTTGGCTTTCTTTCGGCGGGAAAACACGTTTGCACAACTCTCCACGGCGAGAGGGATCTGTCCACCAAAGGGGAAGTCTCTAGCCCTTTTCGTTCCTGCAGAAACCTCAGCTTCTTCTGTCCAGTAGAAGCTTCTTTGCACCCACAGCTGGCATTTCCTGGGCATATGCCCATCTCCGACTTGCTTGTGACTTTTGGACTTGGTCCCCTTGTTCCACAGGTACCCTAGATTGGAAATCCATCGTTGTTGCATTATTGGTTTGTGTCTTTCCTGCATTATTCCTCTATCACGACTTCTTTGTCCTTGGGGGAACTTTAGTGCACTTTGCACTCACTTTTCAGGGTCTTGGGGAGGGTTATTTTTCTAACTCTCACTATTTTCTAATAGTCCCAGCGACCCTCTACAAGGTCACATAGGTTTGGGGTCCATTCATGGTTCGCATTCCACTTTTGGAGTATATGGTTTGTGTTGCCCCTATCCCTTTGTGTCCCCATTGCATCCTATTGTAACTATACATTGTTTGCACTGTTTTCTAAGACTATACTGCATATTTTTGTTATTGTGTATATATATCTTGTGTATATTTCCTATCCTCTCACTGAGGGTACACTCTGAGATACTTTGGCATATTGTCATAAAAATAAAGTACCTTTATTTTTAGTATAACTGTGTATTGTGTTTTCTTATGATATTGTGCATATGACACTAAGTGGTACTGTAGGAGCTTCACTCGTCTCCTAGTTCAGCCTAAGCTGCTCTGCTAAGCTACCATTATCTATCAGCCTAAGCTGCTAGACACCCTATACACTAATAAGGGATAACTGGGCCTGGTGCAAGGTGCAAGTAGCCCTTGGTACTCACTACAAGCCAGTCCAGCCTCCTACAGTCAGTCATCACTCAATAACGCCCAATGTTTATCAAATATTCAATCTTCACTCTGAGGTAGGCTCCAGCGTACGTGTGACAGCCCCAGCCAACACCTCCATACTTTAAATAGTGCTATTTGACAATGGTGCCATAATGAAGTTATATACATATCCATGTGCCGCCTATAATCAGTTTTGTGGCAGCTTCGTAAGAGACTGTTGTCTTTATTGTAACTAATATGACAGCTCCTGCCAAGTACTGTTGAGAACAAGCATGCGGCCCCTTCTAGCGGCACAGAACAACGTTGCCCTGACCACACCTGACAGTGTACTAGAATTCTTAATAAAGTGGGAATACCTATACATAAAACAGAATGTCAGCTCCCGACAGCATTCAGAATGAGTGGTGTTTCATTTTATATAATCCCACAGTTGTGTGTGAACAACAAGGATCCCATTATATGTGCTCATTTTCTAAACTCTTGCTAATCGAAAGCTTCTACACTAAACTTGTACTAGTCCTCCCTACATTTCACTTTTTCCCGGCAACCACAAACAAAAGATCTCTGGCAAAACGACCTCCGTCAGACACTGCAGCGCCAGCCTAACAAGGAGCAATGCCCTATGATGAAGCACATCACCTATTGGTGAGTGAGGGCACTTGCTTCTAACTGATAAGGATCCCCTGGAAGAGAAGGATAAATTGCTTAGTTGTAATCCTAGTTTTCTTCCAGGGGAATCCTTATCAAAGTTATAAGCAACCCACCCTCCTCCCTGGACGCAAGCTATTACAGCTCTCAACCAGTTCTGTACAAAGAAATGTTTATTGTCGCCGTAAAAATGACCAGACCTAACTGTCACCTTTAGCGCATGATGGGATACAGGGGGTGATGTGAGGTTCTTAAAGGCACAGTGCCAATTTTGTCTCGGTTTACTCTTTTAATGCAGCCTATTGGACAACAATGGCTTATATTTCCTTCCCTGTTTATTTTTAATTAAAGGTTTTGGAGAAGGCTCCCTATGCTCAGCTGTCTTCTTTTGCATGAATTGCATTCATAGCATGGATTTTAAATATGTTTTTACCTTTGTTCATAGGCTCTATATATTTATGCATATATATATATATATATATATATATATATATATATATGTATGTATATATATATATATATATATATATATATATATGTATCCCTGCATGTGGGTGGGACTATTCACTGCTTATGACTTTGATAAGGATTCCCTCGGAAAAGAACTAGGATTACAGGTAAGCAATTTATCCTTCCCCCACCACTTTTCATCGTGTCTCAGTGGGACCTTAATCTGGTCCTCACTTTTCTAATATGTGCTCCCCTTGAGCCATTGCACAATTGTCCCCTCTGGCTGCTCACGATCAAAATAGCATTTCTCGTGGCAATAACATCTGCCTGGAGCGTGAATGAACTGCAGGCTTTGTCATGCAAACCTCCCTACTCTTCTAGTTTTCCAAACACAAACTAGTGCTTCGCACTAGGGCCTCTTTCTTCCCAAAGTGGTGACACCGTTTCATGTAGACCAGTCTGTAACCTTACCCACTTTCTACGCTCCTCCTCATCTCTCTAAAGAAGAGAAGAGGCTCCACCGTCTGGACCCAAAGAGAGCGTTGTTGTTCTACTTGACCGCACAAAAGAGTTCTGCATGGACGATCAACTCATCATGGGCGATGTTAGGGCTAAGAAAGGTTGGGCAGTGCAGAAACAAACTATCTCCCAATAGGTCAATCTCTGCAGCAAAATCTGCTATGCATTGGCCAAGAAGCAACCCCCTAAGGGGGTGTGGGCTCAGTCAACCAGAGCCAAATCTGCGACCACTGCGTCGCAACATGGAGTCCCAGTTTTGGACATCTGCCAGGCAGCAACTTTTACTAAGCACTACTGCCTGGACAGTCTGGTCTGCAGGGACAGGCATTTCGACCGTTCGGTCCTGCATAACTTCTTAGTTTAGAATGATTTGTCCGCAGCTCAGCGACGGGATGGTACGGCTTGGGTATTTATTCGAATGTAAGGAATCTGTGGCTAGATGTCTCTGTCAGATGAACAAGCTACTTACCGTCAGTAACATATTATCTGGTACAGACAATATCTAACCGCAGATTCCTTACTGACCCACCCATTCTTCCCCTCTGCAGACATATTTCTAGGGCTAAGGATACTCCCTTTCAGGGCCCTAGTTTGGACAAACCAGTGTCAGTGCAGTTCATGGCTCCAAGCTCCTGGCGCGGAAACTTGTGAAAAAGTAACTGACTTCAGCGCTCCGAGGTGGTGCATGTATAGGTGCCCATGGCATCACTTCTGGCGCGGACGTTGCCAGCATACATAGCCTAGAGACACCACTTGCCGGCGTGCAAGGGTACTGCTCACACAAAAATCTTCTGGATCCAGTCTGACAACTGGGAAAATCAAAGCTAAGGAATCTGCAGCTAGATATTGTCTTTACTAGATAATGTTTTACCGAAGGTAAGTAACTTGCCCCTGTACGCCACTGCACTCTATGCCACTCTACTCCACTCTGCACTGCTCCACTCTATGCCACTGTACTCTACGCCATGCTACTCTTAACCACTGCACTCTACACCAACACATGCTTCACAAATGCACTGTCACTGCATTCTATGCCACTGTATTCTACTCTGCATCACTGTACTCTACCCCACTGCTCTCCATGCCAATCTACTCTACTGCACTACTCCACTCTACACTACTGCACTCTACGCCAATGCACTCTATGTCACTGTACTCTACTCTGCACTAGGCTATGCTTCTCTACTCTGCACCACTGTATGCCACTATACTCCATGCCACACAACTCTACTCTGCACTCTATGCAACTGCACTCCATGCCACTCGACTCTACACCACTGCCCTCTGTATGACTCAACTCTATGCCACTGCACTCTGCACCACTCTACACAACTCTACACTACTGCACTCCACGCCACTCTACTTTGCACCACTCCATTCTGCGCCACTCTACTCTGTGCCACTGCTCTCTGTGCCACTGCACTCTTCTATGCACCAGCCTAATCTAAATCACTGCATTTTACGACACTACATTGTATGCTGCTGACTTCAGTGTCACAGCACTCAGTGCCATTGCACAGTACACCACTATACAGTGCACCACTATACTCTGCAACACTCCACACCAATGCGCTCTACACCAGTTCATTCGACTCTATGCCACTCCAGTGTAAGCCACTCTCTGCGATTCCACACTATGCCACTCCAGTTCATGACACTCTCTGCCACTCTACTCAAAAACTCCACTCCACTCTTCCCCATTCGAATCTACAACGCTCCACACAACCTCCTCTACGCCACTAACTTTTAGCCATGCTGAACAGCAGCCACGCTGGTGTACAACATGGCTAAAATACATTTACAAAGCCATTAGCTCTTGCATAGATGAGACCTATTGACTTTGCCAGTGCATGTTTATTTACATTTATTCAATAAACCCAATCCTGACTGCGCTCTTCAGAAAGATCTATAACACATTAAATCAAACTGAAAAATAATGGCCTTTTAGTACAAAATCATAGTAAGTTGCATTATATTGAAAGACATAAGTGATGAGTGAAATGCTTGTGAAGGCCTCAGCCACTAGTGACCTCTTAGGTTGCATTATAGTGCATCTTTCCTTTGGACTCTATGAACTCCCAGGCCAGTTTCCCTCTAGCCGGAACACAAGCAACCTTAGACTAGTGTCAGCCTCGCTGGACCTCATCACTGAGGCGCCGCCTGAGTCTTGTCCCGCAGCGAGCACAACGTGGTCCTCACCTTTCAAGTGTAATGACACCGACTTGTAATGTATTCTACGCAGTCACGCATTTCAGTCTGTCTGATGGTTATGTCAAGCCTTTTCTGTCTATGATTGCAAGATTGTACCTTAATTCACAGGCATTCTCTGATGCTACACGTTACAACATTGGAACGTTGAGAGCGCTGCTGAAGAAAATACATTTGCTCTGGCCCATTATTGGCTGGTTCAGACCTTCTGCTTCAACTTTCCAAAGTTTGTTTTTATAGTTCTCCCTTTTAATTCAGAATATTTCACCCCAGTGGGTGACATGTTTTTATAGTATCACAGCCCTTCTGCCTCGGGCTACAACAATTGTTAAATTGCCTCACCTTTGTTATAGGCCCCATCTGCATGAAAGCTTTCAATGATCCTTAGTACACTCGGCAGCGGGCTATAATTCTTAAGTCCAGTTAGAGTAAATGGCTCCTGCACCCAATATCAAGATCTGTGTGCTTGTCCCGAAGACAGAGATGCCTGGAATGAAGCACAGTCACATAGGAGTGATGCTGAAGCAAGCCTTTCCTCTTCCCGCTCAGGTTGAAATAGATTAGGCCTGACCAATGCTTTCCACATACAAAGATTTACACCTGGGTAGTTTATCTGAAAGAGGAAATATTCAAGTACAGGGGATTGGCTCACAGACACTTGTCTTTGAACTGGAATGTGAGAGACAACCTGGGTCACTACAAGTTAAGAAAACAAGGAAAGAACATGACTTTGTCCAACAAGCAATGGTAAAACCAATAAGTTTCACCTATGTTAGAGATATTGGTTTAGTTAATGTTTTTTGACATGTTGCACAACAGCACAGTCTGCTGTGCAATATGGTTTAAAGTAAAAGAAAAAAGTGATAGGACGTGGCTAGTGTTGACAGCATTATAGCGCTTTCTTCCTTTAAACCATGTTGCACGGCAGCTTGTGCTGCTGTGCAATGTGTATAAAACTGTGTGGTGTAGGCAAGCAATAAGAGGAAGATGCGGGGGATGAGAGAGGGAACAGAAAGAAATGATGGTTAGGCAGCACCAGGGAGGTGTGTGTGTGTGTTGGGGGGGTTGGGAGGGAATGGAGAAAACAGACAACGGGAGGAGGGCGGGGGCTGTACCGTACCATACACTCTTCTAGAGTGCATGGCAAAAAAAAGGTACCTAGAGGAGTGCGTGACCAGTAGGAGGCCACTGGCTGCAAACAGGATGCTGTGCTAGAGCCATGCTCCACAGCACAAACAGAAGCCCCAATGAGAATGAAGGAGGCAGCAAGCAGCTGGGAGGAAGCAGGAGGTGTGACCAATAAGAAGCAAGAGACAAGAGTAACGTGGAAGCCAACCAATGTAAGTATTGGTAAGTAATGGTCAGGCTTCTAGCCAGTTTTAAGCTTTTTTTTAACAAAAGATTTTGCTGACCATCTCAGGTGAAACCTAAAATGAGAACAATAAAAATAAGATTGCACAAATCAATTAATGTGCAACTATGTTGGTTAGTAGACTGGTTTTCTGTTGATTGGCATTCTGAAAGGAAATATTCAAACTGCAATTATGGCAAAAAATATAAATATAAATCTAGGAAAATAGTTTTAGCTTTGGTAAAGCATGATATTACATGTAGCTAATCGGAAAAAAGCGTCAAAGACCATGTATGACGGCAAAGGTCCAAAAACTTGATGCAAAGCGAGTCATCTTGATAAAGCAATATACGTATGTAGGCCTTGCCACTGGGAGATTCTGGGAGCACAGTTGTGAAAGTGTGTCCCCGTATTTTTTAACCAGCAATGAAATGGCAGGCTGTTTAGCAGTCTCTGCTTGTTCTTCGGATACTGATACCGCAGATGTTTCTAAGCATCTGGCAGAGCATTTTAAGTTTAAGCTCGCATCAAATCCAAGTATCATTTTGCTTTAGTCTTGTGCCTTCTGCTTCTTTAAAAAAAAAATCTGTAAGTGTTTGGTTCAACTTCTTAATGTTGGGTTTGCACATCCGTGACAGGTTTTCATTATAACTGTTGACTTTGTAAATGATGCTCTGTATTGGGCTTTTGGGGACCTAAGCTCATAATGCTTTACATCACCTTGTGGAGGCAACTGGGTTGTTTCCACCACCGGCAAGTAAATTGCCACCTTGGGAATTTATCGAGCTTTAAGAAAAGACATAACTACTCCCTTGAACGGATTTAAAGAACAAGCCTTTTGTAGAAGATATATGGGACACCGATAATGTAAAGTAATAATCCCTTTATTCTTCTTTTTCCAGCTTCAAGTTTTCATCAGTAAGAAATCCCAACCTCCTCTCCTGACACAACCGTCACTCACTTTCTCACGCGCCCCGCATTCTCGAACCTAATAAGGTTCTAATTCTCCCTCCAATACAACACACCTCCCTCCTATATAACAAAACTAAAATAAGAAACAAACCTTAAATATTACAATGATATACATTAATTCATCACAAAATTCTTGAGATGGTAAGGAGTTCTGATACTTCTTTTTGGCCTATCATCCGCCGCATTATGAATATAGTCTCTCCGTCCATTCAAGATGTAGTCTTTTAGGTGTGAAGGAGTCTTTATGTTCCTTTCGGACTTCCTCGTTTCCATATCTTCAGCCGGATAGGTGTTCTTCTCCTGTTGACACCTTAATGTATCCAAACCCGTAGCATCAGCATTAAATTTACTTATTCTATTTAAGTTCCAAATTCGGCCATCACTCAGTTTAACAGCATTAGTGAAAAGTTTTACAACCTTTAAAGGAAAACAAGGTCTCTTACTACTAGTCTTCAACACCGGACTCTTGACCATAACCCAATCACCAACACTTACAAAAGTCTTCTTCACCGCATTCCTTTTATCAAAATAACTTTTACTCATAAAAGATTTCTCTTGTTCCCTGAATTTCCAATCCTCATTAACACACTTTCTTCCTTTCTCCCTCAAAAATTCATTGACCCAATGTGGCTCAAGTATGGTATTCCCTCGTCTTCCTCGAAACAAAGCAAAAGGAGTCTGTCCTGTCGTAGAATGTGGAGTATGTCTATATACCGCAACTTTATTAATTATCTCTTTTTTCCAGTTAAGATGATTATCTTTAGCCAAAGATATAGTTTCTTTTAACACTCGGTTGAACCTCTCGACCAAACCATTGCACTCAGGATGATATAATGCACATAACTTATGCTTAATTCCACATTTCTTAAGAAACTCTTCCATCTCTCTCGAAGTCAATTGTACCCCATTATCAGTAAGTAAGGTGGAAGGAATGCCTTCCCTAGTAAAAAGAATTTTAAGATTCTCTATTACTATCCGCGTATCAATCCCTCTGGTGAAAAATAACTCAGGCCATCTAGAATACATATCCATGACCACAATAACATAATCAACAGCACCATCACCATATATGGGACCCAAAATGTCTAGCGAAATATCCTCCCAAGGTCCCTTCGATTTGTCTCTAACTATCATAGGTTGAATCCTAAACTTCATCGTCTTCTCATTAAGAGCACACTGCATACAGTCACGAACAACTCTCTCTACATGAGTATCCATCCCAGGCCACCAATAGGATGATCTCAACCTCTCCTTCGTTTTAGATATTCCCATGTGACTGTCATGTGCTTGACTAATCAGTAAACTTCTTACACTAGATGGTGGAATCAACCTCATCCCTCTAAGTAATAAATCTCGATCAACACTTAACTGATCTCTTACATTCCAAAACTCTCTGCACTCTACACTGCCTTGATTTTTTCTCTCCCAACCAGAACAAATTAACTTGAGTACTTCTTGTAAAACTTTGTCAGACTTAGTATCTTCACGCCACTTATCTTCAGGAATCACCTCTAAATCCAACACACAAACACTATCAAATTGCTCAACATCTTCTACATCTTCAAAATCTGACATTTTAGGAGATACCAATCTTGATAACACATCCGCAGAGTAATTATCAGTCCCAGGAACATACTCAACTTGAAAATCATACTCTTGCAAAGCTATGATCCATTTGGTAATTCTGCTTGAGATTGCATCAACACCTTTGGACTTAAAAATTTCAACCAATGGTTTGTGATCCGTTTTTACAACAAAAGATCTTCCCCACAAAAACTTTTTTAATTTCTTTACTGCCCAATAAACCGCAAGAGCCTCTCTCTCAATAACAGAGTAGTTTGTCTCAGTATCATTCAGACTCCTGGAGATGAATGCTATGGTATTCTCTGCACTGCGACATACTTGTTGCAGAACAGCACCCAACCCTTTACCACTGGCATCAGTTGTCACTATGGATTGCAGTTTAGGATTAAAATTCTTCAGTTTGGGAGCGTTACACAGACAATTTTTTAACTTAATGAATTCTTTCTCACACTCCTCATCCCACAGAAATTCTTTACCTTTCTTTAATAACTGTCTCATGTTGAAGCATGAACTTGCAAAATTTTGAATAAACTTATTATAATACTCAGCCATCCCCAAAAATCTCATCAATTCTTCCTTAGAGTTAGGAGAAGCCAAATTCTTAATTGTGTCAACAAGATCTTTTTTAGGAAATAGCCCATCACCAGTTATAGTATGTCCCAGGTAGTCAATGTTCCCCACTGCAAATTTACATTTTTCCACCTTAATGGTTAAACCATATTCAGAAATTTTCATTAACACCCTCCTGAGAATTTCATCATGGGTACAAATGTTCCCCCCATAAATCAGAATGTCATCCTGATATACACATACACCATCAATTCCTTTTAAAATGCGTTCCATTGCCCTTTGAAAAACAGACGCAGCCGAAATTAAACCGAAAGGCAATCGAATAAATCTGAACGTACCAAAAGGTGTGACAAAAGCTGTTAAATCTCTTGAAGATTCATCTAAGATGATTTGATGATAAGCTGAAGTTAAATCAATTGTAGAGAAAACCTTAGCACCAGAAACCATAGTTAATAACTCAGAAATGTTGGGAAGAGGATATCTGTCCACCATTATACATCTATTAAGCTTGCGAAGATCCACACAAAGCCTAATTTTACCATTAGATTTCTTAGCCACCACTATGGAGGACAACCAGTTAGTTCCCTCCACCTCTTCAATTATCCCTTGATCTTCTAATTTTTTGAGCTCTGTTTGTAACTCATCCCTAACCGCAAAAGGAACATTTCGCACTTTACTACAACACGGTTTAGCATCAGGAAGCAACTTAATTCTATGAGAATATCCCTTCATGCAACCTATTCTGTCACTGAAAACATTCGGAAATTCCTTACACAAGTTCTCAGTGAGATCAGTCGTAGAAATTGCATCCGCATCACCCATATCCCTTATTTGTTTCACTATAATAGGAGGCGAACTATTTGGATCAAGCATCACACCAAGATCTTTCTGATGCCACCAACTTATGATGCTATCCCCCTTTTTTTGAAACATAGACTTTTCCAGAGGTGAATCGTTGATCATACTCTATCAACCCGACAAAATAACCATGTAAATCAATGGGCTCACCACCATAACCACAAGGTTTAATATCAGGTTTTAACAGATTAACCTTACCCTTCAACTCATTTTGCTAAAACTTATTAGACACAATGGAAATTTTCGCCCCTGAGTCAAAAAGTACTTTAGTTCTTTTACCCTCAACAGTAATATAATCAAGAGGGCCAGACAACTTGTTCCCAACTTGAAGTACAATTTGACCACAGGCAAGATCAGATTCAGCCTTATCAGAATCATTATCAACCACTCTCACATGCTGTTTTGTTCTTTTCAGATTACACACTACCGAAAAATTACCCTTCTTTTTGCAAAACAAACAAAAATTATTAAGAGCTGGACAAATCTTATTATTAGCAAGATGTCCCACTCTTCCACACCTAAAACATTTCTTGCTAGCAATACTGGAGGAAAATTCTTTATCAAAAGATTTGATTATTTTGGGTTTAGTATCACCAACTACATGAACCTCTTTGGTATCACAGTGTTTCACAGCATCAACACACTTAAAAGAATGTTCAATTCTTTTAGCTAAAGAAATTACTTGATCAATCTGAGGATCATCTAAAAGCCATAGTTCACTCCGTACTTTTTCAACATTACATCCCAACATGAATTGGTCACGAATTCTCTCATCTATTGCGGACCCAAATTTACATGATGAAGCTAAACGTCTCAAATCAGTGATATAATTCTCCATAGACTCACCCTCCAATTGAAATCGTTTCCCAAAATAATACCTCTCAAGAATTGTGCTAACCTTAGGAAGATAATGCACATCCAGTTTTCTAATACATATTTCATACTCACTCAAATTGATGGCTTCACTGTCAGGAAGATCAGGAAGATGATCAAAAATCTCCTGACCCTCTGTTCCTAAACAATGAAGAAGTAAAGCAGTCCTCCTCTCATTACTCAACGAAGTACCACACACCCTGGAGTACCTCTCAAAAACTTTCTTCCATTTAGCCCACTTAATTGGGGGTTCACCAGGAGTGGAAAGAAAGAACGGAGGAGAAGAAACATTCTGCATATTTGTAGAAAGAATAAATAAAATTAAGTAATAATAAGTAAAATTAAGTAAACTATGCCATAACAGATAGATATATTTAAACTTATATAAAAGCTAACCTTAGTAAAACAAAACATAAAAGCTGAAACAAATTCTTAAAGGTTTAAAATGTTTAAAATGTAAAAGTCTAAAATGGTATCCCAATAATATGTGAACAAGCGTTTTTAGTTGCAGATGAATCACAAAAAAACGTCTTTTGGTTGCTAAGAGAAAACAAAGGTCTGCGAAGACGAAGCGGTGCGGTCTGAAAGATTAGAAGCAAAACACAATATGTGCCTTCACAAACACACCAAAGTCGATGGGCAAAAGTCAATTGGATGAAAACAGCCGAGAGAACCCTTCTCGTTTCGAGCGACACGATGACGTCTGGATAACTAGAACGGGTTGACAGTGTGTGCGCGTTGCTAGGAGACAGCACACGCGATCCTTAAAAACAAAAAATGCCGGGTTGACGGTGTGTACGCGTTGCTAGGAAACAGCACACGCAGTCCTTCATAAAATGCGTTTCAATAATCCACGAAGAAATTAAACTCCCGACCTCCTTGAACGATGACAGCCAGAAGTATTCTTGTCGTTTCCACTTCCCGATCGATAGTATGGTTTGATTTCAGTCTTGAACGGTTCTCGAAGCAAGCAGACGAGCCGAAGCGCCGCTGAACCTCGGAGTTAGGATGTCAACACGCAGAGTTGCCCACCTTCGTCGCCAGTGTAGAAGATATATTGGACACCGATAATGTAAAGTAATAATCCCTTTATTCTTCTTTTTCCAGCTTCAAGTTTTCATCAGTAAGAAATCCCAACCTCCTCTCCTGACACAACCGTCACTCACTTTCTCACGCGCCCCGCATTCTCGAACCTAATAAGGTTCTAATTCTCCCTCCAATACAACACCTTTCCAATGCAACGGGTCTCGCATTTGTTCGAGTTAGAGCTATTAGCCCTGTAATGCAAAAAAAAGGCAGCGCGATCGCGCTGCGTGGAAAATAAACAGATAAAGTAGTCCGGACTCCAGGCTGAAAACATCGAGCCGCGCATGTTTTTGGTACTTTACCGGTGCTGTGTAGGTGGGCTAAACACCGGAAAAGGCATGACGTATGCACACCTTTCACAAATGAAAGCAAGCGGATTTTAAAAGGAAAGCCCACGAACCAATGTCAGTGACTGACGTGGCATGGGTGTGGTTTCAAGCCCAAAGAGAGATTACAGAATGGACTGAACACTTTGTGCTCGCCCATAAAAGTGGGCAAAAAATGTAGGTGTATCCATCGCGAAGGAGGATTGGGTAAAATAGCTGGATGCAGTCCCTACGTTCTTTAGTAATGTAAGGTTTAAATAATCAATTTCTACTTCATCCACAGGGTGTATTGCTAAAATAAATAAATTCTTCCCCCCACGTCCAGGCTTCAAGCCCCGGATGTGGTGCTATTGGAGCGGATATGTTCCACATTGTTTGGGAATACACATATCTTTCTGAGTGCTGGGTGGAAGTTCTTACCCTTCTTAAGGACTCCACGGATTGAAATATAGAGCTGTCCCCAACGACATGTGTATTGGGACTGTATCCACGCCATGCTAAAATAAAATTCACGACTAAATTCATCAATCTGGCTTTAATCCTGGCCAAACAACAAATAAAGCTTAAGCGCTCCGGTACGGAGGAGAGCTCTGTGCCGTCCTCCGCACCAGCCCTCGTGTGCTGAGGACTGCTCCAGGTCAGTCCTCTCACCCAAGGCAGGAAATCCCTATGGTGAGAGTACAAGATGGATTACCTTTTATTTATGTTAGAATTGAGAGGCTATTTTTTTTCTTACTCTGAAATGATGATCATCACGCGTGGCGCGCTGACGTAATGTTAGAGAAAGTGAAATTAGCCAATTGGGCCATTTCACTTTCATTGATTAGGTGCTCGGGGACATATCTCAGCCCCCCCGAGCACTGAAGCACATGGAAGAGGTATTGTTGAAGAGGGGAGAATGACGCCAACTGTACCTTCCCCTTAGTGGATCCCTGCTTAGGGATTGCTGCAGGAGAGTGATCCCCAAGCAGGGATCCACTCCCCTAGATACCAGGGACTTTTTTTTGAGGGAGGGACTGCCCTCGCTCCATGGGCTATTGATCCCCCCCCACCCCTGGCAATGGGCCAATGCTCCTTCCAGCCCCAAATATCTTTCAGACCCCCTGGGGGCATATTGGAGCTTGTTACCTTCAATTTGCTCACCAGGAGTGAGGGGAGTGGGGCAGAAAGCTCACTAGACACCAGGGATGTTTTTTTTGTGGTGAAATGGGTGATGGCAGCCCACCTAGGAATTGGGCCTAACCCCACCCCTCAAATGACCTGCAACCGTCTTTCTGCCCACCCTCCCCATCCCCCCCCAACATCCTCTCAGGGTGTAGGTAAGAGGTCTTTAACTACAACCTGCAATGGTGGTAGGGGAGAAAGCCCACTAGACACCAGGGAGTGTTTTTTTATTGCTACAAGGTATAGGGGTGGCCACCCAGACATCGGATCTAGCATCCACATGCAATAGGACCCAACAGTCTTTCTGCCCCCCTGGGGACTAAAGCACCTTCATCTTTTTGTCAAGAAGGAAAGGTTTGGTTTTAGATGCCTTTTTTTACATACATATGGGAAGCAGAGTTGGGCTAAGTCCCAATATCGTCCTACGTCTGTGCTGAATGGCTGCACTTTTCGGGCTCAGGTCAGCTGCCACCTGGGGAAATCTCCCAAACCTAGACATTTCTTAAAACTAGATATCTGGGGGTGTCCAGGGTGGTATGCCTAGCATAGATCCCATAAAATCTTCTTATCCACAGTGCCCTGCAAACCATACACTCTGCCTAAAATTGCCCATTTACCCTGCAATTCTGTGACGTAAACTTCCAGAATCAGCAGGAATCCACTATATTCCTACCACTCAGTGTTCCCCAGTTCTCCTGATAAAAATGCTACACCACTTGTGTGACTTGGCCTAATGCCCCTAACAGGCACAGACCAAACTAGGGTCTATGAGAGTTACTCCGCAAGACTCCCATTGACCTTGGTTTGATGCTTGCTGTAGCATCCTCCCCAGCCTCCACATGGAGCTTGGTCTTACATGTTTTTATTCCTCAGCGTGTAACCGCTAACTGAGCATTCTAAATAATAAATTAAATTCCCCATCCCAAACATTTACGTCACTGTTCTATAGATTCAGTCAGGACCTAAAAGGGTCCTTCACAACTCACAAGGCGCTACACGTGCCTGTCGCATGCAATAGGTCCAGCCACACAAGTGGGGTAGCATTTTTATTGGGACAAGTGGGGGAATGGTAGGAGTATGTGGCTCCCTGCAGATTCCAGAACTTTGGATCACAGAAATCACAGCCCATCACAGCTGAGCTAGGGCCCAAAATCCACAGCTACCTACTTTTAAAAAAACGGGTCAGTTGTGAGTGGAAAAATGTGATGTATCCATGTTATGGTTTGGGCTGTTTCCTGTCTCCGGCACTAAGCCTACCTACACAAGTGAGGTACCATTTTCATCAAAAGACATGTGGGAGCATAGAATAGTAGGATATTTAATATTGCCAATTTGATTTCGCTGCATTTCTGCCTTCCAATTGTAAGCCACCATGTAAAACATTAGATATTGTGACAAATACTGTCTAAATCATATGCTTTTACAGGTACCCACAAATTCAGAGATGTACAGATAACAACTGCTTCTAAACTCTATATCTTGTGCCCATTTAATAAAAACATAGGTTACCTTGATTGTTTTTCACTCTACATATTTAACCATATGATGGTCTATACTTGGCACACAACGAAAAACCACTGTACAGTGCAGTTCAGTTGTTGGCTCTGCGTATCTTGGTTTCTTGGAGAACCTACAAACCCTATATAACCCCACAACCAAAATGGTCTAGCAAACGTAATGGTACATTGCTTTTGTAAATCAGCCATTGTAACAAAAAGTTACAGATGAAAACATTGTCACAAATGGCTGTTTTTCCTACTTGTTTCAAGATTCCTTTATTTCAACCATTAGTTTTTCTGAGAAAACCTTGAGGGATCTACACATATGACCCCTTGCTGAATTCAGAATTGTGTCTACTTTTTAGAAACATATAGCTTTTCTGAGTCACTCATGGGTTTCACAATGGTTTGCACCACAAACTTGAAGCAGGTGAAAGCACAAAAGAATAGGAAAAATGGACTACCTCTTTGAAAAACACCAAAGAGCTCTTCGCCGTGGTCAAAGAGTTTGCCAACCCCTAATCAGAAACAGCAAGCATCCCTCCATCTCAAGACCTCTGCGACAGGCTAACCAACTTCTTCCGCCAATGACATATACAACAGCTTTGGATCCCCAGACCCTCCGAGCCCTCCAACAACCCCCCAGATCTGTCCCATCAAACCACCACAGACCCTACACCGCTGGACCACCTTCAACACAGACAAGACCCGCACCATCAGAAGCAGCATCCATTCCGGAGCCCCTACGGACCCCTGTCCTCACCACAATTTGCATAAGGCCAACACCTCCATTGCACCCCAGCTCCGACACATCCTCAACTGTTCCAGAGAGAGAGACACCTTCCCAGAGGACTGGAAGCACGCCAAGATCCGACTGACCTTGAAGAAACCCACGGCCGACCCCCTGGACATCAAGAATTACCACCCCAGCTCTCTACTGCCTTCCCCGCCAAGGCCATCAGTGCTCAGCTTTGTAAGTACATCGAGGACAACAACATCTGACCATGTCACTGACCAAAAACCCCACTCCTGCCAAGAAGAATTTCCACAGCGGGATGTAAGCCGTTGCCACCTGGATGAAGGACAGCTGCTTCATGCTCAACTTGGACAAGACCGAAATCCTCATGCCCAACCATCCACATCAGCAAGGGATGACTCCTGGTTGCTATCGACCCTCGGCACTGCCCCCACCCCGACAAACCACGCATGCAACCTCTGCGTCATCCTGGACTCATTGCTCACCATGAGCTGCCAAGTCAACTGATTTGCATCCTCCTGCTTTTGACACACTCCGACTTCTCCAGAAGATCTACAAATGGATCTCAGAGGACTGCCGCAAAACCGTAACCCATGCTCTGGTTACCAGCAGACTTGACTATGGCAATGCCTTCTACGCCAGTACCACCCAGAAGAACCTCAAGAAATTACAGCACATCCAAAACGCCTCTGCCAGAGTCATCCTGGACATTCCCCGCTGCAAACATATCTCCATTTACCTAAGAGACCTCCACTGGCTCCCTATTGAGAAGAGAATTAACTTCTAGTTCCTCGTCAATGCTTACAAGGCCCTTCACAACCTAGGACCCGCCTATCTCAACCACCGCATCACCTTCTACTCCCCCACCAGACCTCTCCGCTCAACAAGCACTAACTACTGTGCCCCACATACCGAAGAACTTGGTTGGTGGGGGATCCTTCACCTACCTCGCAGCAAAGAGATGGAATACCCTCAGGCAGTCAACATCACTACCCAAATTCAGGAAGGAACTTAAAACCTGGCTCTTAGGCTGAAGCTCAGAGGACAAACCCCCTTAGCACCTTGACAGCCTTACGGGTGAGTAGCTGCACTTTATAAACCCTGATTTGATTTGATTTGAAAACTGTGGTTACAAAAAATAGCTTTTTTTTATTCAACTCTGCATGTTCCTGAAAGCTAGGAAGATTGTGACTTTAGCAGTTGATCCCATTTTTATGAAGAAGAAATAAAGGACACTTTTATCCAGAGCACTTTTTTCCTACTTTTCTCCCAAAAAACTAAATGTAGCTATATTTTGGATATTTTCTCAGTCCCCTCCAGGGGAATCCACAAACCCTGGATACCTTTAAAAATCCCCCAGGAGGTTGGAAAAAAATATATGCAATTTTAGGGTGGATAACTTATGTGGACAAACAGTTACGCCCCCCAAATAGCCAAACAAAATGCTTAGCACATCTACGCCTACCAGCAAAAGGGTTAAATGGAAATCAGCTGTTGGTCCATGGGTGGAAAGTTGGAAGAGGGAACTTATCAGGTGGGCTGAGTATGAAAGCATCATTATCTTCAGGGAAGCCAGAAAATGCAGAGGATCCCTTGAATTTGCATGGGAGGAGTTACTGGAAGCAATAAGGGCGGGGGATGCCTCTAAGATAGTGGGCCACACACGTGAACGGATTTCTAATGGGCTGGAGTCCTTGAGATATGGGATGATATCCCAATCACTAAATGAACAGTAGCATGAGTATGTTAATGAGAGATTACCCCATGGTCCCTTGGCATCCTGGTCGGAGGCATACTTGAGACCCCCATTATGATCCTGATGTATTCTGAAACATATAATGGAAATGTCTTCCAATAAAGGTTAGCAATGGTAAACCAAAATGCACCTCCTATAAGTGTCCAACAGTATGGGGTAGAACTGACTTATTTCAGTACGTCTACCAATGGTGCTATGTGGTTGACTACCTTACTACCCAAAGGCAGAAACATGTATTCACAAATACATGATAAATCTAAACAATACAACCATTTTAACAAGACAACTGACAATCATAAGGTCATGTGAATCTCAGCCCAGTCCGTCTTGTACTTCAAAATCTTCTTTTATTGTGAAATGTCAATCTGATTCATATTCCAATACAATTCTTTGTTTCAGTTATTCACACTCGATAGCCAGCATGTGTTTCGTCACAAAGTGACTTGATCAAGGCTGAAAAGTACAAAGTTGAACATGTGTACATAAACCTAGTATTTTTAATATTCATTGACCATATATCATGTTACCAACAAAATGGTGGAATGCCTACACCAAGTGCGACCGTATATCGTATTGCAGCAGGATAGTGCAATGTCTACACCAAGGGCCAGATGTAGTAAAAGAAGACTTTGCAAATCTGAAATTGCGAGTCGGTGCGACTCGCAATTTCCGATTCGCAAAATCGGATGCAGAAAGGTGTCTCAGACACCTTCTGCGAATCTCAATGGGGTCGCAAAGACCCACCTCATTAATATTAATGAGGTGGGTCGCATTTTGCATCCCCATTGAGATTCCCTGCACTCACAGGGATGGTGGCCTGCTGGAGACAGCAGACCTCCATGTCTGTGACTGCTTTTTAAATAAAGCATTTTTTTTTTTTTTGTATTGCAGCCCGTTTTCCTTAAAGGAAAACGAGTTTCAATACAAAACAATTACCAAACCATTTGGTTTCCTTTTTTCAGAGTAGGCAGTGGTCCACTGGACCAGTGCCTGCTCTGAAAAAACATTAATAGCGACATTCACAAAGGGGAAGGGGTGGTAACTGCGAATTGCTTTGCGACCGCGTTCACGGTCACAAAGCAATTCTGCATCGCGGTGCGAGTCGCAAATAGGAAGGGAACACCCCTTCCTATTTGCAAGCCGCATTCGCATTTTGCGAGTTGATACCGACTCGCAAAATGGGAATGAGCATCGCGATGTGCGTTTTGCATGCCGCAAACTTCGATTTTCACAGTAGTTTGCGCCATGCAAAACGCTTACTACATCTGACCCGAGTGCGTACATTAATATCATCCTATGTTTATAACTTGCGTGAAAACAAGTAAGAAACACCCATAGTGCCAACTTAGCCAAAATAATTGTGAGATCAACCAAATAGAAAGAGTACTTAAAAGCACCAGACCCCCAAAGATATAAAACGGAGAAAAGGTATTAACTAGATACAGATTACTAACCAGCAACTCTAGAAAAGACCAATTATATGTTCAGATCCATAATGTAGCTCCGTGATACGTCCATACGCTAGACTCCGACCTACGCGCTTCAGTTTTGAAGAGCCCAGGACTGTAGGAGGCTGGCCCTCTATGTAGTGTTGTAAGATAGGCACACTGTGCAGGGGGTCCAGGCAACCACATGTTGCTGTACAGGTGCAAAAGCTAAATCACCTAATGCTCTAATTTTTAAGAAAGCTTGGTCGAGCAGTTAGACTAATCTTAGAGAAGTGCAAAGCATTTGTTGTACCCACAGTATCATCCATGCAACTCACACATTCGAAAGAATAACTCAAGACCAATTTGTCAAAACACTTCAGATATTTATATAAATTTTAAGATCAAGATCATCAGAATTGGGTAAGTACTTTTCGAGGTATGAATTTTGGAAGTTTAATAAAAATAGTCTTTTTAAGCGTAACTACGCACCATAGGACTCAATGGAGGATCACCTTTAAAAATACATATAAAATCATACAGTTGGTTTACCAAGTTCCTCTCTTGCAGGATGGTCGAGGTCGTTGGTGGACACACTATGCCAGCTGGAGAAGCTCGGCTGGCTCCCGGTTCTGGAGGGAGCAGCTGGGAAAAGTCTCTGGAGCTGGTGCAAGACCACTGCGGGAGACAACTTGGAAAAGCACGGCACAGGTAAGTTTCGAGGTGGTTCTTTGGGGTCCCCTTGGAGTGCTGAGGTCGCAAGGGATGAGGGATCCTTAGGGCACAGCAGGTTCTTCGTTACAGGGCACAGGGCGGGCAGGTGCAGAGCGCATTGGTGATCCAGGAGCTGTGCGCAAAGATGCCCTTGGGATCTGGAGGTAAGTCTTTTTAAGGGTTGCTTGCAGGACAACGGGTGCACTCTGGTGGGAGGTCCGGGGTGTTCCTGAAGTACCTTGACCGAGGCTTTGTCCTGGTCTTTTTTTCAGCCCCAGACGGGCTGGTTTTCCTGGTGTCCGACGTCAGCTGACCAGTACCCGGTACTCGGTGTGTCATTGGGTCTGGCTGCGACTAACGGTTCATGAGTTAGTGTCGGTCAATGAAGTGACTCACTGGGTGGCTGGTACTTTGGTTGTTGCCGAGTGGTACCGCCACTCTGGATGGAGTTCTTGGGCAATTGGTGAAACCTGGAGGTCCTGTGGGTTTCTTGAGGTCAGTTCAGTTGTCCAGCAGCTCCTCAGCAACAAATGTCGGGACCTGGGTGCAGCAGGCAGGGTTTGGCGACTTTTCTTCATGCAGCAGGTCCACACTTCTCGTGCATTGAATCTTCTTTGTTCTGGTCTTCTTTGTGTCCTTCAAATCTGCTTTCTTGGTCTAGAGATACCCACTAAATACTGAATTTAGTGGGCGTTTTAGAGGGTACCTGGTAGTGTCCAATGGGACACTTACCTTTGGGTGTTTACACCTACTTTAGTGACCACTTCTTGTGGGAAGGGTTACGTTTCGAAACCTGATTGGCTATTTTCCTTCTATCTAAGATGGAGGAAAATGAAATGGAGTATCCACCTCATAAGCAACACCTTGGGGGTGGTGCATGCCAGGTGGGGCCACTCCTCCTAGCCTTTGCTCCTGCCAAAAGTGGGGGATTGCAAAGGGGCTGACCATCTGCTGCTAGCAGCAGGTCTGTGGGTTGAGTTTCAAAGGCGTTAGGCCCTTTGAAGCTCACCACCAGGGCAATGCACATTCCTGAGGGAGGCGATGTTAGCTCCTCCACCCAGGAAGGGCTTTGTCTTACAAACCAGAGAGACAGGGCTCTCCTCCAAGGTTTGTAGACTGGGTGTCTGGAGGTGGCAGGCTGGATAGAACCAGTCAGCAACCATGCCAGGGTAGGTAACTTTTGATGGGGCACCTCTAAGGTAGCCACTGGGTACATTTAGGGATAAATCCAATACTGGTACCAGTTTGGATTTATCATTCTGAGTAGTTTGATACCAAACATCCCAGGGTTCAGAGGGGCCATCATATAGCTGGGAAACTCGTGTTGACCAGTGCGAAGCACATGTATTAAAATGGCTGCTCTGTTCACTCACAATGCCCCAGGTTTGGCAAGGACACAGTGCGGGCATATTGCTCATACAGTTATGCCCTCACATATAATATGGTGCACCCTGCTTTAGGGCTGTAAGGCCTGCCAGAGGAGTGTCTTACCCATAGTAAATGCAGTGGATGGTGGACACGGCACAAAGGCAATGTGCCATGTTGAGTTTGTGTTTCAGGTTTACACCAGGGCACTCAACCTGCAATGGCAGTGCTGGGTGCATCTGGATGCATGGCCCTAGATGGTGGCACAATCAGTGCCTGCGCCCTCAGGGGCCTACCCATAGTACCCCATACCCTGGGTACCTAGGTACCCATTTACTTGGGACTTCTAGTGGTAGTTAAGGGTGTATCCAATTGTGCCAATGCATCACAACAGTTTTAGGGAAAGCGCTCTGGCCCAGGAAACCTGTTTAGCAAGGGGCCCTGGCCACTACAACCTTTAGGCTACATCAAACATCAGGCAAAAAAGCGGGGCTAACAATGTCAAAACAATGCCTTTTCTCACACAGAAGTTGAGCACAGGTTAATTTATGGTTTGCCTGACACTTACTCTGACTAGGGTTGTGGTTGTTGCATGACCAGGGCTCCTACCCCAGTCAACCACCACCCAATTTATAACAATAGTGTTTTGTAAAAAGATTTACGTCTGGAGCATGCAAGGGCAAAAGTTCAATTCCCTGTGAAATGATTTTAAACGATGTTGATACTGATCACTGATCAATCCATTTTTTTGTGAGGTGTTTTTCTGGTATTGATTTTATATTTGTGCTGCCCTCATCCAACAGATAAATGATTTCAAGGTTATGAAGGTTAATTACGATAATCCTACCAGTCTTTCTGTTGGTTGGAGTAATGGCGAATGAACCATCCCAGGACAACTAAAATGCACTGCAGACAGTTTGATCTACTAATGGCTTAAAAAAAAAAAAAAAGGAAACATCAGAGGGGGCGTGGCTGATGCAACACGATGTAGACGCATTCAGCTGCAGCTGTTGCTTGAGCTCACAAATTAACCCAGAAAGAGGGGGGAGCAGCACCCAGCAATGTTGATCAGCACCCCATATTCAGCCAAGACCCCAGTCCCAGGAGAGGGTACCATCTGAAAGGGGGGACATCCGCAGGACTCTGACCAAGCCCGCAGGACTCTGACCAAGCGCGAGTAAAGCTGTAGCCGTCATGGTGGGTTGGATTGCATAGTGAGGATGCAGCCTGTTTAGATGCAGTCTTGCATTAAGATAAGGCTGTGCACGGACCTCAGAGGCTTTGCAGGGAAGCGCAGGTCACTCTTGTAGGAGGCTAGCCTGGCTTGTAGTGGGTACCAATGGTACTTACACCTTGTGCCAGGTCCAGTTATTCCTTATTAATAGAGTGTAGTAGTGTTCTAGCAGCTTAGGATGATAGAGGTAGCTATAGCAGAGCAGCCAAGGCTGAACTAGGAGACATGCGAAGCTCATGCAATACCACTTACATCATGTAGGTACTATATCATAAGAAAGACAATACTCAGTGTTACTAAAAATAAAGGTACTTTAATTTAGTGACAATGTGCCAAAAATATCTCATAGGACATACTCCCTTAGGAGGTAAGTAACATATACAAAATATACACAACTAACCAAATCAGATAAGTAAAAAGTCAGAAAATAGTGCAAACACTGTAGAATACAATAGGATGCAATAGGCCTAGGGGCACCACAAACCATATACTAAGAAAGTGGGATGCGAACCACAAATGGACCCCTAGGCTAGTGTAGTGTGTAGAGGGTCACTGGGAGTGTAAGAAAACACTTAGGGTGAAAAGGAGACCCCACCACAAGACCCTGGAAAGTAGGAGTAAAGTACTACTATTTCCCCAGAAACACACCAAAGTCGTGATAAAGGATTTTGCAAGGACCACAACAGACTGCAAAGCACTGGAGACGGATTCCTGGACCTGAGGACCTGCAAAGGAAGGGGACCAAGTCCAAGAGTTGCAAAAGTGTCCAGGGGGGCAGGAGCGCACTAAACCCCGGATGAAGGTGCAAAATGGCTGCTTCTGGTTGGAAGAAGCTGCAGGCTTTGCAACAACGTCAGGAGGTAGGAAGTTCTTCTTCGTCCAGAAGATGCCCCACGGCATGCTGGAGGTTGCAGAGATGTTTCCTTGGAAAAATAACGCAAACAAGCCTTTGTAACTGCAAGAGTCGCGGTTGGAGAAAAAGGATGCTGCCCGGGCCAAGGAAGGAACAGGTTGTCACCACTTGGGAGAGGAGACAGAGGGGGCCCTCAGCAACGTAGAGAGCCCACGTACAAGAAGGAAGCACCCATAGAAGTCCTTGAACATGGGTTTAAGAAGTCTGAACACGGCGATTGTCTCAACACTACAGAGGTCCCACAACACCGGAGATCAATTCAGGGAGCTGAGCATCACAGGACAGAGTGCTGGGGACCTAGGCTCAGCTCTGCATGTAGGATTTCTTGGAAATGTGCACAGAAGCCCTTGTAGCTGCAGATCACGTGGTGCACAAGATTACTGTCTGGGAGGGGAGGGGGAGGCAAGGACTTACCGCCTCCAAATTCAGACAGTGGCCCATTGGACAGTCTGGGTTGCTTGGGTCCACCACCTGTGTTCCAGGGGCCACGCTCGTCAGGATGAGAGGGGACCTAGAGTACCGGTGAAGCTGAAGCTTGGTGCCTGCTAGAGCAGGGGGAAGATTCTGTCAACCCACTGGAGATTTCTTTGTGGCTTCCAATGCAGGGTGAAGGCAGGCAGCCCCCAGAGCATGTACTACCAGGAATCAGTTGAGAAAGCCGGCAGGATTAGGCGCTACAATGTCGCTGGTAGTCTTCTGGCTACTTTGTTGCAGTTTTGCAGGCGTCGTGGAGCAGTCAGGGAACGATCCTTGGCAGAAGTCGAAGAGAGAAGTGCAGAGGAACCCTGATGAATTCTTGCAAGTCGTAATCTGAGGAAAAGCCCACTGGAGAGACCCTAAACAGCCCTCAGAGGAGGATTGGCCACCTAGTCAGGTATGCACCTATCAGGAGGGGTCTCTGATGTCACCTGCTGGCACTAGCCACTCAGAGGCCTCCAGAATGCCCCCACACCTCCGGAAACAAGATGGCAGAGGCCTGAGATACACTGGAGGAGCTCTGGGCACCACCCCTGGGGTGGTGATGGACAGGGGAGTGGTCACTCCCCTTTCCTTTGTCCAGTTTTGTGCCAGAGCAGGGACAGGGGGTTCCCTAAACTGGTGTAGACTGGCTTATGCAAGGAGGGCACCATCTGTGCCCTTCAAAGCATTCCCAGTGGCTGAGAGAGGTTACCCCTCCCCAGCCTTTAACACCTATTTCCAAAGGAAGAGGGTGTAACACCCTCTCTCAGAGGAAATTCTTTGTTCTGCCTTCCTGGGACTAGGCTGCCCAGACCCCAGCAGGAGGGCAGAACCCTGTCTATGGGGTGGCACCAACTGTAGCTGCAGGGATAACCCCAGAGAGCTGGTTTGGCAGTACTGGGGGTCCATAGTGGTGCCCCCAGGATGCATGGAATCTGCTCCCAATACCAGATTTGGAATGGGGGGACAATTCTATGATCTTAGACATTTTACATGCCCATATTCGGAGTTGCCATCGTGAGGCTACATATAGGTATTGACCTATATGTAGTGCACGTGTGTAATGGTGTCCCCACACTCACAAAGTCCGGGGAAATGGCCCTGAACTATGTGGGGGCACCTTTTCTAGTGCAAGGGTACCCTCACACTAAGTAACTTTGCACCTAACCTTCAGCAAGTGAAGGTTAGACATATAGGTGACTTATAAGTTACTTAAGTGCAGTAAAAATAGCTGTGAAATAACGTGTGCGTTATTTCACTCAGGCTGCAATGGCAGTCCTATGTAGAGGTTTGTCTGAGCTCCTTAGGGGTGGCAAAAGAAATGCTGCAGCCATAGGGATCTCCTGGAACCCCAATACCCTGGGTACCTAGGTACCATATACTAGGGAATTATAAGGGTGTTCCAGTATGCCAATTGAAATTGGTAAAAGTAGTCACTAGCCTATAGTGACAAATTTAAAGGTGGAGAGAGCATGAGCATTGAGGTTCTGGTTAGCAGAGCCTCACTGACACAGTTAGGCACTACGCAGGTATACACATTCAGGCCACCAACTATGAGCACCGGGGTCCTGTCTAGTAGGATCCCAGTGAGACAGGCAAAAACATACTGACATACATGTAAAATTGGGGTAACATGCCAAGAAAGATGGTACTTTCCTACACCTGTGTGGGACATCGTTCCCAGGACAACCTCCTGGGCCCTAGTACCATATGGAAACAACTCATAAGGCCAGTACACAATAGAGGGAGCGGAGAGGTCTGTAACATGCAGGTAGAAGCACTACAATACTGAAAAACATCAATTACGTGAGAAGTGGAATTACAGATGCATAGCAGACTTTAAAAGATACCCCCTGTCATAGGTGGATAGCAGCATGTATGCATCAGTGAGGCACTAGTTCTCACTCTCCTACACTCAGTAAGGCCTTTGGAGAGAGTTCTGAGGTGTATGGAAACTCCCTGTACTTAGACCAGTGAAAGGCAAGTGCAATGTCAGTTCTAATACGCACATTCAGCTTCCCGTGCCCATAAGATGCATCACCACCTCAAGTACACAGCGCAACCTTGGAACCTTTTGGCAACTGAAAAAAGGTGGGAGCTCGCATAGCAAAATCACCCCAGTTGCAGGATCAGGCGCAATAACGGCTTCCGCCAGAGGTAGCGATCATCAGACTCTCACTAAGCAAGTTTTAGTCTCTGGTCTGACAGATCTGCAGGAAAACTTGCAAGCACGCTGGCCAACCAACTTGTAACAGTAAAAGCAGACCTAGAGAATGCAATGGCAGATATGAAGAGAGAAATCACCACCTGAACAGGAATTAAGAGGCAATATCACAGTTGCAAAAAGACATTCATAAAGAACAAGCACTGATGTAGTTGATGATGGAGCATGTAGATGAAAGTGCGAGAATCTCAAGGCTAGATCCAGAAGAGATATTAGTATATGGAATATAAGGGAGAATATCGAAGGGGTCAGCACTGCAGCAAACCTCTTCAATCAGATCCTGGGGAACGACGCACAAGCAGAGATACCACTTGTTGGTGTAGTTACTAAACAGCCATGACAATGACACAGAGAAATTATAGTGAAATTTGCGTCATCAGATCTGAAGGATAAAATGCTGGTGTTAGCGAGAAGGAAAGACATTATGGCCCTCATTATGACACTGGTGGTAAGTGCCGCTTACCGGCACACTGACTGCCGCCAACATACCGGGGTGGTATACTGCAATGCGTATTGTGACTCACAACTAGAAATCTGCCACTATACAGACACACACACAAGTCTGTATGCCCAAAGGTCAGTGATAAACTGGCGGTACCAAAACCCACATCGTTACGCCAACAGAAACACACCCACAGAATTATGACCCACGAATCACCGCAGCGGTCATTCAACCACGGTAAACCATTGGCGGTACAGACCGCCACGCTCAAAATACACACACACAAACAAAACACCACCACATTGAACAATTCAAACTACACACACCTGACAAACATACACACACCACACCCACACATCCACACCACTATAAAACACACACACTACCCACAACTCTTCACGAAAATAATTAATTGACAACTGAGAGAGAGACACGCCAGGAGCACCCACTGAATCACAGTCGCAGAACACCATCACCCATACACCATCCACGCACCTCACAGCACACACACCAACTCATCACCCCACACACACCACACCACACCACACCACACCCAATATACCCATGTCACCACAAAGATCTCCCAGGTTCCCAGAGGAAGACCTAAGGGTCATGGTGAAGGAAATCATCCGGGTAGAGCCACACCTATTCGGATCACAGGTGCAGCAGACGTCCATTGCTAGGAAGATGGAGCTATGGCGGAGAGTCGTGGGCAGGGTCAATGCCGTGGGACAGCACCCGAGAACAAGGGATGACATCAGGAAGAGGTGGAACGACCTACGGGGGAAGGTGCGTTCCATGGTAGCAAAGCACCAGATAGCTGTACAGAGGACTGGCGGTGGACTCCCACTTCCTCCCCCACAACTAACAACATGGGAGGAGCAAGTCTGGGAGATCATGCATCCTGAGGGCCTGGCAGGAGTAGCAGGAGGACTGGACTCTGGTAAGTCAAATCTTGCTACTTTCAGCCTGTATGCCATCACAACTCCTACCACTACCCTCACCCCCACCACTCCACCACCTCACATATACCCCACCATCACAACCCATCCATCCCAATAACAATCCCTGCATGCAACACCAATGCATGGACCCCCATCACAGACCTGCATGGACACCCATCACCACAGCATGCACACTAGTGACAATCACTTAGCCAACCAAATCACAACTCACACAAGCCAAATCTGCCTTGATAATAACAACCATAGAGGGGAACATACCCATGGGCAAGATGTCACACACAGTAACAATAACACTGCATTTAAATCCCCACATGACCCCCACACAATGTCACCGGAGAGGAGATGGCAGCAACATCCAGTCCCCCCCCAGAAGTGATGACAGCGGCTCTGCACGCCTGGATCAGGATAACCAACCTGGCCCTGCAGGGACATCTGGACAGTCGGTAACCGAGCCACAGTCCCAAACCACCACAGAGCCTCCCCCCTCAGGAAACACCAGCACAGCACCCACCCAGCGAGCCCATCCCTCTGTCCCCAGGACACGTCAATCAACAGTGTGTCCACCACTAAAAGGACCCCAGGCAACCCCACAAACACAGGGCGATCAGGGACCTAGGGTCAGTGGCAGTGGGCACACAGTTCTTGGGACAGAGGTACAGGACAACAGGGAAGCTGTGTGACAGGGGGAGGACAGGCCAAGGGAACCGACTCTCCACGAAGCACTCACCAACATCCTGGGAGCATTCCACCATTCCCAGGAGACTATTGGCCAGACACTGCCTAGCTGCAGGAGACCCAGCGGCTGCATGAGGGACAGTACTGGGGGATCAGGGAGAACCTGAGAGACATCCACACCACCCTGGTCACCATTGCAGGGGTGCTGACAGACATGGCCAACACCATGAGGGAGGCAGTGGCACACCAACGAGCCCCTGACACTAGCCACACCGATGAACAGCCCTCCACCTCTGCTGACCCTTGTGGAGAGGAGGACCCGCCACTGGAACAACAGGCCACCAGCACCCCTCCCCCTGCAGAAGGAGAACCACCACACAAAAGGTCCCTATGATCCAGGCAGAAGCCAGAGAACATTGCCAAGACCCCGCCAGGAAATAAGACTCCCCTGAATGTCACCCTTGTGTCCCACTCTGTCACTCTGTCCACCTTGAACTGCAATTGCCCCATTCCCTATGCCCCCTTGGAGAATGCATCTATGATACCAATACACTGGATTCTATCCTGGACATTCCTCCACCATCAACCGAGCCCATTGCAATACCCCTACACTTATTATCACAGAAATAAATACCCTTGGAACAAATACAAGTATGGAGTCTGTCAATTGATTGAAATGTATATTATTTTAACAAGCTGTAAACATTGCAATTCAAATGTACAGTTCTATATACATAGATATGACCCGTAGTGGGCAGCAGTAAACACACCAGGACCCAGAGTGGGGCACAGATATCTGAAAATAGAGATGCCAAAGGGTACAGTAAGTGGCCATAGAAATAGGAAAATCAAGCTGTCACGTACAATGTCCAACACAAAACTGCAAGGGAAGGTGAAGTTACATTGTCTTACCTGTGTGTCACTGGAAGTACTGTTGAATTATAGTAGTTCTGTTGTCCACATCCTCTTCCTCTGCCTCTGCCTCCTCTTCGTCACTGTCCACAGGCTCCACCGCTGCCACATGACCACCTCCAGCCTCATCCTACTGCAGAAAAGGCACTTGGGGTCTCAAGGCCAGGTTGTGCAACATGCAACGATGATCTGGCACACCTTCTTGAGTGAGTAGTACAGGGATCCACCTGTCAGATGGAGGCACCGGAATCTGGCCTTCAGGAGGCCAAAGGTGCGCTCAATGATCCTCCTTGTACGCCCATGTGCCTCATTGTAACTTTCCTCTGCCCTTGTCCTGGGATTCCTCACTGGGGTCAGTAGCCATGAGAGGTTGGGGTAACCAGAGTCACCTGAAAATATCGAGGGATACCTATTAGCCCAACACTCACCCTTAGGGACAACCCCACACCCACATACCTCCATCAACTGGGTGGGAACCATGGGCTCACCTATTAGCCACACCCTGTGCATCTGGAGTTGAGACATCACATATGGGATGCTGCTATTCCTCAAGATAAAAGCATCATGCACAGAGCCAGGGTACTTTTCATTGACATAGGAGATGTACTGGTCCACCAAACACAACATCTGCACATTCATTTCTCTGGGGTGGGACAAAGGCAATATGTGTACCATCAATAGCACCAATGATGTTGGGGATATGTCCCATTGCATAGAAGTCAGCCTTCACTGTGACATCCCTGATGCCATGGCCACTGTCACTTGGAAGGAACCATTTGCCAAGAAATGGAGCACTGATATGACCTGGACTAGAGGGGGGTTATCTGTGGGGTGGTAGATAGCTGAAATTAGGTCTGGCTCAATTGGGCCCACAGCTCTTGGATTTTGGCCCTATCAAGTCTGTAGGTTAGGGTAATGTGCCTGTCCTCCATTGTCGCCAGGTCCACCAGGGGTCTGTACACTGGAGGATGACTCCATCTCCTATTCATCCTCAGCGGTTGAACTCTAGGGTGAAAAACGGTGAGCAGATGGTCATATTCAAACATATACTCTGATTAATATGCCTTTCTTTTTCTAGACACACAGTATATCAATGTGTAGGTCCGTTGATGTGCCTATGTCTGCTGTGACGCAATTAGGTGCCATTGCCTGTGCCCGCCTGACCTGTGAGGAGGGACAAGTGGAAATGTGGGAATTCCGCTGCTGTTGTGTGCCGTTGGGGGAGGTGGTTGACGACTGCCGTCAACACATCATTGGTTATCATTGGGGCCTACGGCTTCCAGGAGCCACTGGTGATGTACGCCGTCGGTGACGGTACACACTGCTGTGGACGTGACTGCCATTTTCTATTGGTTCACTCACTTGCTACCTGACCTTTAACAGGAGAGGACCTACACTGAAAGTGCTGCTGTGACCTGTGTCTGGAAGCAACCATGGCTCGAGTGTCTGGGGAAGGGCCCCTGCCTTCACTTCTGAGGAGTTGGAAGACTAGTGGATTGGGTCCCACCCCAGTACCCATTACTTTATGGTCCTCCAGACAAACAGGTGAGTACACTGTGAGCACGATGCGTGGGGCCTGAATATATGGAGTGCTGTGTGTGTAAGCCTAGTGTAGGGGGGGGGCTGAGGGGTCCTGGGCAGAGTACTATATGTTCGGTGGGCAATGTCTGTGCGTAAGGGGATGGGAGGGATATGGTGGGCCATCAGTATAACAGTCCAGACGGTATGAATAATACCTTTTCTGCTGTATCTTTTTCTGCAGAACAGCGCCCATCAGAAAAAGGGTATGTGGCGTGCCATCGCAAAGGAGGTGCGGACCCTGGGGGTCTTTGACAGGCGGAGCAACCACTGTTGAAAACGGTGGGAGGACCTGTGCCGCTGGACAAGGAAGACGGCGAAGGCCCAGCTTGGGCTGGCCTCCCAACGAGGAAGGGGTGCCTGTCATACCCTGACCCCCACCTGATGTTCCGCATCCTGGCAGTGGCGTATCCGGAAGTGGATGGCGCTTTAAGGCATCACAGCAGCCACAAGGGGGTGAGTACAGATTCAGAATCATGACTTTGCGCGTGTTAAGGTGTTACCTGGGTGGGTCTGTGGGTGCCCCTAGGCCAGGGCGCACATGGCAGGATTAGTTCTGTGATGGGCAAGCTCAGATGCACTCCAACCCCAATAGTGCTAGTGGGCATCTACTACTGGGCAGGGTCCTGTGGGTTCCAGCTGTGCAGCTAATGGTGTTAGGCATTGTACCCCATGGCCTGGTGACTAGCATTGTAACTGGTAGTGCATGGCCTAGTGCATAGGGCTGTTCCCTGTGAGTTGTGTACGCCAATGGTAGTGTTGTTGCTGGCATTGACCAAGTGTATCCTCTGTCTCTTCCCCCCCCTTTTTATTTTGTCACCCTGTCCTTGTGTGCATTAGCATCATCTGGCGGAGGAGCAGAGGCACCGGCAACAGAGGGAGCTGCATCCCACATGGGCCTGGAGGCCGAATCCACCGACAGTGAGGGCATCAGTGGGACGGAGGGCGAGGGGAGCACCGCGATGGAGACAGGAGGGGACAGTTCTGACAGTGACACCTCCTCCGATGGAAGCTCCCTGGTGGTGGCAGACACCTCTGTGCCCACCCCAACTACAGGTACAGCCGCCACCCTGTACCAGCTCTGCCCTCCCAGCAGCCCCTTAGCGAGTTTCCCGTGCCCTCTCACCCAGGAGGAGTGGCATCCCCTTCGCCCCAGGCACCTCAGACCCTGGCCCAGTCAGCCTGTTGCCCTCAGTGAGGAGGCTATTGACCTCCTGAGATCCCTCTCTGTTGGGCAGTCAACCATACTGAATGCCATCCAGGGTCTAGCAGGGCATTTGCAACAAACAAATGCATACCTGGAGGGCATTCAATCTGGTGTGGCGGCCCAACAGAGAGCATTCCAGGCTCTGGCCAACTTACTGATGGCAGCCATTGTCCCTGTCTCTAGCCTCCCCCTCCAACTTCCTCTACCCAGTCCCAGTCCCCTCATCTCCAGCCTATCCCAAGCACACCTTCAGACCTGCATGCACCCAAATCAACATACAGAAGTGGCTCAGGCAAACACTAGCACCACACTTCATCTCACAGGCACTCACACAAGCACCATCCAGATGCAGACACACCAACATCCACTGCCTCCACTGTGTCCCCCTCCTCCTCGTCCACTTCCCTCCCAGTTACGTCTCCACTCCCACCTGCATGCACTACATCCTCTTCCAGCCCCAGTGTCTGTAAAAGGCTTTTCCTCTCCTTGAACTCTTCCCTGCCCCTCCCCCCGTCCTTCACTTCGGGCCAGGGCGGGCAGAACCCAGGCCAGCACCTCAGCCGCCCAGTCCATGGCCACTGTAGTTCGTGCAGCTACTGCAGGTGTGAAAGGCTCCAAGGAGGAACCAGTCACCACAGCCAGTGTGCCTGCACTACCTGCCAAGGGCAAGAAGGTGACACCAGCCAGCAAGATGAAGGAGGCACCACCAGCCAGCTAGGGCAAGGAGGAACCACCATCTGCCAAGGGCAGGAAGGGGACAACAGCTGCCAAGGCCAATGTAAAGGGAACTGACGCCTCGGCAGGATGGATCTGGTGCCTGAGGTTGGAGCAGCATCCTGGCAAACAACACCAGCCATGGCACTTCAGCTGTCCGAGACTGCAGGTGAAGGGCTGGAGCCCCCCCCCCACCGTCGGCAGCACCGTCCGCAGCACCGCCACCAGCACCGCCACCTGCACCAAGCCAGCAGCCTCAGTGGGCAGCCGTCCGAGGCTTCAGGGGAAGGGCTGGAGCCTCCCCCTACCACTGACAGCACTGCCACCTGCAGCGCAACTGACATCCACTAAGCAGCCGTCACCGTCGGTGAGCAGTGTGTAGTCGTGCCTACGTGGACTGTAGTGCGGCCAGGCCCCTGCAACACCTGTAGGTGTGACACCCAGGTGAGAGACTGTGACCTTGCACCATCCAGGATCAGCATCACAGGGCACCAATGCCCCTCCAGAACCAGTGGAAGAAGACATCCACTCACCCCCTTCTTGGCAGTAAGAAAGAGAACACTGGGCACAAAGCCCCCTCCAGAACCAGTGGAGAAGCCACCCACTAGAGGGACTGTGGCTTTGCACTCCCCAGGACCAAGCATTGGGCAAACCACCCACTAGAGAGACTGTGGCTTTGCAGTCCCCAGGACCAAGCAGTGGGCAAACCACCCACTTGAGACACTGTGGCTGTGCTCTCCCCAGGACCAAGCAGTGGGCAAACCACCCACTAGAGAGACTGTGGCTTTGCACTCCCCAGGACCAGGCAGTGGGCAAACCACACACTAGAGAGACTATGGTTTTGCACTCCCCAGTACCAAGCAGTGGGCAAACCACCCACTAAAGAGACTGTGGCTTTGCACTCCCCAGGACATCGTAGAGGACATGTCGCCCCCTCCAGGAGCTGTGCTGCTGTACCATCTTCCAGCTGAGGTGCCCCACCATTCCACGTCCCCCTGAGGTGCCTGTGTGTTTTTGACCTGATGCCCCAGCATTGTTCTCTCCGTATTGAGGCAGGAGTCAAGTGTGGCCTTGGCCTATGTGTTATGGCCCTGTGGGCCACTGACTTTTTGGAGTGGGCATTGTCCCTCCATCTGTATATATTGTACATACTGTTTATTGCTTTAAGGACGTATATATCTAAATTTGAAATATTACACTCACTTTAATCAATTCCTTTTGTCTTTGCGTTATTCCTGAGGGTTACGGGTTCGATATGTGGTGTTGTTGCATCTGTTTGTGTGTATGGTGTTGGGGGTGTTGCATGTGTGTCACTCTCTTTTTCCTCCCCCCCCTCCCTTGTGTGCTAGGTGCAGTACTCACAGTGGTCGTCTTCACCGCCGTTCGTGTTCCTGGTGTAGGAGGAGGTAGACCAACAATAAAAATATTTGCATTTCAGGCTCCATGGCGTTGTGGTTCTTCCTTATGTGTCGAGAGGTGAGTCGTTTCCCTTCCAAGTACTGTTTCCACCGTGCTTTTGATGGAGTTGGTATCGCTCCGGAAAAGATGGCGGATTGGTGTGTCATAATAGTGTGGGCGGTACATTGCCTTCCACCTGGCTGTTGGCGGTTACCGCCGCGGTGCTTGTTGCTACTGCCATGGCGGTCGGAGTGTTATAGTGGCTGTATGTGTTGGCGGTTTCCGCTGTGGTCATAATTCCTTTTTTCTAACCGCTGGCCTGTTGGCGGTATTACCGCTGCTTTATCACCGACCGCCAGGGTTCTGATGAGGGCCTATATTATTTGACAAATGCACAGTGCAGCTCCACCAGGACATATCCCAGGCGACACTGGCAAGGAGGCGAGAAATGTCAGCAGTTACCATTGAACTACGCAACAGACAAATCCAGTTCAGATGGAACTATCGCTCTGCACTGACCTGCACGATCGATGTACAGCAGAGAATGTTCTGGTTGGTTGTAGAGGCAAAGAGATTCTGGGCGTGCTGGAAGAGGGAGTTGACAGCGATGCCACTGACAACTTGGCCATAAGGGATAGAGAGTTCCACAGAGAAACCAAAAAGGAACAATTGAAGAAAGGAAATAAAAGGAATGTATGCAATGAAATGTTGAACTGAGTGCCAGAGAAGAATCAGGCAGAATGAAGGGGGTCTACTCTGATTCCAGAACAAGTTAGAGAGAAACGTCAATCCCACATCTGAGTGTGTGAAGCTCGACCAAAACTTGGACAGCTGAGGTTGTGACTTTCTACCACATCCGAGGACTATGACTCCTGTTATGTTAGTTCTAATTATGTTTTTGTTTCAGGAATTTGAAGTTAGGGGGAGGGAGGATAATAACTGATACTCAGACCAGGAACACTCACAAAACACTTGGAGAGGCAAGCAGGTTTAAGCATAGTACATGAGCAGTCTCAGTCTCAACAGACCACCCTCTGATGAAGTCCAATGGTTAGACTACTCACATGGAATATTTGTGACTAAATCCCTAGGTGAAAAGTCATGAGATGTGGAGGACTATTGGTAGGGAAAAAACAGACTTATTATGTCTAAAAAAAAAAAACACTCTTATTGCCAAAGAATATGAGATTAATGAGACAACCTCGGGGACAAACTTTTCAGTCACAGCTAAAGAAACAAAAAGTAAGGGGGTTATGCTAGCCATATACAAGCACTTATCCTTAGAAGTTGAGAAAATTGTTACCTACAGGGAAGAGGGTAGATACATCCTATTGCTAGATGAACTAAGTGCCAGAGAAATAACACTAGTGATTACCTATGCCCCCAGAGAGTCAAGAGGAATACATGACAGAGATTCTCAATATGCTTCAGACAAAGGCATAGGGAGGTCATATGGGCAGGAGATGGATGAGGGGTGTTGAATTTCCACAGTCTCTCAACAAGGGCTGACAGACATAGGCCTAATAGACATATGGAGAGAGGCCCACCGCCTGGGAAAGAGTACACCTTTTTTTCACAGAATGTTCTCCTGGATAGACCACATGTGGGACACACACACACTACTAGCGTAAACTATTAAAATAGAAATTAGTTGACAGCCTTCTCAGACATGAATTAGTGATATGGGACTTTCCCTGGGGTGAACGACACAGAAAAGAGAAACGTTGGCGATTTGACCCAACAATATTAAAGGATACACTACATGAAAATTAAATGATTGAACATATTAAAGAATATTTTGAACTTAATTAGCCAGGAGACACTGTATCTGCCCTAATATGGGATGCTTTTAAGGCAGTTATACAGGGGAAGCTATGGCAGTTAATGGCATCATAGACAAATTAGACAACAAAAGACAAGATAAGATTTGAAGCTAAAAGAACAACAATACAGGGCGAAGCAAACACTCTCACTGATGACCGAAGTGACTAAATGCCTAAGCCAATTTCATCTACTAATCACTGAGGGATCAGAGAAAGCATTGTTACACCTCAAGCAAACATTTTATGAGAAGGCTAATAAAGCCAATAAGTTCTTGTCAATTCGACTGACAGCACGCATATGGAAATAATGGGGGCACACTTTCAAAGACCAAGAGGGAAAAACAGAAAGCCTTTCCAAAATACTACAGCTCTCTGTAGCAGAGGCACGGCCCCTCCGAGATGTTGATTGCTGAATTTTTGCAATCAACACAACTATCAGTCCTACCAGTGGCAACACAGATTTGGACAGGGAGATATCTATTGAGGAGGTGGCTTTTACAAATATTTCACTTCTCTCCTGTACCCACAAATAACTGGGCTGTTTGGTACCTGTTCGGTACTTTCCAGGAATCAGGGAGGGTAACAGACGTAGGGCCTCGTTACGGCCCTGGTGGCCGGTGGTACACTAGCGGTAACCCCGCCAACAAGCTGGTGGTGTACCGGCAGTGAATTATGACCGTGGCGCATTAGCCACTGCCATACCGCCAGCCCCTCCAACTGACCACCAGGCTTCCGCCAGGCGGTCAAATCCTCAGGGCAGCGGTGTAAGCACCGCTGCCCTGGCGATTATGAGTCCCCAACCGCCAGCCTGTCCATGGCAGTAAACACCGCCATGGAAAGGCTGGTGGTAAAGGGGTCTTTGGGTGCCCCTGAGGGCCCCTGTACTGCAGGGGCCCCCAGGCACAGTCCCATTGCGCATTGCACTGCCCAAATTTCAGGTAGTGGAATGCGCGACGGGTGCTGCTGCACATCAACATTGCCGGCGGCTCTATTATGTTCCGGCGGCAATGTTGATGTGACTTTTCCACTGGGCCACACAGAAACGCAGCGGAAAAGTCATAATAGGGAGCCACATGCGCCCGCAGCTTCGGCGGTCTTTTAGTAAGACTGCCGAAGTCGTAATGAGGGCCATAATGACTAACACGGACATCACGCTAGTACATAAAGCAGGAAAGAATATAGAACAGTGTACAGGCCCATATTGCTGCTGGGTTCGGATCTGAAAATTTATAGGAAGGTACTGGTTAATAGGCTAAAGAATTATTTGCCTCACTTAATATATCCAGATCAAATAGGATGAAAAAAGCCAAACTTTTGACAGTATTCAATGGCACTTGATGGAGAATGCCAATAGACGTACATACCCATGGTGATCCTGCACATAGACGTAGAGTAGGCTATTTTTACCCTGAGGTAAATTGGCCCACGTCTATGAGCAGGGCTCCTGTTTTTTTGGTGCACATTTATTGATAAAGAGGATGAGCCCTCCTGTATAAAGCCTCTTACCTCCCCGTTTTTGAGCACAGCAGGCAATGTTCAATGACTTTTTCTTCCACCTACATTTTCTATGATAGGAATAGGCCACCTTGTTGTGTAGCCATTTTTAGTTGTAGCTTCATACACATTATTTTAGCAAACTGGGCCTGCCACTGTGCACCTTAACCTAGATATATTTTATTCAGCTTCGTTTATTATTTTAACAATAGCCATGTTTGCGTTTTTTTAAATTTGTCTCTATCTAGCTGTTCTTTGCCTAGGCCAGGACTGCATTCTTAAAAAATACATTTCTTTCACTCTGTGCTTTTCTCAAGGCTGCAGAAAGATAGGTTGCCAGCAAACGTGATAACGCTTTGTCTCTAGTTTTCATAGAAACATACACACTCTTACGTAGAGATACTTTCTTGGAACACCAGTTGTTTTAATATAAAAACACTACTTTGACCCATGTACATTAGAGGGAGATTCCAGGCAGATGACCACAAGTGTATGCTGACTGCTGACTGCTTTGCTGCAGCTGTTTATGTAGACTACAGGCCTCTTGCTCAGGTATGAGGGATGATGTCTTCCCAGGGGAACCTGAAGGGCAGTACAGAACTTAACATGCTGTGCTCTAACATAGCCTAGGTAGGAACTATTTTTAATGACTCTAGTAACAATATGGTAGTGTTATTTCTATGCCTTACTCTCATGTCACAATTTTAATCCTGTCATGCTTCATCGTCCTAGTTATTGCAGTACATGCTTTATCTAAGATGCAGTTACTTCAATAAAACCTTATTCAATTCTACTCTGCCTCTGATTGTCCTTGTATATGTGAGACTAATGTAACTGAGAGAAACAGATGAGATCTGAGTGACCTCGATTTCCCTGAGGAGTCAATTGTGTAATGCGCTTGGTTGCCCAATCATCCCTGCTCTATGGTGGAGATGAGGTACTGCTAGTAAGCCGGAGCAAAACCCATATTGGGCCGACAGGTGTCACCTGTAGTGGGTTCAGACTCAGTCCCCCACAGTGGAAGTGATTCTGCCACCCAAATCCAGTAGTTTCATTAGAATAATGAGAGCCTACGTGACAACCTCATGCAAAGATGTATATGGGCCGCTTACCACAACCCAATGGCAAAAATTATAGTTAACGCAAACCACTCTGACAAGAGGGACGAGAAGGGATCCCACCTGTCCCCATTTCTGTTGGCCTCTTGGTCAACTCATTAGACAAAGCCCTGAGGTGCAGGGAATGCTGTGTGGGGGGGATAGCACATAAAATATAATATTATTCTGATGTTGATAGATCTGGTAACCTCTACTGCAGCAACTCTGAGCCTTATGCACCAATATGGGAAGATCTCAGGGTTCCAATTCAATATATCTAAATCTGAAATAATGGGGATTAGTGTGACTAGACGAACTAGAATGGAGATCAGGAAGACTCTTTCTCTTAAGTGAATTACAGGGGCCATTCAATACTTGGGAATAAAGATGGCACCAACCCTTTGGGGCCCCTACAAAAGAAGGCCCTCATATACAAAACTGTTTTATGGTCAGTAAGGCTCTGAATCAGAAAATCAGAGTCTTTCCTCCTGCAAAATCGCATTTGTTTATTCACCAAACCCAACTTGTGATTTGGTAAGATGTTACTGAATCTTACCAAATTCCCATTTGGGTTTGGGAATAGTTACAGATGTGGTATTTGGAATGGGGGTGTCAAGGGTGTCCTTTCTACATACTGAGGGGGTTATTCTAACTTTGGAGGAGTGTTAATCCGTCCCAAAAGTGACGGTAAAGTGACGGATATACCACCAGCCGTATTACGAGTTCCATAGGATATAATGGACTCGTAATACGGCTGGTGGTAAATCCGTCACTTTTCCGTCACTTTTGGGACGGATTAACACCTCCTCCAAAGTTAGAATAACCCCCTGAATGTTTAAGCTATGTGTTCTGCAACCAAACTCCAGTCACAAAACATTAATATTTTACCACCTCCTAAAAGGAGGTGGTAAGGCATTTGCAAATGGGAAGGGGTCTCCACTGAACATCTTCTCCTTTGTGAATAGAAAGGTGTTTTTTTATGAGCCGGCAGTGTTCAATCCCCGGATGATGCATTGGGACGGACTGACAGACAGTCCTCCAGACACACATACCCTTCCCCTTTTGAGCCGTTTTTGAATAATCATGATTGCACACCAGCCCTAAACACAATCCAGTGTGAAGAATGGCATAGGGGTTCTCCAAACTGTTCTCCAAATACAACACCACTAGGGGTCTCATCTCTCCAAGTTACTCTACATTAAAACCCCTAGTGGAGGGAGATAAATGGCCCCACATGTGTACATGGGAGGTAATATCATCAAAGGAGTGGTGAAGGCAAGCAGGGTGTGACGGCACATTGGGAAAAAGAAAACCTGTTGGACATAGCGCCATGGGTGGGAAGATTATAGGGTCCTGCTGGCCATGGGCATATTAATGTATTACCTATACGTTTAAATATGCACATCTGAGGTGGGATGACAGCCACTTTTGGACCATTGGTGCAAGGAGAGCCTCCTGCTGCAGTGCCTCATTACATTGAGAGCACTGCGTTTGCATTGGTCAGAGGTGGTAGTGCAGACCCTACGTGGGATGAACACGTGGGAATTTGAAAGTTCAACCAATGCTCTTTCATGAATGTATACATCTGGATTATTAAGGGTGCTGGGCGGGAGGGCAGGGGTATAGTAGACAAGTTGACACATGATTCTCAATATGCCAAATCTGTCTTTGTTGACAATTAAGAGCTATAAAATGCTTTTGTAAAAAAAACAACCTAGCGAAAGAGTGCACTGACTGAGTTCCGTCGTACATATAAAAGAATGATAAAAGAGTGGAAATGGACAACGAAGCTTGGGACCCGCTCCTCCAAGCCAGTGCTCTTACCCACAGCTCCTTATTCTGATGGATGCATCTAACTGTGGATTCTTCATCTTTTGAATATCCCCAATGCACCAGCATTCGCTGGAAATTTTTTCTCTCTAGCTCTCCACGTTGACGAGGATGTCACAATGGCACGGCCCTGTACGTGACTCCGTCTGAAGTCATCGGAGCCATAAGAAGTCCTTGCCGGCATGCTGATGTCAGTTCCCTTTCTTCCATGCCTTTGACGCATAACGGTTTTTCCTACCTCTCCATGAGGCTACACTGTTTCAAGGGAATTTAGGTTCTGTTGTCCTCCTAGGGGACAATGTATCCACCTAAGAAGTCAGGGTCCAGGCCTTGCTGAGAGTGTGGAGGCTGCATGTCGGTAATGGGCCCACACAAAGAAGATTGGCTTTGATTCCTTAGTCCGGATCAAGACGTCGGGGCTGCGATTTGTCTCAGAGAATTAATCCCAAATCTGAAGGAAAGGAAGGCCAAACTGTTGTTGGGTAAGGCGAAGAAGGACAAGCAAGGCCGTCATAGATCCAGGTCTCGAGTTCAGTTGCCATCTCATTGATCCAGAAGATCACACAAGAAGAAACATCATGGTTCACGACATCAGCCTTGTAGAGAAGTCAGTCCTCGTCATCTGTCTCCTGCTCCGAAGTCCCGGCGCCAATCGACTTGGGAAGTGAGTCCTCAGCCTCTGTCTCCTCCACCAAAGTCGCCTGAAGGTTCTCTGATGCCGTCTTTAGTAGAGATCCGGGTGACACCTTCGACTCTGATTGTGCAGTTCTCTCTGGTTACACCGCCGGATCAGGGGACTAAAGAACCGGCAGCGGGTCCTGTTCGACCTCCTCAACAAGAACATGATTATACTGCATTTCCAGCTCCAGGGACAGACCCAACTAACTTTTTTAATGCAATGTCCAGCATTTTCAACAGGGCAATGACCCCCTCTGGTGCACCAGCTGGCCCCACAGGTCCTCTGTCCTTCTCTCTTGGAGATTTTGTGGAGTTGTATAGGCAGGCTCCGTTCCTACCTTTTATGTCGATGGCCCAGTATCCCTGACCTTTGATGGCGCAGCGGAAGATGACACATTCGCTGACTGACACTCAGCAGGATTTAGCGGCGCCGGTACTGACATCGGAGAGGTCAAATCCGACGTCAAATCACTCTACTCCTGCTGGTTTGAGGTTCTAGGTTACTGGTGCCGACAGAGATTGCTGACGCCAGTGTATTCTCATTGGATGATGCTGCGGGAGTCGAGGATGAGGTCTCGAAGGGAGGCATTGAGGCTCCTGGAGGAGCAACGGTATTTAGATGCACAAGACTCTGAAGTGTAAGAGGGTGAAATTCTTATACCATATCAGGAATTTAAAGGTATTTGAGTGGCAAGTGGTTTGGACACCTCCCTGAAGTGACAGTTATTATCACCAGGGGGCATACCTCTGCCTAAGGTTACATCATGCCATGGAGTAATAAGAAAGGTGGCTGAGCTGTTGGACTTGCCTCTTCCACAATGGAATTAAAATCAAAATTATTAACAGAGGTTCTCCATTCTTCGTCGTCTGCATCAGAGCCTTTGTTGCCACTCAATGACGCTCTGACTGAACCAGTGTTAGATGTGTGGCAGAAGCCTGTATCACCTCCAGCTGTGTCGAGGTCAATCACTAGGAGATATAGGATGGCACCAGGACATCCTGGGTTTTTGAGTCAGCATCCAACACCAGAAAGCATGGTAGTCCAGGCTTTTTGTTCTGCTAAATCAGCTCCTAGTTCCTTTCAATGATTCCTGCAGATAGAGAATCCAAATGAATGGAACAATCTGCTAAGAAAATATTCTCTTCTAGTAGCATGACACTGAAATCCATGAATGCAACTTGTCTTTAGGAAGTATTATCCATACTTCAATGGATTTGGCCAGGGATGTTATTTCTAAGCTACCGCAGGATGTTCAAGGCCATTTTGCAGAGCTTTTGAATGACATTCAGGGTGTGACAAAACAGGTGATGCATTTTGGACTGGATATGGCGTATTCAGTGGCCAGGGCCATAAGATCTTCAATAGGCAACACATTTGGTTGAGGGGCTCAGGGTTCTCACCAGATGTTCAGTCTACGCTCATGGATTTGCCATTCAACAGATCCAGACTGTTTGGGGCCAAAGCAGATTCGGCCTTAGAAAGATTCACGGAGAGCAAAGCAATAGCAAAATCCTTGGGTCTTCAGTCCCTCTCTATGACATATAGACCACTACTTAGGTTCAGGGGGTTTGACTGCAGCTCTTCCTTTCGGGTGAGGCAGCGTTTCCAGCAGCAACAGTCAGCCAACCCCCTCTACAGAACTTATAGAGGTTGTGGTAGAGTCAAACAACGAGGTGCAACCCACCAGCCTTCTTCCTCCTTTTCCTCTACCTCATCTGCTAATCACTCAGAGAAGAAGCCCTAGTTCCCACATCTTAAGCGAGCATGCTTTACCTGTGGGATGGAGGTTGATATATTTCCTACAAGAATGAAAGTCCAAAACAATGGACAATTGGGTTTTAAATATTGTGGAAAATGGATATGCCCTTCCCTTCCAAGAGTTTCCTTCTACCTTTCCTCCTCAACTCACTTTTTGTTTGATAGCACATCTACTGCTGCTACAGCAAGAGGTGCAAAATCTGATTTAAAGGGTGCAGTGGAGTTGTTCCTGTTGCAGGAAAGAGGTCAGGGATGTTATAAGAGATATTTCCTGATCTGCAAAAAGGATGGACGTTTGCATCCGATCCTAGACATAAGTATTTTGAATTGGTTCCTCAAACAGGAAAAGTTCCAAATGTTGACCTTGGCATAGGTGCTTCTTGAGCTGGACAAAGAAGACTGGATGTTTTCCACAGACTTGCAGGATGCATATTTTCATACTCCCAGTCTGCAGTCGCACAGGAAGTATCTCCCGTTCACGGTAGGGTGGAAACACTAATAGTTTGCAGTCCTTCCGTTTGGTCTTACTTACCCCCCTAGAATCTTCACAAAGGTGATGGCATTGGTTGCGGCACATCTCAGACGGTGGGAAATACCAGTGTTACCTTACCTGGACAACTGGTTGTTCAAAACCAAGTCTCCAAAGTTGGTGCTGCGTTACTTGCATTTGACAACTGGACTGTTATTTAATCTGGATTTTTTCATCAACGTGCCCAGATCTCACCTGGATCCCTCTCAGTGCACCCTGTTCATAGGGGCAGTACTGGACACCACAGTGAATAGTGCCTACCCTCCTCTTTAGAGGATTCAAGACATTCAGGCTATGATTCTGATGTTTCAGAATGGAACACTAGCTCCAGTCCTGAAGGTTCTGCGCCTGCTCGGTCTATTCGCTTCCTGCATTCTGTTGGTCACTTATGCATGCTGGCACATGAGGGCCCTAAAGTGGTGCCTCGGCAGGCAGTGGTTTCAGCACAGAGGAGATCTCCGAGAATCAGTCATGATCTCCAGAGAAACTGCAGCTGGTCTCAGATTGTTGGGAATAGCCTGCAATTTATCACAATGAAAGCCATTTTGTCTTCCACCTCCGGTGGCCACAGTGATCACAGATGCCTCCCCTCTAGGGTGGGGAGCACGTCTGGGGGATCTGGAGATCAAAGGACTTTCCAGAAGAACACTTGTTTCACATCAATCTGTTGGAACTGCGGGCAGTACGTCTGGCTCTCTTCCTCCCTTCCACTTGCAGTCAGTCAGTGCAGGTCTTGACGGACAACACTTCCGCAGTGTGGTAGTCAACAAACAGGGAGGTGTAGGGTTGTATCTTCTTTGCAAAGAAGCTCTGCGACTCTAGTTCTGGTCTCAGGACCAGTGGATTTGCCTTATGGCAATTCATTTTGCCAGAATACTGAATGTAGGTGTGGACAGCCTCAGCCGGCACTTCTCAGCCGGCCATGAGTGATGTCTCCATCCAGAGGTGCTGCTTCACATCTTCAATTATGGGGGATACCTCAGATAGACCTGCTTGCCACTCACGAGAACTTGCGCTGCCTGTTGTGTGCTGCCTCCACTATCCGATGTGGGAGCACTGTGGGATGTGTTTCAATTGAGCTGGAGCACGTAGCTATTTTACGTGTTTCCTCCCGTGCACTTGATTCCTCGAGTTCTGAGGAAGATTCGCCAAGACCGGGCCCACGTCATATTAATAGCCCCAGATTATCCACAAAGGGCGTGGTACACAGACTTTCTTCAACTCTCACTGTGCCCTCTGCTCTGTCTCCTTCAAAGGGAATACCACCTCTCACAGTTGAACGGGCAGGTTCTACAACCCCATCCCCAGAGCTTGCACCTACATGCCTGGAGACTGAACAAACAACCTGAGATCTTTTCCCCCTCCCCCTGAAGTAGTGGATATTATTTTATTGGCCAAGCAACACTCCACAAAAACTGTTAATGTTGGTAGATGGTCCAAATTTGTAAAATGGTGACCTGCAAAGGATGTCGACCCTTTAAAATCCTGATTATCGAATGTCTTGCAGCTTGCACTTTCTCTGGTGCAAAAGAGTTGTGCAGTCACGACAGTGAAAGGCTATTTGTCTGCACTGTTGGCATTTATTTGCTTACCCGATCAACCATCCCTATTTAAGTTTCCTATAATTACAAGGTTAATTAAGGGGCTCACTAATATGTATCCTCTTACTCCGTTTGTTATGACTCAGTGGGACCTGCATTTAGTTGTAACGCTTCTTATGGGTGCTCTGTTTGAGCCATCGCATAGCTGTCCGTTAAGATTTCTTACTTTTTAAAACTGTCTTCCTTATAGCCATCACGTCGGCTAGACGTGTTAGTGAGTTACAGGCGTTAAGTGTTAAAGCCCTGCTTACTACTTTTTATGCAGATAAGTTGGTCCTGAGAACCAGAGCTGGTTTCCTACCGAAGGTGGTGACTCCTTTCCACCTAGGACAAACAGCCACCTGAAGGTATTAGAGCTCATTCCACCAGAATTAAGTCTTCTACTTCCGCCTTGGCTAGAAGTGTTCCTGTTGTTGATATATGTAAAGCTGCAATCTGGGCTTCTCTCCAGACTTTCACAAAGAACTATTGTTTGGATTCTGAAATTCTGAAGTGCGGAGGGACAGTCATTTTGCCCGTTCTGTTCTGTGGAATTTCTTGGTGTAGGCAGAAAAGCATCCACCTCAGAATGTGGAACAGCTTAGGAGTCTATCCAAAAGGTGAGGAATCCATAGGTAGAGATATACGTCAGAAGAACAAGTTACTTACCTTTGATAAAGTTTTATCTGGTGGATACAGTATCTACCTGTGGAGTTCTCACTGACCCACCCGCCTCCCCATTGCCGGGCTGAATATACCAAAAAGAAAGACATTTGTAGATAATCTTTGTATTGATGTGTCATATACATGGATGTGGATATATATCTTTGATTAAGAATGGACATGTGGTTATGATTGCTACGTGGGTTTCACCCGTTTGCCTCAAAGGTAAGGGGGAAAAAAGTGATGAAACTTGAGTCAACTTGCCGCCGAGGACTTCTTATGGCTCCGATGACATCAGATGGAGTTGCGTGTGGAGACGTGCCATTGTGACGTCCTCGTCGACGTGGAGAGCTAGAGAGAAAAAATGTCCATTGAATGCTTGTACATTGGGGTATTCAAAAGGTGAGGAATCCACAGGTAGATACTGTATCCACCAGAAAAAGTGTTCTTTTGGTAAATTGTTAACCTCTCTATTTTTGTCCAGGTAGAGATGCATTGTTTAAGTTCCCAAATTTCAGCAGATAGTTGGGTAAAACACTCTGAAGAGTTATATAATCCCACTGACATATCATCTTAGTATAGAACCATTCCCCCATAGGTATCTCAATATAAATCTGAACCACATATGTTGGTCCGCTTCTTACTCAGACCATCAGTGCTGCCATTAGAGTCGGAATTCAGTCATCTTGGTCCCATTCTACAGTTATGACTGTGTTCAAGAAAGGGGACAAGAATGGCACCTGCGGTTACAGGCCAATTTAGTTTATCACTGCAGTTGTGAAAATAATTGGGCCAGTGGTCAAGAATATGAAATAGTCTCTCTTTATGGGTGGAAGAAAAACATAGAATTCCTGATATACAATATGGGTTTATGTCTGGTTTAAGCACAGTCGACCAGTGTTTAAACTTAAATATTCCCGTAATAACTACACAGAGGCAAAGCAGGGATCGTTACACATGCCCTTTATGGACCTTACTTTGGCATTTCACAGGGTCACCTGAGATAGCTTATGGAATATCATGTTAGCAATAGGGGTAGACCCTGATATTGTTTAATTCCTATTAGATCTCCATAGTAACTTCTGTCTCAGTGAGATTGGCTTTGATGGCTGCTATAAGCAGGTCTTTGAAATTAAGCAGGGGGTCAGACAAGGGTGCATTTTACCTCCCTGTCTCTTCACATTATACACTAACGATCTGGAGACAACTTTAATGACAGAGGAAAAGCATTTGTTTCATGTTGGCCACAACCCATACCAGCATTACTTTATGCCGACAATGTGGTCCTACTTGCTAGAACCACTCTTTGGATTTACAACATCTGCTTAATTCCTTCATAACATGTCCACTAAAAAGTTTTAATCAAGTACAAGGATGTAATATTAGTAGGGTAGGCTTCTTTTTTTAATTGGGTGTGCTGTTGGATTGCACCAGTTCATGGTCCTCATAAATTACCGTGAGAAAACATCTTCTGGCAAGGTCTGTCACCTCATTTTGATTTACTTTTAGATTGAGCAAAAAGCTGATTATGGCATTTGTAAAGCTCCATTTGGCCAAATGTGTCTTGGTCATATCCAATGGAAGTGACATCTGAGGTTATGTGAATACTTCTGTCATACAAACTGTGGAAAATCAATTTTTTGAGACAACTGTTATCCTTACTTCAAGGCACGTTGACCTATAGATAAGATGAAGGATTAAGGCCCTCATTTCAACCATGGCGGTTGGTGTAAAAGTAGCAGTAATACTGCCAACAGGCTGGCGGTAATTACCACCAAATTATGACCATGACGGATAGATCTCAGATAGAAAGCCACTTTACCACACCGACTGCCTGGGCAGAAACAACAGGCACTTCGGCGGTAGCCGCCTACAGCCAGGCGGAAGTCAATGTTCTGCCCACCATATTAAAACCCTGCAATCCGCCATATTTTCCGGGGCGGTACCAACAACATCAAAAGCTTGGTGGAAACACTGCACGGAAGTGAAAGGACTCACCACTGGAGACACAGGAAACAACCGCGCCGCCATGGAGCCCAAACTGCATGTCTTCCCCATGGTCTTCGCCGTGCTGCTCCACCAAGAACACCAACGCCGGCGAAGACTATGACGGTGACTGCAGCCGCCTAGCACACAAGGGAGGGGGGGAGGAAAACGACAGTGACACACACATGCACCACACACACACACCCCAACACCATACACACAATCAGCTGCAGTACTAACACATATTTACCCCGTACCTCGGATGAATAATGCAAGGAAAAAAAGTTTTTGGAAAAGTGAATGTAACGAGATCAACACATCAGGGTAAATAAGTGAGGCAAAATCATGGATATATACATGTGTACATAAAAAGGGACACAGCCCAGTCCACAATGTACAGTGTCCACCTGGCCACAGGCCAAGTTCCAAGGTCACACATTGCACCAGCCTCAACACGGAGAGAACACTGCAGGGGCATCAGTTGGGAAATAGGCAGGCACCTCAGGGGGATGGGAGATGGGGGGCACCTCAGCCAGATGATGGAACAAGGCCACTGGTCCTGGAGGGGGCAACATGCCCTGTGCTTGATCATAGGGAATGCAAGGCCACAGTCTCTCAAGTGGGTGACTTGCCCACATGCTCTGGAGGGGGCAACATGCCCTGTGCTTGGTCCTGGGGAGTGCAAGGCCACTCAAGTGTGTGACTTGCCCACATGCTCTGGAGGGGGCAACATGCCCTGTGCTTGGTCCTGGGGAGTGCAAGGCCATAGTCTCTCAATTGCGTGATTTGCCCACTGGCTCTGGACGGGGCATCGTGCCCTGTGCTCTTGTTCCTAGGGAGGCTGGGGCAGGTGGGTATCTTACCCACTGGTTCTGGAGGGGGCATCGTGCCCTGTGTTCTTGTTTCTGGGGAGGCTGGGGTAAATGGGTGTGTTACCCACTGGTTCTGGAGGGGGCATCGTGCCATGTGCTCTTGATCCTGGGGAGTGCAAGGTCAGACTCTCAGGTGGGTGTCATACCCACTGGATTCGATGGGGGCAGGCCGCACAGCAGCTTATGGAGCCAGGAATACATACCGTACACCGGCTGACGGCTGCACAATGGTGGTGGTGCTGCTGCTGGTGGGGGGCGGCTCCAGCCCATCCCCTGCAGCCTCGGACGGCTTCCCACTGGAGGTGGTGGTGCTGCTGCTGCTGGTAGGGGGAGGCTCCAGCCCATCTCCTGCAGCCTCAGACGGCTGCCCACTGGAGGTGGTGGTGCTGCTGCTGCTGGTGGGGGGAGGCTCCAGCTCATCCCCTGCAGCCTCGGATGGCTACACAACCATGGTTGGTGGTGGGGGCTCTGTCACAGTTCCTGCCCCAGGCCCCTTGCCCTTCCTGCATTCTGGTGCTGGCTCCTTGGTCTTCCTGGCAGCTGGGGCAGGCTATTTTGTCTTCCTGGCAGCAGCTGGGGCAGGCTTCCTAGTCTTCCTGGCAGCAGCTGGGGCATGCTCCTTAGTCTTCCTGGCAGCAGCTGGGCCAGGCTCCTTGGTCTTCCTGGAAGCAGCTTGCTTGGGCAGGCTCCTTACCCTGGAGGCTGCCTGGTGCAGGCTCCTTCACTCTCAGGACACGTGCCCTGGATCCTTTCCCACCACGAGTGGGTTTGGTGACTACTGGGACCTTGGACTGGGTGGCTGAGGTGCTTGGCTGGGTTTTTGCCACTCTGGCCAGGCGTGCAGGACGGGGGGAGGGAGAGGTCAATGGTGGAGAAGAAAGTTTTTTTAGGGACATCGGGCGGGAAGAGGGAGAAGGTTTGGGAGTGGAGTGGTTGTAGGAGGTCTGTGCTGATTTTGGGTGCAGGTGCATGGGCTGGAAGCTGTTGTGAAGTGGATGGCTGTTGGGTATCTGAGTGCTTGCGTTTGTGTACCTTGGGAGGGGGGGACAGACATTGGGAGAGGACACAGGGGACGTGTGCATGGGTGTTGTGAAGGTGTCTGCCAGTGAGGTGTGTGTTCTGCTAGGTGTGGTGGTGATGCTGGTGCTGGATGATGATGTAGTGCATGCTGGCGTGAGTGTAGACGGAACTGGGAGGGAGGTGGAGGAGGAGACAGTGGAAATAGTGGATGTTGGTATGTCTGCAACCGGATGGTGTTTGTGTGCCTGTGGGATGATGTGTGGTGCTTGTGATTGCCTGTGCCACTCTTGTGTGTTGTTTTGTGTGCATGCTTGTCTGCCTGTGTGCTTCAGATAGGCTGGGGTTGACGGGAAGAGGAAAGTTGGAAGGGGGGAGGGTGGAAACAGGGACAATGGCTGCCATCAGAGAGGAGACCAGAGCCTGGATAGATCTCTGTTGGGCTGCCATGCCAGTGTGAATGCCCTCCAGGAATGCATTAGTCTTTTGCATCGGGCTTCCAGCCCCTGGATGGCATTCACAATGGTTGACTGCCCTACAGAGATGGATCTCAGGAGGTCAATAGCCTCCTCACTCAGGGCAGCAGGGCTGACTGGGGCAGGGCCTGAGGTGCCTGGGGTGAAGGAAATGCCCACCCTCCTGGTTGAGTGGGCACGGGCAACTCGCTGAGGGGCTGCTGGGAGGGCGGTGCTGGTATGGGGGGTAGCGGCTGTACCTGTAGCTGAGGTGGTCACAGAGGTGTCCGCCACCACCGGGGAGCTTCCATCGGAGGAGGTATCTGTACCTGAACTGTCCCCTCCAGACTCCGCCGTAGTGCTCCCCTCGCCCTTCGTCCCACTGGCGCTCTCAGTGTCGGTGGACTCCACATCCTGGGTCCTGTGGGATGCAGCTCCCTCCGTCGCCGGTGCCTCTACTCCTCCGCCAGATGATGCTAATGCACATAAGGACAGGGTGACAAAACAAAAAGGGTGGGGAAGAGACAAAGGATACACTTGGTCAGTGGCTGCACCAACACCACCGTTGGCGTACGCAGCACACTTACACACAGGGAACAGCCCTACACACTATGCATTTCACTACCAGTGTTCTTGCTAGCCACCAAGGCATGAGGAGGGGCACACACCAGCAAATCCAGCACACCCGGGACCCACGCAGCCTTGACCAGTAGTGGATGCCCATGAGCTAGGTAGCAGGATTATCCCTTCAGAACCCTTGCCTCCAGGGGACCTACGCTGCCATGTCAGGCCTGGCCTACGGGCACCCACTGACACACATCCCCCACCCGGATACCACCCTACCATGCATAATTGTAATGATGGGCACTGTACTCACCCCCTTGTGGCTGCTGTGATGCCCTCAAGTGCCAATCCAGCTCAGGATAGGCCACTGCCAGTATGCGGGCCATCGGGGGGGGTCAGGGTTCGATGGGCACCCCTTCCTCATTGGGAAGCCATCCCCAGCTGGGCCTCCGCCGTCTTCCGTGCCCAGCGTCTCAGGTCCTCCCACCATTTCCGACAGTGGGTGCTCCACCTGCCGTAGATCCCAGGGTCCGCAGGTCCTTGGAGATGCCACGCCATTTACCCTTCTTTTGATGGGCGCTGACCTTCAGAGGAAATACAAACAGGAAAATAGTATTAGTCAGCCAGTCCTGCTTGTTACACTTATGGCCCACCATACCTCTTCACATCACCATTTGCACACACATGGCCCAGCACACAACCTGTATGCCGCCCAGGGGACATCCACCCACCCCCCTTACACGAGGCCTTCACACACCACTCCATGCATTCATGCCACATGCATCGTGCCCACAGTGTACTCACCTGTTGGTCTGGAGGCCCATACAGCAGTCCGTACTGGGGTAGGACCCCATCCACCAGTCTCTCCAACTCCGTTGGCAGGGGTCCTTTCCCCATTCACACGGGCCATGGTAGGTTCCACACAGGTCACAGCAGCACATGCAGTGTAGGTCCTCTCCTGTTGAAGGTCAGGTAGCAAGTGAGGGATCAGACAGAAAATGAGGGTTACGTCCGCGGTGGTGCATACTGTCACCGCCGGCGTAAATCACCAGTGGCCACTGTAACCCATAGGGCCCAATTATAACCAATGAGGAGTTGCACTGCAGTTCCCGACCGCCTCCCGCAACGGCGCACAACGTCAGCGGAATTACCTCACTTCCAAATGTCCCTCCACACAGGACAGGCGGACGCCATTTCAGTGGGGGGCAGGCCCTGGATAATTTCTGTGTCACTGTTTGAATATGGACATACAGGACAATTCTCGCTGACCCATTACAAGTTGACAGCATGCATTGTACTGTTGTTGCCCCATTGTTCAGTTTGTGAACGCCTCCTCACTCTTTTGTCCCATAGATTGTTGCTGCTGTGGATGAATAGGAGATGGAGTCATACCCCCGTGTACAGAGCCCTGGTGGACTTGGCAACAACGAAGGACAGGCACATCATCCTCTTCTATAGACTGGACAGGGCCACAATCACAGAGCTGTGAGCCTGACCTGATATCTGCTATCCGTCACCCCACTGGGTTCCCTCCTCTTATGCAAGTTCTATCAGTGCTCCATTTCTTGGCAACTGGTTCTTTCCAAGTGACAGTGGGCAGCAGGAATGTCACAGCCAATGTTCTCGATAGTGCTGACAAGAGTGTTGTCTGCCCTGATTAAACACATGTGCAGTTACATTGTATTTCCCCCAGGTGGAAGATTTGCCACAATGAAGGCCGAGTTCTATGCAATGGGACACATCCCCAACATAATTGGGGCGATTGATGGAACACATATTGCATTTGTTCCCTTCCCCCTGCAAAATGAACAGGTGTTCACAAATCGTAGGAGTTTCTACTCAATGAATGTACAGATGGTGTGCTTGGCGGACCAGTACATCTCCCATGTCAATGCTAAGTATCCACGGTCGGTGCATGATGCCTTTGTCCTGAGGAATAGCAGCATCCCAAATGTGATGGGCCAACTACAGAGGCACAGGGTGTGGCTAATAGGTGATCCCTGGTTCCCACCCAGTATATGTTGGTGTATGGGTATGGTGTGGGCCACATGGGATAGTGTGTGGCTAAATGTTGTCCCTCAATATTTGCAGGTGACTCTGGTTACCCCAACCTATCTTGGCTGCTGACCCCTGTGAGGAATGCCAGGACAAGGGCAGAAGAACGTTACAATGAGGCACATGGGTGAACCAGAAGGATAATAGAGAGAACCTTTGGCCTCCTGAAGGCCAGGTTCAGGTGCCTCCATCTAACAGGTGGATCCCTTTGCTACTCACCCAAGAAGATCTGCCAGATAATAGTGGCATGCTGCACGTTGCACAACCTTGCTCTGAGACGCCATGTTCCTTTTCTGCAGGAGGAGGAGGCGGAGATGCCCGTGTGGCAGCAGTGGACCCTGTGGACAGTGAGGATGAGGAGGCAGAGCATAAGGACAAGAGAACAGCAGTCATCAGACAATACTTCCAATGACACACAGGCAAGACAGTGTTACTTCACATTTCATTGTCATTATTTTGAATTTCTTTGGCACTGGAATGCTGTTATTTCTCACTTCTATGCCCACTTACTGTACCCTTTGGCAATTCATTTTACAGATGTTGGGCCTCACAATAGCTCCTGGTGTGATCACTGCAGCCAGCTACAGGTCATTCATATATGCTCATTTACTGTACAGTTGAATTGCAATGTTTGAACCTGGTTAAACGAATACATACTTAAAAACTTTGACAGACTGCATACTTCTATTTTTTCCAAGGGTGTTTATTGAAGTGCTAAGATATTGAGGGGCAAGTGCAATAGGATGTGGTGATGATGGAGGAAATTCCAGGGTATTGTTCCAGTCTGTAGCACAGGTGCATTGCCCAAGGGACATATGAAGGGGAACAGTGGCAGTTCAAGTTGGACAGGGTGACTGAGTGGGACACAAGGGTGACAATCAGGAGAGTCTCCTTTCCTGGAGGGGGTCTTGGCAATAGTCTCTGGCTTCTGTCTGGATCACAGGGAACTTTTGCGGGGTGGTTCTCCTTCTGCAGGGGGAGGGATACTGGGGGCCTGTGAGTCCGGTGGCGGGGCCTCCTGTCCACTAGCGGCAGCGGAGGTGGAAGGCAGTTCAGATGTCTGGCTAGTGACAGGGGCCCGCTGTTGTGCGACTGCCTCCCTCATAATATTAGCCATGTCTGCCAGCACCCCTGCTATGGAGAACAGGGTGGTGTTGATGGCCTGCAAGTCCTCCCTGATCTCCTGATACTGTCCCTCCTGCAGCCACCTGTTCTCCTGCACATTGTCCAGGATCTGGCCCATCGTGTCCTGGGAATGTTGGTATGCTCCCAGGATCTCTGCAAGTGCCTCCTGGAGAGTCGGTTCCCTGGGCCTGTCCTTCCCTTGGTGCACAGCAGTCCTCCCAGTGTCCCTGGTGGCCTGTGCCTCTGACCTGTGGACCGTGTGTCCACTGCCACTGACCACAGGTCCCTGATTGTCTTGGGTATGAGGTGTGCCCTGGGGTCCCTGTAGAGGTGGACACACTGCTGAGTGACGTGTCCTGGGGACAGAGGTGTGGGTACGCTTGGTGGTTGCTGTGGTAGTGTTTCCAGATGGGGAGGGTATGTGGTGGTGTGTGGCTGGGCCTGGATAACCGACAGTCCAGAGGTCCCTGATGGGCCAGGTTGGTCATCCAAATCCAGGGGACCAGAGTTGCTGTCATCTCTGTGGGCCTCTTCCATTGGGGACTGGATATTGCTGGCACCTCCTCTCCGGTGTCACTGGCTGTGGTACCTGTGGAGATGTAAATGATGTGTTATTGTTTCTGTGTCTGACATATTGTGCATCCGTCGCTTGCCCTAGTTGGTTGTATTTGTCCTGGCAGCTTTCACTTGTGGAAGTTGGTATGTGGTGGGCTAGCTGATTCTCTCTAGTGTGCATGCTTTAGTGATAGGTGTTCATGCAGAGCTGTGAGTGGTGTCCATGCATTGGTATGGCATGCAAGGCTTGGCATTGGGATGAGTGAGATGTGATGGTGGGGTGTGTGGGAGGTGGTGGAGTGATGGGAGTGAGGTTGAGTATGTGGTGGAATGCAGGATAGGGGAGTGATACTAATAAAGAGTTGACTTACCAGAGTCCAGTCCTCCTCCTACTCCAGCCAGGCCCTCAGGATGAATGATTACCAAGACTTGCTCCTCCCATGCTGTGGGGGTCCACCGCCAGTCTTCTGTACAGCGCATTGGTGCCTTGCTGCAATGGAACGTACCTTCCCCCGTAGGCCGTTCCACCTCTTCCTGATGTCATCTCTAGTTCTTGGGTGCTGTCCCACGGCGTTGACCCTGTCCACGATTCTCCGCCATAGCTCCATCTTTCTAGCTATCGATATCTGCTGCACCTGTGCTCCAAATAGCTAAGGCTCTACCCCAATGATTTCCTCCACCATGACCCTTAGCTCCTCCTCTGTGAATCGGGGGTGTCTCTGTGGTGCCATGGGTGTTGTGTGAGGTGTGTAGGTGAGGGTGTGTAGGGTAGTGTGTTAGGATGTGTAATGTGGGGTACATGAGTGGTGTATAGGTGTGAGTAGTGTGTGGCTGTTTGTGTCTGTGGTTTTGCTGTCTCTCTGGTGGCAATTGTTTGTAGTCATAAAGGGTTGTGGGTAATGTAGGTGTGTGTTTTATAGTGGTGTGAGTGGGTGAGTGCGGTGTGTGTATGGGTGTCAGGTGTGTGTTGTTTGAATTGTCCAATGTGGTGTTGTTTTGTTTGTGTGTGTGTATTTTGAGTGCGGTGGTATGTACCGCCAATGGTTTACCGCCATTGAACTTTCGCTGTGGTGATTCGCGGGTCATAATGTGGTGGTCGTTGTTATTTTGGAGTAACGGTGTGGTTTTTGATACCGCCAGTTTATCACTGACCTTTGGTGTGGTGGGATTGTGCATGTGGCTGAATAGTGACAGATTGGTGTGTGTGTGTGTGTCGTAATATGGTGAACGGATATCCGTGACGGTATGTTGGCGGCAGTCAGCGTGGCAGTAAGGGGGGTTTACCGCCAATGTCATAATGAACGCTTAAGTCTGTGCTATAGCTCAGATGTGTTATTCCTTTGCCCCCTCTTAAAATAGATTTAATTGTGGGTGAGGATTGCACTAGCTTAGATAGGGAGGCAAATATTCCATGCTTCAGTTGCATAAAGACTTCTTCCGAAGCATTGAAGCGCCTGGAGCAGTTAAAAACTTCTTCCAAAGCATTAGGGTGCCTCTAGCAGTTCCTGAATCCCGAGCCTATTACTAAATCTGATTTTAGATGTATCAAAAGGACACAGGAACTTTACAGACTCTCTGTGGTGAAGTTGGGTTCTCGTTGGCGTAATTGCGCAGCCAGAACTTCCCCTCATTCGCAATGGTGGCATTTTAAATGAATAAGAGCATATTCAGCATGCATAGTGCAATGTCCATTTAAGTCATATTTCGCTCACTCTAAGCGATGGAGGAGATCGGATCTGGAATGCCTCGTATAGCTCTCAGTGAGAGAGTGTATCTCAGCCTCTAACTTGGCTTGAGCCACTCTGGCTTCACGTTTTCGGATCACCGACTCACAGAAGGGCACCTCGTAGAGTAGCCTTCCGCACTGCCGAAATAACCTGCTGTGTGGAGGTGGAGGATTCATTATCACCTAGATATTGATGTAAGTGGGTTGTTAGTTTATGCTTGTTCTCCGGCCTTCTAAAGTGGGAGGTGTAGTCTCCAGCATTTTGAATCAGGGGTAATAAGTCCTAGGTCTCAGTGAAGAACCAGTGGGATGTGATCAGAGATCTCTCAACTTCTATTGTGCATGCACGTAGGAAGTTTGGGGCAGGATGGGTTGTGAGGAAGAAGTCTGCACAGCGCGTCATATTCCGTTTCGCGGGTGCGTCAAGCGTCATGGGTCATGTTGGATAGGTATAACATCCTGTTGCACTGCTCTGTCTCTGGCATTAGGTCGCTCTAGAGGCCCTGATCTGTCAAGAAAGGAGTCTAACACTAGGTTCCAACCGCTACTCATTGTAACCATGGAATCACCAAATTCTGTCAGGAGTCTAGCTGAGGAAGAGAAAAAAGACACCCAATCTTAATTGGGCCGTACATGGAACCCAGTATCAGAATCTGGTCCAACATTTTGAATTTCAAAAAGACATAGCAGGCGAACAGATCTGTCCACGTTTTTAAGATGGTGTGCTGGACATATTTGAGAAAGAGGACAGCAGCGCCACATCTCTTTGGGGAAGGTGAAGGCCCTGGAGGGTAAGAGACAGCAGTGGGAACTGGGAGTATGGTACTACTTATAATCATGCCTACCCAGTGATTCATCTTTGGATTCAAAGGTGGATAGGTGCGTTTCCTGTAATAGGGCTATGCCAGGGGGTTTTGATGCAATGTTTTGAAGTGTTTTCTAGTATCTGATGTAATGAGTGAGGCCGTTGACATTAACTGAGATTATATGAGGATGTTTGAGACGTGAGGAAGAAGCTATTCGTCTAGAATAAGGCCGTCCAAATACAGGAAAACGGGGAGAGCCACCAATTTTGTGTGGAGTGGTGGACAGTTGTCAGATAAGTAAGTTAAAAAACTTGAGTGCAGTGCTATCTGGGAAGCATAGTGAGATTATTGAAGTTCTTGACATTCCATGACATTATATAGTAAACCCCCCAGCCCCATAACGCCAGTTTGTATCACCATTGTCACAATTTATGCATGTGTTGTGAGGCTGTGGTGGCAATTGACGAATAATGTAAACCAAGCCCAAATCTGCAACAACAAAACCAATAACCCTGCCCCGAAAACCCTCTTCCTTATGCTTCCACCCCAGAAGTATGCATCACCCTAAAACTATAACCAACCAAACAGTTAGAGAAAACAAACAAAAGAAAGAAAGATTAAAAGGGGAAAATGTCCCAGAGTTATAAAAAAAATAAGACCCTATGCCTGAAAGATAAATCGAGGGAGTGTCACCAGCTGAGAAAAAGGGTCAACTGTATTACCCAGGACCTGTCTCAGTAACAATACTTGCTCCTGACTCCCATAATGTGTAGCTCCGAAGCTTGTCTAGTATCTATGATAGCTCACGAGATAATGTTGGCGGAGTCATTCACTCCAGACAGAGTCTCGGGAAGGAGTAATGGGCCCCCGCCACCAGTGACTGGATCCGAAAGGGCAGGTTTGGCATATTTGTCCAGCTTAGCTGCCATTTTGTCCTTGGTCATGGCTGCAAGGAAGCACAAGCGAGGCTGTCCAGCAGGTGGCCCCAAACTCTGTACCCCTCAGAACGTCCTGTCACACCCAGGGCCCGCAGCTAGAGTTAACAGGGCCAGCTACTCAGCCAGTACAGGTTAAAGGCACAAGTGATCCCTCCAGAGCCTCACCAACACCTCTGTGCCCCTCAATCCGTCTCAACTCTGGGGATAGTGCGGGCCGATGACACCCGGGCTGGCCCTGAAACACTGTGCCACAAAATAGACTATCGAGGTCCAAGGGCGTAGCTCTGCGTCTGACAGGCCTCGGCTGTGGGGAGTCATGTATGTCCGGGCCCCGAGAACCAGGCATATCTCCCAGCATGCGGCAGGGCTCCACTACCGCCCACCTGGTTTCTTGTCGGCTGGGGGCCCTCAGCCATTGGTCTAACATTCAGATATGCAGGACCCGCAGCATCCATGGAGGCCATAGAAAGAAAATCACCGAACCCACTTCCAGCTCTTCGGGAGGAAGGGGTTCCGTGGACACCAAAGACGATTCCGCTTCTGGCGTCGTCATCAGGCCACCCCTGCACAATTCCTACAGTCCAGGGGCATCTATGCGCGGGTTCTCGTCTCCAACCTAGTTCTGCTGCATCCAACGCACTAGAGGGCGGCGACGTAAGGATTCACCAGTCAGGTACGCAGCTCGACACGCCTGCCGTCAGGCTCGCCCAGACCCCACCCTATGATCATCGATGGGCCCAAGTTAAAAAGCTAAGCCTTTGTGGCTGTGATTGAATTTACAACATGATACTATTTAATTTGCAATGTTTTATGGCCTGGTAAGCAATTGCGTAAGGATTTTATTATTCCTGTGTTAAAGAGCCACAGTACTAGGGTGACCAGAATTTTAAGGCCACAAATCGGGACGTTTCACAAAAAAATATAGGACTACAATTTTATTTCAACCGATCGCGCAGAATGACAGCGCTTAATCAGCACAGAATTACAGAAGAGAGACTTAGAATATAAATAAAAAGCAATTGTTAAAGCCAGTATAATGCCTGTTGTTAGACCTGACAGCCTTAGGGTAGTCACCCCTAACTTTTTGCCTGCCTCCCTCCACTTTTTGGACACTGTTTTTGCTGGTTTTTAGACTCTGCGCACTTTACCACTGCTAACCAGTGCTAAAGTGCATATGCTCTCTCCCTTAAAACATGGTAACCTTGAATCATACCTGATTGGACTATTAATTTACTTATAAGTCCCTAGTAAGGTGCACTTCATGTGCATAGGGCTGGTAAATTAAAGGCTACTAGTGGGCCTGCAGCACTGGTTGTGCCACCCACTTAAGTAGCCCCTTTTCCTTGTCTCAGGCCTGCCATTGCAAGGCCTGTGTGCGCAGTTTCACTGCCACCTTGACTTGGCATTTAAAAGTACTTGCCAAGCCTAGAACTCCCCTTTTTCTACATATAAGTCACCCTTAATGTGTGCCCTAGGTAACCCCTAGAGCAGGGTGCTGTGTAGGTAAAAGGCAGGACATGTACCTGGGTAGTTATATGTCCTGGTAGTGTAAAACTCCTAAAATCGTTTTTACACTACTGTGAGGCCTGCTCCCTTCATAGGCTAACATTGGGGCTGCCCTCATACACTGTTGAAGTGGCAGCTGCTGATCTGAAAGGAGCAGGAAGGTCATATTTAGTATGGCCAGAATGGTAATACAAAATCCTGCTGACTGGTGAAGTCGGATTTAATATTACTATTCTAGAAATGCCACTTTTAGAAAGTGAGCATTTCTTTGCACTTAAATCTTTCTGTGCCTTACAATCCACGTCTGGCTGGGCTTGGTTGACAGCTCCTTGTGCATTCACTCAGACACACCCCAAACACAGGGTACTCAGCCTCACTTGCATACATCTGACTTTTGAATGGGTCTTCCTGGGCTGGGAGGGTGGAGGGCCTGCTCTCACACAAAGGACTGCCTACTGGGACCCTGGCAGACAGGGTTGAACTGAAAGGGGACCTGGTGCACTTCTTAGCCACTCTTTGAAGTCTCCCCCACTTCAAAGGCACATTTGGGTATAAAACAGGGCCTCTGCCCTACCTCATCAGACACTTGCTGGAGAAGAAACCTGAACCAGAAACTACATCCTGCCAAGAAGAACTGCCTGGCTGCTCAAAGGACTCACCTGCCTGCTTTCTATAAAGGACTGCTGTCTTGCTGTTGCCCTGCTGTCTTGCTGAACTCTTGTCTGGCTGTGAAAGTGCTCTCCAATGGCTTGGATAGAGCTTGCCTCCTGTTCCCTGAAGTCTCAAGACCAAAAAGACTTCTCTTTTTCACTTGGACGCTCCGTGCGCCGAAAATTTCGACGCACAGCTTGTTCCGCGGCGAGAAAAACGCCGCACTCCGAAGCTGACCGACGCGACGCTCTGGGGACGATCGAAAATCCGACGCACGGCTTCGCAAGGATAACGCCGCCCGACCTCTAGAGGAGAAATCGACGCGACGCCTGCCGTGAGATCGTAATTTCAACGCGGAGCCCCGCAGACCGACGTCTAGAGGAGAAATCGACGCGACGTCTGCCGTGAGATCGTAATTTCGACGCGCAGCCCGCAGACCGACGCGCAGCCGGAGAACAAGCAGGAAAATCCATGCACAGACCCGGGACATCTGGTAATCCCCGCGATCCACAGAAAGAGACTGTCCGCACGCCGGAAAACGACGCATGACTTCCCCGCGTGGAAAATAACGACGCGAGTCCGTGTGTGCTGGGGAGAAATGGACGCACACACCCTTTTTCCACGCACCTCTTCCTTTGTGGCCCTCTGAGGAGATTTTTACACTCCAAACCAGGTACTTGTGCTTGAAAGAGACTTTGTTTATCTTCTAAAGACTTAAGACACTTTATATCACTTTTCAGTGATATCTCTACAATTTCCCATTGCAACTTTATTCTTTTTGACCTACAATTATCCTGATAAATATTATATATATTTTTCTAAACACTGTGTGGTGTATTTTTGTGGTGCTATATGGTGGTATTGTATGATTTATTGCACAAATACTTTACACATTGCCTTCTAAGTTAAGCCTGACTGCTCGTGCCAAGCTACCAGAGGGTGGGCACAGGATAATCTTGGATTGTGTGTGACTTACCCTGACTAGAGTGAGGGCTTTTGCTTGGACAGGGGGTAACCTGACTGCCAACCAAAAACCCCATTTCTAACACCTGTTAATTAAATTGCTTTCTGATAACACCTTTCTGATTTCGGGAAATGTGAGCTAAATTTCCCGAAATCTGCTGGGACAGCTGGTGAAAAAAACGGGACTGTCCAGGCAATTGTGGGACACTTGGTCACTCCACACAGTACTGCATCACTGTAATTATGAACTGCTCTTTTATGGTTTTGTTGTAAAACCGAAATTACGATCTTAAGATGATTATGACCTTGGAAACAGTTCTGTTTAGATTCATTTTATGTATGTTTGTCTCATATGGGTGTATTGAAAATATGTCATGGACACAGCCCTCCTGGGCCGAAGTTGGACAGCTTTGTTCTAGAGGATGCTTCTTATGGTATGCGGTTTGGGAGGTGGCTTTGCGCACCATAATGAAGGCGCCTACTTACCTGATAGTTACCCCCTTACTGCTCCCTCGCCACGGGTCATGCACCTGCAGCTGAAGGCCACACAGCTCCTGGAGCAGCAGTAAACAGGTTGGAGGAAGCAGTAAACCCCACTGAGGCTGGACACACAAGGCTGTTCAGGTCCAACGCTGAGAACAGGTTCTTGTGGACTCTGCTAAGGAGCATGTTACTTAATGATCACAGTGGTAGCTCCCCGGAGGTGAGTATTTCACAGATTTGACATGCTGTTAAATTTCTACCACAGCAGCAGTAAAGACACTGGTGAAAATCAGACTGTCCAGACTTGTGTGGATCTGACAAAGGACACAGGCCCCTCCTCAATCTCGCTGTCCATTCGGGTTCCTTTTAAAGTTTTATCGTTTTTACTGAGGGCGGTACACAAATAATGCAAAAAACAGAATGAAAAAATAGGCCAAAGGCGAGAGTCACTCCAGTTTATCAAGAAGCTGTAGGAAGATGTGAACACATCTTAGTAATAAACTTAAACAAGCACTGGTAAATGCATTAGGTTTTGCCTATGTTATTAATAATAAGCTGTTTTTTTGTTGTAAGTTGTAGCTTGGTGAATAGTTGTGCAGTATGTCACTGGAACTCCGTTCAAGTGTTATGATTTCTTTTTTTAGAAAGGCAACGTATTGTGCTGTTACTGGTGGTATTATAAAGTGTGGAGATTAGCTAAATGTGATAGTACTATGTATGGTGGCAGAAGGGTGGCAACACATAATTCTTCTGGTGCCATAAGAATCCAAGCTCCAGCCCTAAGGTTACCTTCTAGCCATCAAAAGAGCTCGCTGATCATGGGCATCATTTGCAGAAATCCTCAAGATAAAGATAGCCTGGTTGAATCCTTAACGGGAAGCTCAGTCTCTCATCCTTCTGAGGTCGATACAACTAGTACCACCAATATGGGTAAATAAACACATAGTTCGTACAGTGCATCACATAAACATGATCTAAAGTAACACAGGAATAACAAAACCAGTGCGCATAAAAAGCCCTATAAACACCTTATCTTGTGATTAGGTGAAGGCCAAGGGACAGCAAAAGCCACATTTCTGCCCCCCTCAGTAACATGGTTAAGCTGTGACTAATGTCACATCTTCCTAAGAAGGATAGCTGCAGAGACAGCCGAGCGAATGAGCATTACTGTGATGTAAAGACATGGTTAGATGCTTGTAAAGCAGTATCAAAACGTGCAGATTGCTAGTCAAAGAAGTCACAGAAGGAACAAGCACAGCACAAGTGTTGTGCAGGCAAAACCTTAAAAAAATAGGTCCACAAAAGCGGATGGAAATAGTACTTGGTTGACGGGAAACTAATAGGAGCAAACACACGAGAAAAAAGCCTTGGTAAATGCAGAAAATATGCCACAGCCAATAGAAACAGAGGAAAGGTAAGTGACAAGCACAGTTGGTTACTCTGGCTGGAACACCACACCCTCGCCAGGGTGCCTGGAGTCAGCTATTCCTTTGTCTATGTGTGGAATGCTAACGTATTCCCTCTGCATTTTTTCACTAATGGCTTTTGCAATTGACCAGCATCATATATAATGACTTTACCATAAATATAAAATGTAGGCCCTTAATGGTGACGTCATGCATTTGTTTTTTACTTTAAGCCATGTTGCACAGCAGGTCAATTGCTGTCCACCATGTAAAAAAAGATTGACAAATAGATTTGGCATGGGCGAAACGTGAAGTCACTGATGCATGGGACAACTCCTCAGGGTCTGACACTCAGCCGAAGAGAAGCATTCATTCAATGCTTAATAAATCGCTGCTCCTCTTAAAAAAAAAGCTTTGTAAAAAGAATCCTCTGTACTATTTTTGTTGCAGTTTTAAATAGCGCAAACTCAAGCTCCTTTAAGGATTTATATTGTATATAACAGATTTCACAAACACAACGCAAGCACTGTGCAGGTGGGAGCTAATCGTATGCACAAGGCAAGCACTGTGCAGGTGAGAGCTAATCATAAGCACAACGCGAGCGCTGTGCAGGTGAGAGCTAATCGTGAGCACAACGCGAGCGCTGTGCAGGTGAGAGCTAATCGTGAGCACAACGCGAGCGCTGTGCAGGTGAGAGCTAATCGTGAGCACAACGCGAGCGCTGTGCAGGTGAGAGCTAATCGTGAGCACAACGCGAGCGCTGTGCAGGTGGGAGCTAATCGTAAGCACAACGCAAGCACTGTGCAGGTGGGAGCTAATTGTAAGCACAACGCAAGCACTGTGCAGGTGGGAGCTAATCATAAACTCAACGCGAGCGCTGTGCAGGTGAGAGCTAATCGTAAACTCAACGCGAGCGCTGTGCAGGTGGGAGCTAATCATAAACTCAACGCGAGCGCTGTGCAGGTGGGAGCTAATCGTAAGCACAACACGAGCGCTGTGCAGGTGAGAGCTAATCGTAAGCACAACGCGAGCGCTGTGCCGGTGAGAGCTAAAAATGGCAAAATAAAGAAGTAATACTATCACAAATGTGCCACCATATACCCCACAATTTGCCTTTTATTGCTGCATAATTTAGTCAACCCTGCTGCATAATTTGATTCTCCTCTGCCGCATAATTCCAGTGGCCCTGTATACAACCTAACACATATACTGTCAAATGCTGTTTTTTCAGTTTGTTGGAAATTAATAAAAACAGTTAAACAAAAAACTAAAATAACATGCTATGATATTTCCGAAGAGAATGGAAGGTGCAGTGGGCACAGGCAGGAACGGTGCAAGTATAATCAGTGCTTGGGAAAAATATATTTTTACTGCAGCACTGTCAGCCTTGTCCCGAGTAAAGTAGCAAATTTGCAGCTCCCATCTTCATTGCAAATAGTATGCAGCCGCTGCAGGTGGCACAATAAGGCAACGGCGTAACAGTGAAGATGTGCTTCACTACCAATGATTACAGTATTTTTTCAAAATAATCAACCCCCTCCTAACCCCAGTCAATAATGAACCTATGCATGTAAGCAGATGTGTCATTTATGTAATTATTTCAACTGATAGATGATGCAGTGTCGTTATCCATGCGCGATGCATCCAGTTACGCTAAATATTCATATGTGTGGGAGGGCGTTTGTTTGCCTGCAGTGGGTTGTACAACTGTGCCCTACGAAACTCAAAACATCCGTGACGGAATCTTCCAAAGAGATCCGCGGAGTTAGCAAACTTATTGAAGAAGCAGACGCTTATTCCATCTTCAGTTGGTTGCAAAGATTTTACCATCAGAGGGCATACAAAGGGGTTTAACAATAAAACTTCTAAAATACTGGAACACAGCTAAAAAAGGAGCGGTCCATACCTACAGCTGATAAATGTTTGTGTGGGCGTGTGCCATGTGAAATCCACATTCTTTATTATTTACCTTTCATGCTGTTTCCTTGTCGAGCTGCAGATCCTCAGAGAATGAAGCAAAATGTGGCCTTTCGTTGAGTGGGAGACAAACAGATGTGCCGAACATCTGTTTGCCATAGGGGAGTCGCTCTCCTGAAACATATTTATGTGACAGAAGTCCCTTTCTATCTTTTCAAGTTAAAATTAGGCTGTAAAAACCAGGTATCTGATCTGGGCTAAATATCAAACACTTGCTCTACCTGTTAGTGCTGAAATCTTGAAATGCGTGTAGTCACAGGGAGATTAGGTAAATAAGCACAAAACAAACACAGCGCTATGCTTGTTTACCTAATTTCCCCATGGCTGCATGTATTTCAAGCGTGCATGTTAAAGGCAATCTTGAAATGCGTGTAGCCATGGGCAGATTCCGTAAACAAGCACAGCACAAGCGCTGCACAAGATAAAAATAAGCAAAAGCACAGTGCTTTGCTTGTTTACCTAATCGCCCCGATTGGTTGCATGCATTTCAAGCGTGCATGTTAAAAGCAGTCTTGAAATGCGTGCAGTCACGGGCAGAAAATTATTTTTCCTTCTGATACATCGTTCAAACCACAGTTTCATTGCTTGCAGCCAGAATTAAGTATCCGTGCGTGTTTCCCAAAAAAGCATTCTTCCTGTCAATACAGCATTAAAAGCACAATTTCAGTACGTGCAGCCAGGCAAAGAATGGAATCCAAGCCTTAACGTAATAAAAGAAGTTCTAACCATAAGCAGATGAGAATGAGTAATTGGGCCTCGGGACACTGAAAGCACAGCCAAACAAGCACTGGTAAATGTAGAAAAAAGTGTGCTGCAGCCAATAGAAATGGAGGAAAAGTAAGCAGCAAGCACAAGAACTAATGAAAAGCAAGGGGGTGGGATGCAAGCCCTTTTAAAGATTTATATCAAATACAATAGATTTCACAAGCACAGTGCAAGTGATGTGCAGGCGGACATAACGTGATAGACATGAGGTCCATAGCAGGGTAGAGTTGGGATCATATTAGAAAAGATCAGGTGGCTGGTGAAAACTTATTACATCCATAGCAAGGGCTGGCACAAGGAAATGTAACAGTTGTAGGGCGTCATCTACTGGCGGCAGCAAGCAGCAGACACTGAAAGACAGCAGAAGTAGGTTGACATTATACAAAATTGGCACATATAGATGAAATAGATGAATGAAGGAATAGTTCCTATATAGCGCACTGCTACTCTAGGAGTGTCGAGCACTTCAGCAGTCAGAGACAAAAACAGTGGCATGGTTCTTCAGGAGTCCCACACACCCTATAGCTTGAATAAATAGGTTTTCAGCTCTTTCATGAATCTCATTTCCTCTGAGATAGATCTTAAATACCCAGGCATCTGATTTCACATGATTGCTGCCCTGATTGTCTGACTGTGAAAAAGAAAGCCCCTCTTCGTTGTTTTTTTTTTAAACATAGGACTGTGAGTAAGCCAGCATTACTGGAGTGCAGTGATCTCCCTGGTCTGTATTCCTTGATCCTGTCATTCGAGTATGCGGCCCCGTTGTTATGGAGGGCTTGATGTGTCAGTGTCAGAGCCTTATGCAAAATGTGCTTACTGACCAGTAACCAATGAAGCTTTTCACACAGCCGAGATACCGACACAAGCTTGGATATTTTATAAATTAGGTACACTGCCATGTTCTGAAGTACTTGTAGACGCTGAACCACATATTCAGGAATACCTAAGTACAGAACATTGACATAGTCTAACCTTGAGAGAATCCGTGTCCCGACTACAGTAACTTGTGCATATTAAGGCGGGAAGTTAACAAATTTGTTAAGCATGCAGCCAATCTAAAAGCATGATTTAACTACTGCTGCCACCTGGGCACTAAAAGATAGTTGAGAGTCAAACACAGTGCCCTGTTCTCTTGTAGGGATCTCCTTTGATAGCCATAAGCACTGAATAGTCCTGCACACGTGTGGGGACTCCAGGGCACTTCTTTACAATATACCTTCCTAAGTGTAATGTTCACCTTTCTTTGGGAAGGCCTGCAGAGTCACTTAAGAATGAAAACATGTTATGTAGCCTATAGGAACAGGATACATTGGCCCAATTCTTCATCTTACATAAAAACAAAAGTGGCCAGGAGAATGATATATATATATATATATATATATATATATATATATATATATATATATATATATATATATATATAAATATTTATATAATAACCTAGTGGTTGTTGCCACCAGGTAAAGTTAGGACCTAGTTTCTATAGAAAAAAGTTTTTTGTTTTACTATTAACTTTGGTGCCGCTTCACGAATCTTCATGAAATTTTCCCAAAAACTTTCGCGCTCACATCAGCTGCTGTGTGGAAAGCTTTGAGGGGGATCTATCCGGGCGGGGGAGGGGTTGAGAAGAAGGAGGGGTCCCAAAACACTTTTTCCCCATTCATTTTTCCATGGGGATTTTGAACAGCGATAGCGCCAAAACTACTGGACGGAATTACACCACATTTGGCAGAAAGGTAACTCTTGGACCAGAAAGAGCCCTTTTTAAGTCAATCATAGCAGCACACAAGCGCTGCTTTTCTCAACATGTAGTTATCTATTTGGGCTTTTAACCACGTCCACCTTACGCCCATCACGTTTACTCATTCGTGGGCTTGTCCTACAAAATACTTTGTAATCATTGGCAAATGCTTTATGTTTGTCCCTCCTTGAGGCGGTTTGGTTACTGCCTTGGCCATCGCCCCTGTTACCTGGCTAATTGCACCTTTGCCGATATGTTTGGATGCGAGCGAACTTCTTTTTCCTTTTGTGTGTCTCTTTTACACTCATGCTCATGGCGGCCGTTGGCTCACTTATGTGAAACTGTTTTACTTTTCATTTTCAATTTACATGGCAAGAAAAGTCCTGTTAGGAATTTACAATGCCATTAGCTCCAACTCGAGCAAATGTGAGACCCACTGCATTCCAAATGATTGTTGTTATTTGGTGTAAATCTGTTCAGTAACTTTTGGGAAATCAAAGGAAATCCAAATTTGTATATATAAGGACGCTGATCCATCACAAATCCAATGAGAAGCGCTGAGGCTCCGCATGACAGAAGGAAGCAATGTGTTTGGCTAGTCGCCACCTGTGGAGAAAGTTGTGACCGCAATCTTATCAACCGGTGCATGGCCCCAGGGGATAAAAATAGGAGCTGTAAATAATAGAAGTGGCCAGAGTAGAGGTACCCTGACCTGGTGAGGTTCACCAATGGATGTCTGAGGGACCCCTTATGCATTTGAAATGGTTCAAAAATATTTTTTTCCATGATTGTGGAGTCCTGACTCTGTTGTGGCCCCCCATGTAACGCTGCGACAGAGTTGCAAACCTTGGTGAAAACACAAAATACACATTCATACACATGCACTCGCTGACACACCCACAGAAACATAGAAATTCACTGAAAAAAACAAAGGTTATAGTGACGTTATAGTTAGGAAATAGAATTAAAAAAAACATAGAAGTTCACTGAAAAAAACAAAGGCCTAAGGGACGTTATAGTTAGGCTCACATTTTAAATGTAGAAACCAAAGAAATTCAGCAGTTGTAGTTAGAATTATCTAAAGTACCTATAACTCGTGCCCTAAGGTAACTATAACTTGCGCCCTCGCCATGCACTGCTAATTACCCCACAAATTATGGCACTCATGACATCTTTGATAACATCATTGGCATTATCAATGTAATATTTGCAGTGAAATTTATGACAAAAAAACTGTGCATGGCGGGGGCGCGAGTTATAGATACCTTAGGGCACGAGTTATAGTTACTGTAGGTAGCTGGCCTGGTGTGTGGTGGGTACCTATGGTACTTACACCTTATACCAGGTCAAGGGTTCCCCTATTAGTAGAGTGTAGTCAGTGTCCAGAAGCCAGGGTCTCTAGAGGTAGCTGTGAAGGAGCAGCCAAGGCTTATCTAGGGGACATGCAAAGCCTATGTAATACCACTTGTAGTCACACAGCACTTACACACATGAAAGGAACCACACAGTGTTACAAAAATAACTGTACTTTATTTTAGTGACACAATACCAGAATTACTAAAAAAGGCAATACTCCCTTAGGAGGTAAGTATACACACTAAACATGTACACTTGTAATCAGAAATAGGCATAGTAAACACATTAAATATGTACACTAGTAATCAGAAATAGGCATAGAAAAGTGTAGAAAACAATGCAAATGTAGTTCAACCATAGTGACCCTAAGGGGAGCCCAAACCATATACTAAAAAAATGGAATGCGAATACAGGTCTCCCACCCAGGTAAGTGGAATGTGTAGAGTGGAGCTGGGGGTACCAAAAAACAACAGAGGTAAGTAACACAACACCCCCCACTGACCAGGAAAGCAGGAGTAAATCACTGGAATTTTCCCAAACCACCCAAAAGGAAGGAAAAGAGGAAAAGAAGACACCCAGCAAGACTGGAAGAAGTCAGCGGTAGATTCCTGGAGAGGAAGACCTGTGGAGAGAGGGGACAAAGTACAAAAGTCACAGTGGAGTCCAGGAGGAATAGTACCCACGCAGCTGTACTTGCAGGAGTTGGTCATTGGTGATTAAGAACAGGTCAGCACTGCAGCCCAGAAGCCGGAAGGGAGTTCCTGAGGAATGCAGAAGATGTCCCACGCTGGAGTGAAGATTGCAGATGAGTGTCGGTACAGGAATTCCACACACAAGCCTTGGCAAAGGCAAATTCGCGGTTAGTGGAAAAGTGGTGCTGCCGGGGACCAGCAAGGCACAGGAGGACTCAAACCAAGAGAGGAGTCAGAGGGGACACTCGGCGACACAGAGAGCCCACAGGAGCAGAGGCAGCGCCCACAGGAGTCCCACAGGACGGGGACACAGGAGTTGCAGAAGGAGCCCACGCAGCACTACAGAAGAGGATCCCATGCCACAGGAGAACCACGCAGAAGGCTGTGCTTTGCGGGAAGGAGTGCTGGGGGCTGGAGCTGCACATAGCCTGAAGATCCCTTGGAGGAGATACCAACAAGCCCTGGCAGCTGCAAGAGACGCAGTGCACTGGGTGCTGTCCTGCATGGGAAGGCAAGGGCTTACCTCCACCAAAGTTGGACAGCTGGCAGGGAGGACCAAGAGAACTACTCCGGACCACCACCCGTGATGCAGCTCAGGAGGAGAAGAGATCCACGCAGCCAGCCGTCATTGCAGTAGGTGCCTGCGGATGGAGGGGAGTGACTCCTTCACTCCAAGGGAAATTCCTTCTTTCTTCTTCTGCAGGCTGAAGAGTTGCTGTCTTCTGAGGATGCACAGCCAGGGAAATGTTGCAAAGCTGGCAGGAGCCATTAAAACAAAGTTGCAGAAGAGTCTTCTTCGTGGATTGCAGCATTGTCAGTTCCTGGAGGGTCCAGTCGCAGTTCCAGTGGCCAGAAGTCGAAGTGGAGGTTGCAGAGGATTCCTGCTGGAGTCTTGCAAGCTGAATCTGAGGACCCACCCAAGAGGGAGACCCTAAATAGCCCTGGAAGGGGGACTGGGACTGGTCACCTAGCCAGGTGACCACCTATCAGGAGGGAGCACTGACGTCGCCTACGTGAACTGGCCACTCAGATGCTGCCAGAGGCCCCTGCATATCTTGGATTCAAGATGGCAGAATCAAGGGACCCTCTGAAGGAGCTCTGGGCACCACCCCTGGGTGGTGACGGACAGGGGAGTGGCCCCTCCCTTTTCCATTGTCCAGTTTCACACCAGAGCAGGGGCTGTAGGTCCCTGAACCAGTGCAGACTGGTTTATGCAAGGAGGGCACCAAATGTGCCCTTCAAAGCATACCAGTGGCTTGGGGAGGCTACCCCTCCCAAGCCATGTAACATCTAGTTACCCTCCTCTCCCAAAGGAAATCCTTTGTTCTGCCTTCTTGGACTTGAGCTGTTCAAGCAGCAGGAGGGCAGACTCCTGTCTGAGGGGCGGCAGAAGCTCGGGCTGCCCTGAAAACCCCGGATGGCCAGTAGGAGCAATGCTGAGGGTCCTCTAAGGAGCCCCTAGAGTGCATGGAATCATACTTCAAATACTGACAACAGTATTGGGATATGATTCCGACATATTTGATACCAAGAATGCCTAGGTTTGGAGTTACCATTATGTAGCTGGACATAGGTAGTGACCTATGTCCAGTACACATATAAAATGGCGTCCCCACAGTCATGCAGTCCAGGAAAATGGAGCTGGAGTTCGTGGGGGCACCTCTGCTAGTGCAGGGGTGCCCTCACACACAGGTACTTTTACCCTGCCCTCTGGGCTAGGAGGGACTGCCATAGGGGTGACTTACAGTGACCTGGTGCAGTGACCTGGTAGTGAAAGGGTGCATGCACCCTTTCACGCAGCTGCAATGGCAGGCCTGCAGAACACTTTGCATGGGCTCCCTATGGGTGGCATAATACATGCTGCAGCCCGTAGGGACCCACTCGTACCCGAATGCCCTGGGTACCATATACTAGGGACTTACATGGGGCACCAGTATGCCAAATGTGGGGTGAAAAAGATACAGGTTACAAGGGAGAGAGCATATTCACTGGGGTCCTGGTTAGCAGGATCCCAGTGAACAAAGTCAAACACACTGACAAAACAGGCAAAAAGTGGGGTCACCATGGTTGAAAGAGGCTACTTTCCTAAAGTTACTTTAGATAACACTAACTATAACAGGTGAATTTCTATGATTTTGTACGTTTAAAATGTGAGCCTAACTATAACGTCCCTGTATAGTCAAGATGTTTTGGTAAAAGAGCATGCATACCTTTCTCAAACCCTTTTTTGATAGAGTAGAGCGATGAAGTAAAGCAGGACGGTGTAGCCCCATAGGCTGTCATTATATGAGTTAAAAGTAAAGACTATGCATTTAAGGGCCCAGAGATCACTAGTATCCCATCATGCTTACAGGTGGCAGTTGCTTCAGGTCTTTTTTCAGGCTCCTACTGACAGGATCCTGGAGCATGGAGGTCAGCCTTTTTAGGCTTTTTCTAATCAAATGTTTCTAGTAGACGTTACCTTTATTCAACAGTTTTCATCTCTCCCTACCTTCTTCTGTTTTTCCCTGACAGAAAAGTGAGGTATTTTGTCAAAAACAATGCCTTCCTTATTTGACAGGTGACCAGCCTGGGGGAGAAAGAAGGCCAAAACAGACCCTGATGAAGTCTGCATCATCTGTCTTCTAACATCTCATGTTCTTGGCTCATGTCATCACTGAAGGAACTTTTCGCAATGCACCTTACGTGAAAGAGAGACGATTCGCCTCCATGGGACTGAGGAGAGATGGCAGCAACAACAGCAGGCTGTAGGTGAGACCTCCGAGTGAGGAAGGTCAGTCTTCAACCCTGGCTGTTTCATCAACCTCTGACGGACGTAGGAGGTCCAAAAAAGGGTTCCTGCTCAAAAACGACATAGGTCCCGGTCAAGGTGGTCAGTGTAATGGCAAGGTACGGCTCCTACCTGTTCGGCGTTGAGAGCTGGGTCGATGTCGAGAAAGCGATGTCGGTCAACGTCGAGGCAGTTCCAGTCGATGCGCAGGCTGGGGTCAATGTTGAGTAGTATCTCATTGTCAGAAAGGACTGCATCAACATTGAGGTGATGGCGGAGGTCGACATCGAGGAGCAAATCAACGTCAAGGCATCGTAGTAGATTGTCAACGTCAAGGAGTTTTTCGATGTCAAGTAGACACCAGGAGACAAGGAAGAAAAGGAGAACAATCTATTCATTTCTAGGTTCTCAATGTTTGAGAATGTATTCACTTTTTCCCATTGTAGTTTAATTTTCATCTCTGCCACCTACGCCTCCTCCTCCTCTGCCTCCACCAGCTCCATCACCACCATGACCTCGACGTTGCGTCCTGCCCCACCTCCATCACAACAGTCATCAACTCCTCGGACACCACCTACACTGGGAGCTCCCCTTCCAGCCAATTCCACCCATGGAGACTCCAATTCAAAGGAATAGGTCATGCTCCTGAATGCACCACTGCTTTCACCATCACCAATGCCATCATAGTTTTAGGAGCTCATCACATTCTCACACCGTTCTCACTGGCATCATGGCCCTCCAGATCACCATCTAGGTCTTACACAAGATCTCATCATAGATCTGGAGATAACTCTTCCACATCAACATAAGGCTATTCTCCAACCTTATCTGACTCACCACGGCCTCATATCTCCCCAGTGGAAGATATTGCAACCTTCCAAGAGGTTGTGGTACGAGGGGCGGCCAAACTTAGCATATGGATGTCAGTACCAACACCCTCCACATCAGTAATATTCAAGACAATACACAAACAAGCAGCCTCAATACCACAACTACCACTAGTCCCTTGCCTCCTAGAACTAGCTATGGAGCTGTTTCTGACACAGGCATCAGTTAAGTTTGCTCCGTCGAGGCTTCAAAAGAAGTACCTGCCTCTGGGTGAAGATCCTCTATCCCTCTCCACCAATCCTCCTCCAGACTCTGTGGTAATCCTAGCAGCTAAAAAACACTGCTCCACTTCTCCATCTGTTCCTCCTGATAAGGAGAGCAAGAAGCTGGACTCCGTAGGCCGCAAAGTGTGCAAGTGTTGCAACATCCATGAAGGCAGCCAGTGCTACCACTCTTTTGGGCAGATATGACAGAACCCTATGGGATTCCATCCAACATTTTGCTGAACATCTTCCCAAAGACAAAAGAGAAGATTTCATGGAGATAGTCAACAAGGGTGCAGTGGTCTCCAATCAGATCATAAGTGCAGCAGCACATTCATACCTTCCAGAAGCACATAAATACTGTCATGGAGTGGCCTTATTGGGACATGTGTTACTCTGCTCGACATCACTCAAACCAGAGTCTCAGCAATGGATCAAGAAGCTACCATTCTCAGGTTCCACTCTCTTTGGAAGTCACACCAATGATGAGATGGTATGAAAGAAAACTGAGATGGAAACCCTTTAAGCATTGGGTCTATAGAGACTAAAAGAACAGAGAAAATCTTTCCACCCCTACAAACACCACTTTTACCCTCAGAGGTTTAAAACCCTTCTATGGTACTCCGGTCAGTCTCCGCAACAACACCACAGAGCGTACCAACAACTGCATAAGCAGAAGATAGAATGCTGTCCTAACAGCCTGCTCAAGAGGGTAGACAGGCAACAACATCCAAGCCCTGAGTCCTTTCTTTCCCCTCTTCCGTTACCCACTTTTGTGGGGGAAAGTATTTCTCGTTATCTGGCAGAGTAGCAAAACATCATGCAAGATGCCTGGGTCCTGAATATTGTGCAAAATGGGTATTGTCTCAGGTTTACCAGGTCACCACGGTCCAATTTTCATCTCCCGTTGCTACAGTCAGAAGTCAACATCTTATTACAGAAGAAGGCAGTGGAAGCCATTCCTCACAGACAACAAGGGACAGGCATTTACTCCAGGTAATGACTGTTGAGAAAGAAAGACAAGAATGAATTCAGACCCATACTCGACCTCAAAGTAGCCAGCAAGTGGATTCGGTGAGAGAAGGTCCAGATGCTGGCATTACATCAAATCTATTCCCAATTACACCAGGGATGCTGGCTTTCCTCCATCGACCTTCAAGATGCATACTTTTATGGTCCAATCGCCAGAAAGCATCAAAAGTTCTTGTGGTTTTTGGTGGTGCATGACTATTACCAGTACACAGTACTTCCATTTGGCCTAAAGTCAGCACCAAGAACATTCTCAAAGTGCATGGCAGTTGTGGTGGCCCATCGCAGGAAGCACCGAATCTTCGTCTACTCATATCTCGACAATTGGCTCATAAAGGCGTCACCTTCTCAGGAAGACAAACATCATTACAGTTGGACCAGCAACCTCCTTCAATTAATAGGGCTTGATGTAAACCACAACAAGTCCACACCCACTCTGGTTCAGACTTTACATTACTTGGGAGCCTCCACAGTCACCTTGCAAGTAAAAGTGTGTCCTTCGGAGGAGGGACACGTATCGATCCTTCCGAAGTGTCACTCTCTCATGAAGGTATCTCATCCAACAGTGAGAGCAGTGTCCTCGCTTCTTTGCTTGATGGCCTCCTGCATCTTCCTCACTCCAAACGCTCACCTCCACATGCAGTCTCTCTAAAAATGCCTCACGGACCAGTGGGACCAACTAACGGGCAACTGGTAGGACAAGAGCAAGCTGTCGCTTTATGCAAAACAATCCCTAAAATGGTGGTGCTCTCTAGCCAATCTTCTGCAAGGGATGCCGTTCCACCAACAGGTCCCCTCTCAAACCAAAGTGACGGATGCATCAATACAAGAATGAGGAGCCCACATGGATCACCTCCAGATTCAGGGCATGTGGTCTCAGAGGGAGATGACCTATCACATCAATCTCCTCAAGTATCGCGTAGTTTACCTAGCGCCCAAGGCCTTTTGTCTGTCATTCACGACCTAGACCCTGCTTGTTCAGAAAGACTTTACAACCACCATGTACTACCTTAACAGGTTGGGGTAGGGGAGGAGGTCCAGACCCTTGTCATAGGAGGTCCAGGCGATTTGGAAGTAGCTCTTAACCAGGAACCTGAAGATCACAGCAACTCATCTCTCATTTGTCCAAAATGTTCAGGCAGATGCTCTCAGCAGAGTTCTGGAAGAAAATCACAAATGGGTCTTGCACGATGAGGTAGGTCAAAACATCTTCCAACTGTGGGGCACTCCAACCATTGTCTTGTTCACTACTGCAGAAAACAAAAATGCTGTGGCTTCGCCTCAAGTTACTTATAACAAGGGACACTGGGAAGTGCTGTATGGATTGAGTGGTCTGGCAAATTTCTTTCTGCCTTTCTGCAGATTCCCCCGATACCGGCAGTCCTCATCAAGCTGTCCCACTCAAGAGCCATGCTGATCCTCATAGTTCCAGAGTGGCCCCGGCAGTGGTGGGTCATGGACCTGCTTCACCGGTCAGAGCATCCACATCTCAAGCTGCCAAGCAGACCGGATCTTCTAACCAAATTTGGAGGCCATATGGTTCACCCCAATCGCTCCTCCTTGAATTTGGCTGCATGGCTCCTGAGCAGGTGCAATATGGACATTTGAACCTGCTACAAGACTGCATGGAGATCCTCAAGGAGACTAAGTGGCCTTACACCTGTTCCGATTATGCCTTCAAGTGGAAGAGATTTTGCATTTGGTGTTCCTCCAAGAACGTAGACTCTACAACTTGCCAAGAAGATGTCATTCTTCCATACCTTCTACACTTGGCTAAATCTGGCTTGCAATTCTCATCCATAAAGGTTTACCTAGCAGCTCTTACTGCTTAGAGAAAATGTCCTTCACAAACCTCTTCTTTCAGTGTTCCTGTAATAAAGGATTTTTTAGAAGGGGTTGAGAAGGTTTTCCCTCCCATTAGGCGTCCTTCACCTCCTTGGAAGCTTAACAAAGTCCTTTTACGACTAATGAAGAAACATTTTGAGCCAATTCACAAGGCTTCTCTGCAGCTTCTTTTTTGGAAAACAGCTTTCCTTGTAGTTCTAACATCAGCCTGTTGGGTTAGCGAGAGCCAAGCACTATGCTCTTGGGAAACATACAGTCTTCCACTCTAACAGAGAGGTCATGAGCACTCACCTTATCTCGTTGCCAACATTCTTTCAGAATCCCTTTACTCCAGCTGGGAGGACCCTTCATTCCTTAGATGTGAGGTGAGTTTTGAAATTCTATCTTGATAAGCCACGTGACATTCGCAGATCAAACCAACTCTTTATCAACTATGGACGAGTCTGTACAGGGTTAGCCACATCTAAATAGTCCATCTCCCAATGGATAGTTTCCTGTATCCTGTTGTGCTATAAAAAAGATAATAAGACTCTAACAGGTACACCAAAAGCTCACTCCAGTAGAGGTAAAGCGGCTACTGCAGCTCTAATGAGGAATATCCCTATAGCCTATATTTGCAAAGCAGCCACATGGAGATCTGTACACACATTCACCAAGCACCACTGCCTTGACTCAGATGCTAGGGCAGATGCTGAAGTAGGACAGTCGTCCCTTAGAAATCTATTTGCTTAAATGGCTAACTTCTCACTCATCTATTTTCTCCTCCGCTCTAATCAGGGATGGGCTTGCTACTCTATTCAGTCCTTATGACTATCAATGGAGATCCCATACAACTACCACCTGCTGAGCATGATGGGATACTAGTGCTCTCTAGGCCCTTAAAGGTGCAGGTTCTACTTTTAACTCATATAATGACAGGCTATGGGGCTACACTGTCCTACTTTATTTCATTATTTCATCTATTCACTCAATCAAAAAAGGGTTTGAGAAATGCGTCTATCTCAAACCCAAACGCTCTAACAGGACAGGAACAAAAAGGAGCACTCACAAGTATCGGGAATTCATTGTATTTGAAGGCAGACGCGTTTCGGTGTGAAGACACCTTTAACCTTTATCAATGCCAACTCCATGAAGAGTTTCAAACAGTCATTTAAACCATATTCAACTCGTTCTCATTGGGGATACATTGAGAGCAGACTATTTTTTGCCCATAAATCGTTTCACCAAAATGCTGCCATATTAAAACAATGTTTCCAAACTTTTACTAATCTCAGTCATAATGCAAAAGTATTTATGTACCATAATTTGCCGCATACCCATGACAATCAAGGAGTATGTTGGCTCAGTGTGTAGCTCTTTTACCCCAAAGAGGCCACCTCATGCAAACTCAAACTCCACTCCGCTACCCATCGGACAGCCACACATTGCCATAATGCTACATTCCATATCCGCACGTACCCAGAGGCAATCTATTTGGTAATGTCGACTTTGTGTCGGCAAATACGAGAATACCTCCAGGCTCGTAGCAGCTCAGGCAGTCTGTATAAATCACTGCACAAATGCCAACAAGAATCTGCTGAGCTCTTTGCAGACTGGGGGGCATATTTATACTCCGTTTGCGCCGGAATTGCGTTGTTTTTTTTGACGCAATTTCGACGCAAAACTAACTCCATATTTATACTTTGGCGTTAGACGCGTCTAGCGCCAAAGTCCATGGAGTTAGTGTCATTTTTTAGCGTGGACACCTACTTTGCGTTAATTATATGCAAGGTAGGCGTTCCCGTCTAAAAAATCGACTCCGAGGCATGTGCGTCGGATTTATACTCCCGGGCAAAAATCACGCCCGGGAGTGGGCGGGTCCAAAAAAATGACGTACGCCCGCTTTTGCGCCGTTTTTTAGAGCCTGCAAAAGGCAGGCGTTAAGGGACCTGTGGGCTCTGAAGGAGCCCAGAGGTGCCCTCCCATGCCCCCAGGGACACCCCCTGTCACCTTTGCCCACCCCAGGAGGACACCCAAGGATGGAGGGACCCATCCCAGGGACATTAAGGTAAGTTCAGGTAAGTGTTTTTTTTCAAATTTTTTTGTGGCATAGGGGGGCCTGATTTGTGCCCCCCTACATGCCACTATGCCCAATGACCATGCCCAGGGGACATAAGTCCCCTGGGCATGGCCATTGGGCAAGGGGGCATGACTCCTGTCTTTGCTAAGACAGGGGTAATTTCTATGGGGGTTGGGTGTCGAATTAAATGGCGCAAATCGGGTTGAGGCGAAAAAATGGCCTCAACCTGACTTGCCCCATTTCTTGACGCCCAATCTCCATTTTCCCCTACGCCGGCGCTGCCTGGTGTACGTCGTTTTTTTTAACGCACACCAGACGGCGCCGGCGGCTAACGCCGGCTAACGTCATTCAATAAATACGGCGCCCGCATGGTGCTTCAGAATGGCGTTAGCCGGCGCTAATTTTTTAGACGCAAAACTGGGTTAGCGCAGTTTTGCGTCAAAAAGTATAAATATGGGCCTGGGTATCTCCTGACGCGGTGATGTCCTCACATTGTTGTTTAAATCCAAACGCTCCAACTGAGCTAGCTGATACATTTAGGGGCTAAGACTTGATCCAGGGATGCTATAAAATCCCCTATGTGTCCCGGCGGGCGGTAGACCATCACCCCTGAGAGGGAATGCTTCGCTCGGGGAGAGATACTAAAACCAAGGGATTCTGTTCCCTTCTTTTCCTCTAGCTTAAACGTTTTGCAATCATATGCTTTCATCCTCCCTTTCCCTACGCTGTCTGTGTGAACACACACACAAGTATTGGGAATGGCAAGATGCAGATCTGTACATGAGTCCTCACTCCAGGATTTCAGTCATAAAGAGAGCATCCAAAGTACTCTCCTATAGCAAATTGTAAATGCCCAAGGCATGCTTATGTGGGGAATGTATGCTATTCAAGGCATACCTGATTCTGGCTTAGGCCTGATGTGCTATTGGGCTTCAGATTCAGGGGGTGTAGGCTTGGGGCCATCTGTTGCCAACCCGGCATAATGGGTGGTGCTGGCCTTGGTCAGGAGGCGGACAGATGCAGAAGGGGTTGCCCTAGTCGCGCCAGCAGTGTGCCCGCTGCGAATCTGCTCTGCAGCCATTAAGATATAGAAGCAGGGGAGGATTCCTCCTGCAGGTCGCTTCGGAGCACTAGTGCACATCTTGCCCCCCAAAAGGCGTTGCTTTGTGTCCCACTAGCTCCCCTTCTTCCGTGATCCCAGCCCAGACCCAGTTTTGTTGCCTGCCCACTGCATGTCTGAATTCCCACTAAATCCTTTTCTGAAAATTGCAGTGAAATTAAAAGAGACTTTACTGTGCAAAAAAGTGCAAGTCTCGATTATAAGGGAGTGGACAATTTAAAAAGATATTTCAGTGCATGTCACAAACGGATATTTCTGTGCAAATCAGCTTCAAATAAATTCAGTTAGTTTCCAATTAACGACAAAAGTCACGTACATTTCAGAAAATAATGCTGGAGAAGTGTTGCTGCAAATATTCCTTTTCTCCCTCAACTGTAGTTCGTTCACTGATGAACTGTGCTACAACGGGTTTGATAACAGTCAGGGCTTTAAGTGCTATGTAAAAAGAGGGGGGATATCTACAAGAGACGAGGCCTTGGTTATTAAGGCTTGGCCTAAATAAGTAAACTACATTTCTGTGATTTTGTTTTGTCTCCAAGTTTTCTGTTATTCCATCCAAATATATAACACAATAACTGACATATACCTAAAACAAGCCATGACCATTGGCTTTGTCATTGATTGTAAGTCACTTTTAAATATGTTAGAAATAATTAATATTGAAAATGTTTCAATTCTGAAATTGTTAAACCGAATTGAACATTACTGAGGCCTGTGAACAGGGTAGTGGTCTTCAGAATGTCCCAATCACTCTTGTTATGGTCAGTCTGTGTTAGATATGAACGCCCTTTTCTTACCACATCTCGTCCCTCTGCATATCTTACATCTCAGGTCTTTCCAAAAGGCACCTGTTAGAAATAGGGTCTCTAGTTGGCAGGCAGTTTACAACCTGTCCAAGTAGGGACCCTCACTCTAGTCAGGGTAAGAGAGTCACACACCTAAGATAAGCCCTGCTCACCCCCTTTGTAGCTTGGCTCAAGTAGTCAGGCTTATCTCTGAGGCACTATGTAAAGTATTTGCATACACACACAGTAACATCACCACAAAAGTACTGCACACCAGTTTAGAATTTTTTTTAGAAAAATAGTCAAAATGTATCTGAGTAAAAGAAGACCAAAACAAGAATTATCCAACAAATACAAGTAAAGATATCACTTTTTAAAGGTTTAAATGAGTCTTAATCTATAGGAATCAATGGCTGTATCTTGTTAACGCACAGTACCTGGGATGCATCAAAAACAAAGACTATGTGACCAGCAAAGGAGGTGTGGCGCTGGAAAAGCAAAGCGATGCGTTGGTTCCTTACTGCACAAGGGAGGTGATGCATTGGTTCCTTACTGGCAGGGGAGGTGATGCGTCAATTCTCTCCTTGAAGGAAAGGCGATGCGTCGGTTCCTTACTGTCAGGGGAGGTAATGTGTAGGGTCTCTCCTTGCAGGAGAGACGATGTGTCGGTTTGCGGTCACGCAGCCTTAGTTCCTTAGGATCGATGAGAAAGTGATGTCCAAGGACGAGGCGTGGAAAATCCATATGCACTGTGATGATGTGGCTGCAGAGGAAAAGGCGCTGTGTCAATCCAACAGGCGCCACGTCGATTCGTCCACAGCAGGACAGGCGCTGTGTTGATTTCTTCAACCACAAGACAGGCGTTGTGTTGATTTTCAGCCGTGGCTCTCTGATGCATGGATTTTCTTCCTCAGGGCACCAGTTTCCACTTCCAAGGGCTAAGGGACTAAATTTGGCAGGACTCTCAGCAGAAGAGCCCAGGCACTGGTAGATCAAGTCTTTGATGTCCCTGAGAACTTTTAACAGGAGGCAAGCTCAGTTCAAGCTCTTGGAGGACCTTTGGAAGCAGGATGTAGAACGCAAAGTCCAGTCCTTTCGCTCCCAGGACAGAAGCAGCAGGCCAGCACAGCAAAGCAACAGGCAGAGTGGCAGTCCCTCCTACAGCATCCAGCTCTTCTTCCTAACAGAATTTTCTCAGTCCAGAAGTGTTCTACAGCTGTAGTCTCAGAGGTCCAATACTTATACTCCTTTCTGTCTTTGAAGTAGGCAAACCTGAAAGGAAAGTCTTTGTAGTGCACAAGACCCTGCCTTTCCTGCCCTGGCCCCAGACGCACTCCAGCGGGTTGTAGACTGCTTTTTGGGAGGACAGGCACAGACCTATTCAGGTGCAAGTGTCAGCTCCTCCCACCACTCTAGCCCAGGAAGACCCTTCAGGATATGTAGGGTACACCTCAGCTCCCTTTGTATGTCTCTCTAGAGTGAATTCACAAATAGCCCAGCTGTCATCCTGACCCAGATGTGTATTCCAACAGAAAGGCAGAGGCACAGAATGGTTAGGCAAGAAATGGCCACTTTCTAAAAGTGGTATTTTCAAACTTACAATCTAAAAACCAACTTCAACAAAAGATATATTTTAAATTGTGAGTTCAGAGATCCTAAACTCTTACACTTACACTTAAAAGATATTTCAAGGCAAGCCCTGTGTTACCCTATGGCTGAAATAGGGCTTGCAATATTGAAAAACAAATTTAGCAGTATTTCACTATCAGAACATGTAAAACATACCAGCACATGTCCTACCTTACAGGGCTACACCTGTGGGTGGCACAATCGGTGCTGCAGGCCCACTAGCAGCATTGATTTACAGGTCCTGGGCACACATAGTGCACTTTACTAGGGACTTACTAGTAAATCAAACATGCCAATCATGCCTAAACTAATCAGCAAGACAGGGAGCACTTGCACTTTAGCACTGGTCAGCAGTGGTAAAGGGCCCAGAGTCCTAAAACCAGCATAAACAAAATTCAGCACAGGATCAAAAACAGGAGGTCAGAAGCCAAAAAGCCAGGGGAAATCACGGCAAGAGCTGACAGGTCTAACAAGCAGCCTCTTTTCACTCTCTCCTGAATACACTTCATCGTATCTCCTTCACTTTAGCCCTCAGAAACGCACAACACACTCACTCATCTATAAGCACTGCATTTTCTTTTACTTTCGCCTTGTCAATATTTTGACTTCTGGGTTCCTCCTGAACACACATTTCCACAGAATCGTAACTGCAACTGGAATGCATCACCACTGCTATGTGTGCTCTGCAGAGAGACCAAGCATCGATGACCATGTACTCTGAACACCATTTTTCCCATTGACAGGCACTATGATAAACTATACAAAAGAAGTAGGTAGCACAAACAAATACAGAAACCCAACGTCCTGGAAATAGCAGGAACTCTTGGGGAGTGAAAGATGAAGTAAAATGTAAACCTGAACTAAATCGCTGACATGGATTACCTTAACTTTTTGTACATTCATTTTTCAAAAACTGATCAGTGTTTTTTGCTAGTAGAGATAAGGAGATGGATAGAGGGCTCAATAAGGACCCTTTTCAGGATCTTTATTTATTTTCTTCTGGGTCTGAGACCCAAAGGGATCCAATCCACTCAAAGCCCTGATAGCAATTCTAATGATGCTTATGCCACCAAGCTCCAGCATCCAATCAGTGATTGTCTTTTGGAAACAGTTACTTCTCCTGCACATTACACCCTTTTTCTTGACCCTTTTTATTTACTCACTAAAAATATTTTTTGGGTTTACACAACATATTTTTAGCTATAGAGCAATAAGTAACAGCCATCATCTATAGTGATTATTTGATGTTTTGGGAAAACATTCTTATGTATCCTGTTTGCATTGTTTAATATCCTAGAGACCAATTCGTTTCCCAGCAGCCTCAGTGCTAGCTACTTCACTAGATTCTCAACCAAGAGATCAGTATTTGACCTCATCACACAACCACTAAAGAGCTTGAAACACAACAGATCTTTTTAAAGCTGTTGTACCCTCTGCTACTCGGCTCATGCCTAATGCTCCAGATATGTAATCACAAATCCTTTACTCCAGCCTCCTCAGATGGCTACCTCTGGAACCCAGAACTACTTACAGGGCAGCGGTAAACACCTACGAAGCTATCTGAGCCAAAATCCAAAATTCTCCAGAGGGATGAGAGCAGGTTTGTTAATCTCAGCTATGTATTTAAACTCTTCACTTCAGAAAGAAACATATCTGCAGTCGATCATCCTCTGGCATCAGCCACGTTTCTTCTGAAGACATTTATCCGCTCATGGTTCTCTCACTACCTATCACAACCTGTCACTTACCCATGACTCTAATTCACATCTATCTACTATAACTAAACTAAGATAATTTTTAAACTATCAAGATAACTCAGACTTCTGTTTCATCATCATATTTCCTCTGTTGTGTTTCCTATTGGACTCTATCTCTCTTTTATACTAAAAGTACGCCCTTTGGTTATTGTTACCCAACTGAATGATACTCATTTAATTGACCTCAGAATCATGAAAGTGGACCCACATGGATTTGAACCTGTGACCGTGACATCAAACACAGATTTGTGGAGTGAATAAATTAGTCGACTGAGTCAGCAGACCAGGATGATGCTGTTTCATTAACATAAGTTTTGTTCTTCAGATCTAATTTTTACTATGTTCATCTTTCTCCTGTTAATGCTTCATGGTCACAGCTCTTTTCATATGACTGAATTGTACTTTTATACTCTATCAAAACCTACAAATAAATGAACAAGACAACATGGAAGGATACATCCTGTAGGTTGACCATCTGGCGGCAGGACTCCATGCTGAAGCCATCCGTCTTCAATCCCTTGTCTACGTGGTAAAGGTCAGCGTTAGTACTATTTCCGCAAAACCTACCTGCATGTCAGCCTGACAAAGTCAATACCTGCTATACTTTTTAATGCTCAAAGAACTGCACAAAAGGAACCAATGGACAAAGACTCAGGCTTGGCAGACATGGCCAAAAGCAGACAGCAGATCTAGAAGACATGCAACCTAGAGGGGAGCGGAGCAGGTGTCTCCAGTTGGAGGGAAGGGAGGCAGGCGCACGCTACAATTAGATGGCATGAGAATAATAACAGAAGCAAATATTGGCCATTGGACAATGGTGAACCATCATTTCAATGCGGACTTCAATTATACATTTGTGAAGTACATTTTTAAATTGTGTTTTTTATGGTTTGCCGTGGGGACATTCCAATTACACCTCTGCCCTATTCAACCTCATTTCACACACCCAGACACATGTCTGATCCTGTCTGTCCCATCTCCCAAGTGCCAGATGCTCCCTTCTCTAGCTCTGATGCATGGTGCCTATCTTCACATCCTTGCATACAATACCCTTATCCACAGCATAATGCACCCCGTTTCCTCTCACCATCCCCATATATCCACGTAGGGTACTCCCCGCTCAGCCTTGTGATCTGGGACTTACAAAGCACAAAGGTAGCTGGCAAGCTACATAGCGCTGTACATGTTTGAACCTTCTTCTTGCCACCTGCCAAGGCCTCTAACTTCCTGCTTCTGTTCCACATGTGTTAGATACTCGAAGGAAGAAACCGACCTCACGACAGCTGCGGGGCTCCATACTTACATTTACTCACAAAATTGTTGAGAATGGTCCGGAGTTCAGAGACACTGATCTCGTTGTCCTGAGGGAGAAGCAGAGGAAGATGAGTGAGCCTCTCTCTCTTCATTGTTCAGTGGCCGCTGCACCCACCTACCAGACATGCAGGGTCTTATAATCATGTACAACCTCTTGAAACAGCACTGACTACTAGGGCTAAGCCATTCTGATGTAATTGATAGATCACTTCATTGCTGGGTTCCTTATTTCATAGTGGAACTCCTTGGGTGCATCGGGTATGCCCAGACAGGGTACCGCAAATCACTATGGGTCCCGCAGCCGCACTACCCTAACAAGGCCGAATAGAGCTGAAACATGTCTGGGGCCGACTGTGCTCCCAGCCAGAAGTGGTAAAGCTGGACTGCTCCTGTTCGAACAGGACCAAAAGGCTGACATCCATAAGCCTTGGCTCTGTAATGGCACAGCAAGCAAACAAAATAACATACTGGAAAGCAGCCCAAATCAAAGTATAAATTATTTTAGGCATTCCACCCATCACGTTGCAGTTTTTCTCAGTGAAAGGAAGACAGTAAAGGGGCAATCTCTGCTGCCCCAACATGTGCATAGCAAGACCTTCTCAGGAGTGAAGATCTTGTCTATACCACAACACAAAGCTGAAGGTGATCTGTTCATCATCTTCAATCAATTCGGGATCTGATGCCTGATGACGTTACTTCTTGGAAAAAAAACACAGTTCTCCTGCCTCCTCTCACAGAAATTGACTTGGGGAAATGCAGGGTTTCAAACAACAATTCTGTGAAATAAAGATCTCCCTTAAAGACACAGGTTGGTCTCATTGTAACAACTCCACATTTATGGTTCTAACATCATTGCTCCAACGCCTCTCAGAGTGCGTTGCTACAATGTGATGTTTCATCCACTAGAGTCCATGCATTGACCTGGAAAAGACCAGTCTAAACTGGCCCAAGCCTGAGGAGTAAAGGCCACTCTGCTGCTAGTGGCTGTTTGTTGCAGCATCCTTTGTCCTTCATCTCTTGCTAATCTATTGCCTCCGGTACATTACCTAAAAATTTCCTCCCCAGAAATCCCCCTTTTCGCCTTAATTTGTTACCCGCCCTATTTTACTTAAAGGTTACATTTAAGCTATGTCATATAAATTACATCTGATGATATAATGTCAGATATTGATGAGGCGATGTACAAGGGAGGACCTTGCCAGCAGGAAGGGCAGGGCACTATGTCAGTATACCTAGTGACCATGATGGCAGCAGTGAGTCAGTATACCCAATAACCATGATGACACTAGAAACAACATCCAGAGTTCCAGCAGTATCCCGTTGCACAAATAGATGCTGCCTACAGGATAGGCTATGCCATGGTTCCCTTGTGACATAGACGCAGAGCTAGGACGTTGTCTCCAGGCCTTAAATACACATACTGATAGGATGTCACCCCACAGCTCCACCAGACATGTACCATCAGGAACTTCTTTACAGTTTCCCTTTGAAACAGCATTGTGTATCCACTTCTCAGTGTGACAGCATTGGCATGCTGGTTGCTAAGAAATCTCCTTATGCTTCTTAAGACTACCTCTATCGGCTAATGGGGGAGTCTTGTAAATATACCAGGCCAAAGGTCTTTCCCATGGATCTAAGGCTTTTATTATTGACTTTTTCATGAGACATTAACTTGCATTGAAATCTTTTCCTCCCAACTGTTGTACTGTGCCTCTATCGAAAAAAGCAACCGAGCACCCACACAGAAAGCATGAGTTTGACTACAATAAGAAAAACATTCCCTTTCCCTTAAGCATCATTCAAAGTGTAAGAACTAGTAACCAACCCACCTTTCCAGCCATCTGTTCAAATATGTTGCGAAAAGAAACCTCCACGTCATCTTCTGAAATTTCATCCTGTAAAAAATAAGAAAGGTGATATGAAGCCTCAAACTCACCAGCAGCGAAAGACTGCAGGGACATTACTGCGTTTGGCTTGAGCACCTGTGATCAGGTGGCATGCAGTGAGTGCCCCATTCACTGTGGTGTCCAGCCCAGTAGGATGTCCTATTCAATGCCCCTTCAGTGGACCTGTGAACATGTACGTATACACAGATCATACTTTCTACAGAATACAAGTCTCTAAACGTTGCTTCATTTTCCAGACAGTACCCCTTTCTTTATATGGTTCTCTTTCATTGCCTGCACCCACCACTTTCATTGCCTCTCCTTGACTTTTCTGCCATGAAGTACCACAGCCTTTCATTGAAACCTCACAATGTCACTGATACTTGCACAAATAAATACCACTACCTCTCCTTAGATCCTTCTATGAAATACCAAATCCCATCTCCAGAACCTCCTGTGGATTACCACTGCCCACCTTTATCATCTTGCATGGAATACCCCTGCTCCCTCTCCCAAAATTTCTATAAAGTATTGATATTCTCCTGGGAACCTCCTATGGAACACCACTGCTTTAGAACATCCTATGAAAAGCTACTGCCACATTCAGGAGCCACCTCTTTTGAAATATCACTGCCTCTGTTTGGAGCTGCTTATGGAATACCTCTTCCCTCCTTCCTACGAAACGCCGGAACCTCCTAAAGAACTTATCCATCTCCTTAGAAGCTCCTATGAAATACCACTGCCCCTCTATAGAAATAACTAGGAAACACCACAGCCCCTCTCTGGAACCTCCTATAAAACACCACCGCCACTCCCTGGAAACAACAAGGAGTCGCAACTGCCCCTCTCTGGAACTTCCTATGGAATACCACTGCCCCTCTCCGGAAATCCTATGAAACACTTCTGCCCCTCTCCAGAGACTCCAAGGAAATACCACTGCCCCCCTCTTGAACTTCTATGCAGTACCACTGCACTTCAGCTGAGCGTGCTGTGGAGTACCATCACCTCACTGCCTCTCCCCAGCACTCTGCTCTTCACAATGATTTTATGAGGCACCCTTTTCTTAATAAGGCTCTATAATCAAACACCTATAATAACAATCCACATTCCAAGGTCTGGCCATGAACATAACAGGCATAGTGTACCATCAAGCAATGCCACCAAAATATGTTAGGCCTGGAGTTAGAACAGTAAGTTACCCCAGTCCTAGAATAAGTGGAAAGAGCTTTTTACAGAGATTTCAGAGTTGCTTGCATGCTACACCTCAAACATTTTAAATATATACTACAGAAAATTGATTCTATCTTAAACCAATGGTGTCTTCAAAACAAAGAAGAGGATTTTTTAAGTCTATTACACTTAATGTAAACGATTTAAAACCATTTAGAGACAATTTGTGTGCCATAAAGGGGAAGAAGGCATATAATATGCAACCATATCATCTAACAGATCTGAATTTTGGGGTGGGGGGAGGGAGGAATTAACATGTTTAGATTTTTGAGTAGGGGCATATGATGCCACAGCTCTCTGAGTCGAATTACTTCACTTTTTGTTTTAAATGAACTTTTTGTTTCAAATTCATTGCTCTGTACCTCCACCAGCCACCAATTTGAAGGTTCAATTTCAGGGCCGGCTTTAACCCTGGTGGCGCCCTTCTTCAACAATCTTTTTGGTGCTCCATCTAACCCCAATAACCATCGCCTCGGATTCAAACACTTTCATCTGGCAAAAGTGCCCCTCATCTCTCCATAGCCTCCCTCTCACACACATTTCATTTGTTTTAAGGCGCTGGTAAAGGCTGGGTTTAATAATACACTCATCTTTCCAGATAAAATACAGATCTGTTCTTTGAGGCAGGCATATTAACCCTCTGAGCTACTTTATGGCGAGTCAAAACTGCCAGTGGACAAAACTCGATCTCTCTCTAGCAGGAAGATTAATCACAAACAGTTATCATGACATTTTTATTGTTGCCTGATAACTGGATGCACAAGGAAATCTGCTTCAAGTGTTTTTACATTGTAAGTTATTGCTAAATACAGCGCCCCCTCCCTCTTGAGGTTAGCGCCCCTCCTTTAGGTCAGACCCCAGTGCGGCCGCACAAGTCGCACCCACCTAAAACCGTCCCTATTCAATTTATTGCTCATTTCAAATCCCCCCCGCCTCCATACCAAAGGGTCGGTGCTTCTCTCCCATCCTGAAAACAGGTTTACTTACTCCTTCTCTTAGCAGGGGTAAATCTACAGCCATTTGCAGAGTATAAAACTATGTGGAACAATTTTGTAAACACCCACACACAGACAAATTTGTAGTTCCACTTTTAGCAGGAGATCCCCGAAACTCTGGAATGCCCACAAATCCACCCGTCACTGGATTTTCTCCTGTGGAAAATTCCACATAGTGGTTGAGTTTTCTAGGTGAGGAAATCCGTTTACAAGTGCAGGACGGTTCCCTTTGAGAATCAATCAATATAACAACATTGAAAGTGTTTTATATAAAATTTGGATCCTGTTCGACTACAGCGTTTTACAGCATTTTATAAATTAACTCTTATCTTCGCGCTCATTGACATTGTGTAAAATAAGAAGTATGATGCTTTCTTTGTAAAAAACAAAAAAACAAAAAGAAAACAAAATGTTATTTCCGTCTGACCGTAAATATCAAGTGCAGGTCGCGATTACTGTGCTGGATGTTTGCGCAGTCAGTGTTGCCAGATTTGAAAAGCCTTCTAAAGCCCAAGGCTGTTGAACGACTGTAGGAAAGTACCATCTTGCCTGGCATGTTACCCCCATATTTCACTGTATATATGTTGTTTTAGTGTATGTGTCACTGGGACCCTGCCAGCCAGGGCCCCAGTGCTCATAAGTGTGCCCTGTATGCGTTCCCTGTGTGATGACTAACTGTCTCACTGAGGCTCTGCTAACCAGAACCTCAGTGGTTATGCTCTCTCTTTGCTTTCCAAATTGTCACTAACAGGCTAGTGACCAATTTCACCAATTCACATTGGCATACTGGAACACCCTTATAATTCCCTAGTATATGGTACTGAGGTACCCAGGGTATTGGGGTTCCAGGAGATCCCTATGGGCTGCAGCATTTCTTTTGCCACCCATAGGGAGCTCTAACAATTCTTACACAGGCCTGCCACTGCAGCCTGAGTGAAATAACGTCCACGTTATTTCACAGCCATTTACCACTGCACTTAAGTAACTTATAAGTCACCTATATTTCTCACCTTTACCTGGTAAAGGTTCGGTGCTAAGTTACTTAGTGTGTGGGCACCCTGGCACTAGCCAAGGTGCCCCCACATCGTTCAGGGCAAATTCCCCGGACTTTGTGAGTGCGGGGACACCATTACACGCGTGCACTGGACATAGGTCACTACCTATGTACAGCGTCACAATGGTAACTCCGAACATGGCCATGTAACATGTCTAAGATCATGGAATTGCCACCCCAATGCCATCCTGGCATTGGGGAGACAATTCCATGATCCCCCGAGTCTCTAGCACAGACCCGGGTACTGCCAAACTACCTTTCCCGGGGTTTCACTGCAGCTGCTGCTGCTGCCAACCCCTCAGACAGGTTTCTGCCCTTCTGGGGTCCAGCCAGGCTTGGCCCAGGAAGGCAGAACAAAGGACTTCCTCAGAGAGAGGGTGTTACACCCTCTCCCTTTGGAAAAAGGTGTCAGGGCTGGGGAGGAGTAGCCTCCCCCAGCCTCTGGAAATGCTTTGATGGGCACAGATGGTGCCCATCTCTGCATAAGCCAGTCTACACCGGTTCAGGGATCCCCCAGCCCTGCTCTGGCGCGAAACTGGACAAAGGAAAGGGGAGTGACCACTCCCCTGACCTGCACCTCCCCTGGGAGGTGCCCAGAGCTCCTCCAGTGTGCTCCAGACCTCTGCCATCTTGGAAACAGAGGTGCTGCTGGCACACTGGACTGCTCTGAGTGGCCAGTGCCAGCAGGTGACGTCAGTGACTCCTTCTGATAGGCTCTTACCTGTGTTGCTAGCCTATCCTCCTTCCTAGGTAGCCAAACCTCCTTTTCTGGCTATTTAGGGTCTCTGCTTTGGGGAATTCTTTAGATAACGAATGCAAGAGCTCATCAGAGTTCCTCTGCATCTCTCTCTTCACCTTCTGCCAAGGAATCGACCGCTGACTGCTCAGGAAGCCTGCAAAACCACAACAAAGTAGCAAAGACGACTACTGCAATCTTGTATCGCTGATCCTGCCGCCTTCTCGACTGTGGGGGTAGTCTGCCTCCTCTCTGCACTAGAAGCTCTGAAGAAATCTCCAGTGGTCGACGGAATCTTCCCCCTGCAACCGCAGGCAACAAAAGACTGCATCACCGGTCCTCTGGGTCCCCTCTCAGCACGACGAGCGTGGTCCCTGGAACCCAGCAACTCTGTCCAAGTGACTCCCACAGTCCAGTGACTCTTCAGTCCATGTTTGGTGGAGGTAAGTCCTTGCCTCCCCGCGCTAGACTGCATTGCGGGTACCACGTGATTTGCAGCTGCTCCGGCTGCTGTGCACTCTTCCAGGATTTCCTTTGTGCACAGCCAAGCCTGGGCCCCCGACACTCTAACCTGCAGTGCACAACCTCCTGAGTTGTCCTCCGGCGTTGTGGGAACTTCTTTTGTGACTTTGGGTGAGCTCCGGTTCACTCCTCTTCGTAGTGCCTGTTCCAGCACTTCTGAGGGTGCTGCCTGCTTTGTGAGGGCTCCCTATATTGCTGGGCGCCCCCTCTGTCTCCTCACGCAATTGGCGACATCCTGGTCCCTCATGGGCCACAGCAGCATCCAAAAACCCTAACCGCGACCCTTGCAGCTAGCAAGGCTTGTTTGCGGTCTTTCTGCGTGGGAACACCTCTGCAAGCTTCTTCACGACGTGGGACATCCATCCTCCAAAGGGGAAATTTCTAGCCCTCTTCGTTCTTGTAGAATCCACAGCTTCTACCATCCGGTGGCAGCTTCTTTGCACCCTCAGCTGGCATTTCCTGGGCATCTGCCCAATCTCGACTTTGTCACGACTCTTGGAATTGGTCCCCTTGTTCCACAGGTACTCTCGTCCGGAAATCCACTTTGGTTGCATTGCTGGTGTTGTTCTTCCTTGCAGAATTCCCCTATCACGACTTCTGTGCTCTCTGGGGAATATAGGTGCACTTTACACCTACTTTTCAGGGTCTTGGGGTGGGCTATTTTTCTAACCCTCACTGTTTTCTTACAGTCCCAGCGACCCTCTACAAGCTCACATAGGTTTGGGGTCCATACGTTATTCGCATTCCACTTTTGGAGTATATGGTTTGTGTTGCCCCTATACCTATGTGCTCCTATTGCAATCTACTGTAACTTTACATTGCTTGCATTACTTCCTTTTGCTATTACTGCATATTTTTGGTATTGTGTACATATATCTTGTGTATATTTGGCATTCTCATACTGAGGGTACTCACTGAGATACTTTTGGCATATTGTCATAAAAATAAAGTACCTTTATTTTTAGTATATCTGTGTATTGTGTTTTCTTATGATATTGTGCATATGACACCAGTGGTATAGTAGGAGGTTTGCATGTCTCCTAGTTCAGCCTAAGCTGCTCTGCTATAGCTACCTTCTATCAGCCTAAGCTGCTAGAAACACCTCTTCTACACTTATAAGGGATAACTGGACCTGGTACAGAGTGTAAGTACCCCTTGGTACCCACTACAAGCCAGGCCAGCCTCCTACAACGACCAGCCCAAAGTAAGCCCAAATGAACCAGTCCTAGACCAAAAAGTAGCCTAAACTTTAAACACTGAAATAATGCAATCGTAGGCTGAAGCAAACATTTCCTACCAGGTGCCAGAATACAGTGACCCAAACTCTGTGAACTTAAACTTAAATTATTGGTAAAGGCGAGTGTTTTGTGTCAAATGCAAGCAATGGCTACGCTGAGCAGAGCATGACAAGAAGTGATGTAAATAATTTAGGCACTAAGATCACGAACAGAACCATGCAGTTGTTGGAGTGTGTAGTTTTAAAAACAATATTAATACGAAGCTTGGAATATAATGTGTGATAAAGCTGCATAGAAATGTGTTAACATAGAAAAATAATGCACACATCTAAAATGTGCCCACAAGGAGTGGCTACCAGTGTACATGAAGATTAATGAAACAACTTATTAAGGATGAAGTATTATGCAATAATGTTTGAATTTGTACTAATATCTTATACTTTAGGTTATATGTTAAGAGTTTGCTTTATTACTTAAAATGGGTTTAAGTTAACAAGAGCTTGGGCCTAGCTGCCTGGGATCATATTTGAATTGCTTTTTCTAACGTTGAGTGGTTTGTTTTGCTGAAGGACACGAAGCTGTACTTTTCCAGAAGTTATGTGTGTGTAACCGTAGTAAATTCTTTCTCATGAGAATCGACTTGCTCAAGGCGATGTTCTTGCTAAATGCAACAGTGTAATTTGTAACAGGTGCAAGGTTAACTTTCTTAGGCAAAGACAATGAAGACACTGACTGAAGCGCGAAGTGTATCATTTTCTACCTGACATTCCAGCCGTTGAAGACGTCAATAACCTGGACCAATCCGTGACATGAGAACTGCAAATTGAGGAAAATTCTAGCAGGGGACTTACCTTGCAATTGAATAGAGATATGAATGCACCAAAAATTATCCAATGAGGAATTAGGGAATAGTTAGACACTTTTGATTTAACGGCGTGACCCAAGGAGAAGACAGAACATTCTACCATTCTTTAGAGACATTGCCACTTATTCTTTTGCTATGAGACTTTGCTAAAGACTTTTGCCAGTGGCCAAACTTTAGTTCAGTTCTGACCCCTTCTGAACCATCTTCTACCCATCTTGCTCGATATTATCTTCTCCTCCATATGAGGGAACTAATCTGTTCCTTAGTTATGCTATCTTGAGACTTTGCCCCGTCCTACTTTGCTGATGCTGATGAACTGATGTCCTGAGGACGAAGAGATGCTGCTTGCTGATCTGTTGGATTGGTAACTATCTGATGCAAATTGCAATTGTCTGTTTGCCTTTCCTTTCTAGGTACCAACTGCTCTTTTGATAGATGCCTTAGTCTAGATGTTTTCTAAATTTGTGTTCACTAAAATGTTTTGCATGAAGCCCAGCATGCTAATGCTAATTCGAGGTTAGTTAAGGCGTTCACTAACATCTGATGCAAATAGACAAATGACTGAGTTCTTGCTTTGTTGAATCATGTACTAATGAGATTCTGCCAAGTTGATTCATATTAATGATGTGCTTAAATTCTGAATGATCATAACCTATGCATTGATTAAGTTGTGTTCTGATTGCCAAATAATAGTGGTTTTGATGTGCTTATTGCTATTGAGATTAATAAACATGATATTAGATTGTAACAAATAGGGAAATAAATATCCTAACACTTAACTAAACTGGTGTGAATATTCATGACTGAAAGGTCATGGGGTGTTCGTTCATTGATCCTTATTGATTGTTTATTGATTAGTCTTATTAATTTGTATATTTATCTGTGGGTTGATTATGTCAAGAAAATATTTCGTACTGGGAAGTCTCTAAACGTGGTCCAAAGGTTTATCGACCTTAACGAGTCTCCTTGTAAGTTCACTTATTAAGGCTCTGACGCGCTAACAGTTTTTGGTAGCAGTGCGGATGGTTTGGGACCCCAGTACGAAGGGTCAACAGTTTTGACAGAGATTGATGAATTTGGTCCTTTGAGGTTTTGGTACGGATGGTACAAAGTGAAGTGGGTTGGTGGTAGCCAAGGTGTGCAGAAAAATTAGGTTTTTGTGTTTCTTTTTTCTTTTAAATGATGCAAATTGCAGAGATGATGTGTCCCTAAGTCCCAAATGACTTTCCTGGAATCTCGGAGCTTGCTGAAGGGAGTTTGAGTATGTTCTCGGCGCTCTAGTGATAGTGTGAATGAAGTAGGTTTTGCGTTTGTACAGCTTATGCAAATCGCAGGTGAATTGTGATGTTTGTGAGGATTTTAGGCCAAATGATGATGTTTTAGTAGGAGTGGATGTGCTCCGCAGTATGAGAGTAGGAAAGTTGGCAAACTTCATGTGAGTGTGGCGCTTTGTGCTAAAAAATTGTCCACATGGTTGTTGATGATGTACAGACCCTGCATGGTCTAAGACTCCGGAGTATATTGATAAGTGTATGAGACACTTGGTTTATGTTGTAATTTTTGCGGTTTAATAGGTCGATAGTGAAGTCGACGAGTCGAGTTTGAGTCAAAGTGAGTGAATGAAAACTTCGATGGAGATTTTGTGAGTTCTAAAGTGCACTAGAACAATAATCCATTGACAAGTCGAGAGTAAAATTTGCGGGTCAAATTTTGCTTGCGAGTGCGGGATCTGAGAAGGAGAGAGTAGCGGCCGAGGCTAAGCGAAATCTCTGTAAAGTTCTGAAGCGATTGTGTTACCCTTCCTGTAGTAAGCCAGCAAATTTGAGTTTTATATTGGTTGGTGCTCGCAATATATTGCATTAGGTTTTGTGCGAATTGAGAGTGGGAAGACAAGCCGCAAGACTTTGTTAGCCGCAGTACGTGTGAGTGTGACGTCATTGGAGCCGCGCTGGGATAGGTTGGTTAGTGAGAAGGGTCGCGCACGGATTGGCAGCCGTCCGTGAGAGGCAATTGGTTGAGAAGGTAGGCGAAGAGAATTCTGGGAATTAAAGTCACTTCCAGATTTGAGTTTGAACAAAATAAAAGACGAACAGATGTAATATTTCAAGGCTTTAAAGTGCACTTTGAGGGGAGAGGTATACATTACCGCGAGTGTAGGGGAGGTTATACCGCCAGAGGGTACACCGGCTTATATTGTAATGGAGGGAAAGGGTATTGCGCCATGTCTTTGGCTAAAGCAATGGTGCAAAGTGACGGAGAAACAGGGGAGCTTAGCGTTTCCTATAAATGGAACGTTCAATTTGAGGATTTTGGAGAATTTGCGGATGGTGCTATATGATCTGAAGCCACCTCCGAGACCAGCACAGTTTGAGGCGTTAGCAATTTAGGAGATGATCGCAAGACAGCAACAGCAACAGAAATTTGAGAGGAGAATGAGGAGAGCAGAAAAGACACTAGCAAAGGCTAGATGGGATAGCGTACAGAGGTAATGGAGGAAGGAGACAATAGATGGAGTTAAGCTGTTTCCAGGGGTAGCTCAAGAGGGTGAAGACAAAGGGGGGAAAGCTACCCGTAAGACTGACAAAAGTCCTTCCAGAGACAAAGAAGATAAGAGTCCTCAATAGAGGAAGAGGACTCAGATGATGATGAGTTCCTTAATCAGTTGCTGCATTATCGTCCACCGCCACATGCAATAGACGAAAATAGACCAAGTACTAGTACGTGTCCTACAGGTTTGACACAGGAGAAGGTGACAATGAATCTGACGCAGGTTGGTACTTTCTCGACACCAGTTCCGATGTAGAGCAGTTTCAGGTGATGCAACCTCAGTTGCAACCACCACAGGTTCAGAGGCTTTGCCCTGATGTACCTATCTTAGAGACTACAACCAATCTGATGGTACCGACAGATCTGGTATATTCCAGACCAGAGTTAATTCAGACTGAACCAACTCCACCCTTACTGCCCCAGGTGCAGCCGCAGATGATACCGAGATATACTTCGGTTACTGGACTGCAGTCACACATGACACCAATGATGAGCCAGAATATGGGAGTTAGTCTTTCACAGGGTTTTGGGGAACAGACAGACACCAGATGCCATATCCTTGCCTATTACAGTTGGTCCACAAGTACCATTGTACGCGCAGGCAAAGCCTAGTGTATGCGATCAAGGGGTAATGACACAAAACATGACAAGAGGAGGGTTCGTAGGAAGCCCTCAAGGGGTGACCCCAGTGGAACCGACATTTGATGGATCCAGATCCTTGCTAGATTTTAGTCCAATTGGGGCTCCTCCAGATGCTATGAGACAGTCAGGCTCGAATCTGCTGACACCGCAGATCTCAAGTGCGAATGTACCACAGACACCTTTAGTGCAGACTGGGAATATCTCATTGCAGGGTTTTACAGCACAACAGTTGACAGACTGGTTGGACAAGCTTAATACTCCACAGACTGCTCCTGTAGCAGCAGGGAGAGCGGAAGGATAAAAATACCTGAACTATGTGAGATTGGGAATGGAAGCAGGTGAACTCGTTGAAGGGAACATGGGTGTGAATAGACTAGAGTCATACACGGAAGCAGAATTGAGGTACTTGTGCCCAAAGATAACTAGAGAAGTGAGCAAGGTGCACCAGAGGTTGGCAAACTTGGCAGACAAGTACGGTATAGACTAAGAGAATACCAAACATTTGAAGAGAAGTTACAGATTAGATTTTGAGCCAAAAGATTTTGAACAGATGAGGTCTACTGGGATAAAAGCGCACCTCAAAGAGATACTGCAGAGTGCACAATTTTGGGGAGCATTGGAGAAGTGGGAAGGCAGATGGGCGAAGAAAAGAGACAAAATGAAGAGTGATTGCATAAAACAGTCAGCTAAAACATTACCGGATACGAGTACTGTAAGGATGTTACCAATGAGAGAAAACGCCGGAGGGGTTCTTGTCCATCTACCTTGTACTAGAGGTGATATTCTGTCATTCACAAATGACTTCCCCAGGCTGAGGGAGAAACCAATAGAGTGGTATCAGCAGACAGACAGATTTGTGAAGCTTGCAAAGTGTCTTTGGGAAGACCTGAATACCCTTTTTGAGATCATAGTTCCAGCTGATTTGTGGATTGAGTGCAAAAGGAGCATAAATTGGCAGACTGAGGAACCAGCAAGGGACAGAAGCACAGGTGCGCCGTCTCCTGATGTGATGAAGTATTATTATAAAGTGATTAAGTTTCTGAAAACAAGAGTTTCGCCAAAGAATATTGATTGGCAAAGGATAGATCGAACGGCTCAGGAAGCCATGTAGTCGATACATGCCTATTATGAGAGGTTGTTGAAAGCGTTCAAGCATTACAGGGGCACAGAGGTTATTGAGGCGAAGGACATGATTCACTTTATGTTCAGGTCCATAGAAGGGTTGAGACCTGAGATTAGCCAGATGATTAAGAATCATTTGATTTGTTGGCAAGCAAAGCCGATTGATGAGGTGTTGCAGTATGCAAAGTACTGTAGTGACGAGATTGAGTTGAAGCAGAGAAAGTTGAAGGAGAAAGCGATGGTGATGCAAATTAAGGCAGCACAGACAGGGATGCATGGAGGTTTTCTGCAGCCAATGATACAGCAGCCGCAAGGAAACGGGATGTTTCAGGCGCAGGTGAGAGGTAGAGGTTGTGGAGGTCCGGATTTGAACACTATAGTAGTTCAAAACGATGCACAGGGAATGAAGAAGGTGTTACCTTGTCATGCTTGCGGGGTCGTTGGACACTGGAAGCGGGAGTGCCCAATGATGGTGCAGGACGGTGTTCAACAAAGCAATGATGTCAGTTAATTTCAAAACATGAGAGGACCGAGAATGAGAGGTCCAAATCCAAATTTTCAGAATAAAGTGAAACAGATGCAGGGTTTTCAATCCATGCAGCAGATGCAAATGCCACGTATGCAGACAATGCAGATGCAACCAATGCAACAGCAGGTCCCCATGGTACCAAGACAGCAAATTCAAGTGCCTATAGCCCCAATGGAACAGCAACAGTTGATGTTTCCTCAACAGGTCACAGGTCAAAGAATGAGTCAAAATAACACAGTACAACAGTATCCATTGCGTGGTGAGAATGGAATAAACGATGAATGGTCGGACGAGAGTTCAGACGGAGAGGAGTGCAGGCTTGCAGCATCCTTAGAGGTAGATCAGAGAGGACCCTATGTGCAAGGAAAGGTTCTGGGTCACAAGGTTTCATTCTTGGTTGACACAGGAACTACACG